>NW_026596287.1:63808-136451 GCF_907164565.1 Psammomys obesus | reverse complement strand
AACAAGAAGAACAAGAACAAGAAGAACAAGAACAAGAAGAACAAGAACAAGAAGAACAAGAAGAAGAAGAAGAAGAAGAAGAAGAAGAAGAAGAAGAAGAAGAAGAAGAAGAAGAACTGTACAGCTCAGTGGTATAGTGCATAATTTAGTGTGAGAGGTCCGAAAGTGGGGTGCCACACAGTCCAGTAACACTTGGTTGTGGGGAGTAAAGAGCCTGCTTTTCTTTCTTCCCACTTCAGCACCCCGTTGACAGTAGTTGAAACCAATTGTAGAAAGTATTGGAAGGGATGGGTGCACATATCTGCAATCCTAACCCTTGAGAGGTGGGGGTAGAAGGATCTGGGAACCCAAAGCCATCCTCTCCTACACAGTGAGTTGGAAGCAAACCTGAGCCACACATAACTGTGTCAAACAAGCAAGGTTTGGAATACCAAGCCAACATCCCAGCATATTCAGGATGAGAGGATAAGAGAATGGCTTCTTTAGAGGAATGTTGTGGTTTCCAAATTCCAAAGACAGGTGGAAAAATGTCTGTGAGAGTAAAAATGTGGTCAAATTGCTCATGTCCAGAAACTCCAGGGGATTTCAGCTTTGGACTGTAATGAGTGATCTGGCTCCATAATCTGAAAGGTCCAAAGTTTATGTCCAAAATAATTTCTCAAAGCCTGCCTCTTCACACCAGTCTTCTGAATGCATTTCAAGTAAATCTTCCCAAAAGCTGAATAAGAGAGATTGGAATTGCATGCCTTTAATTTTTCCTACCATCACTGAGATAACCTTAGGTTCAACATACTAAGCCATTAATGAAACCTTAAGTAGCAAGCTTGGTACAGGTTTATAAACCCTGCTACTCTGGAGGCTGAGACAAGAGGATTACAAACGCAAAGCTTGTCTGGGCTATAAAGTGCGTTCAAGTCCAGCGTGGGGAATTTAGTGAGCTCCTGTCTCAGAATAAAAAAATACAGGGAGGCCTGGGGTGTAGCTCAGTGGTGAGTGCTTATGTAACACGTACAAAATCCTGTGCTGACCCTATCATCAAAAACATTTTAACTAGTTTTTTTTTTAACTAAATAAATTAAATCCAGTCAATTGAAACGATTTACATTACTATCACAGGAGAGAGATGGGTGTCTGTGGGGGTTGGCAGTCACATACAGGAGCATGAAAGCCATTCGGTGACAGAACAGTCATTGTATCCGTGCTGGTTGGCCTCGGCCAGTCCTACCCTATCTGCTTTGTGTTCTCTGTGACTTTTCTTGCACAATTTGCCTCTCTCTGAAGGCACTTTATGAAGAATTCAACAGCTGAATTGTCTTAGTCTTTGAAATTACTGCTGTACATCTCTCACAGGTTTCCCTTGCCATGGTTTTGGCAAAGTCACCCACGGGGCTTTGGCAGGTATGGGTTCATTTTCCCGGTAAGGAAGAATGTCATTTGTTTAGACAATGGAGGACTGTGCAAACAGCTTATGACAGGACGATTGCCTAGCCTATGTGAGACCAGAACCCGAAGGAAGAAATTGTTTAATTATAAATTTTTAAATTTCATTTAATAAAATTTAAAACCAAAATAATTTTCCAAAGTTGATGAAACTTTGAGAATTCCTTCCCCAAAAAACCCTTTATGAAGAAACCTTCAAGTGGGCCTGCACCCTTCTCTCCTAAATTTGCTTGGTCACCATGTTTAGTCATAGCCATAATGACCCAAGCTAATATGCTAGCACAAACTAGTACAGCATTGGAGAAGTCAAGCTTCTAAAATAGTGTCCAGTTTCCTGAGTTTGGAGAAGCCAGCTGTGTGCTATAATTCCTAAAGGATCCGAAGAGCATAGGAATCAATTATACGTTTCCTTCAGGATTCCATCTCTGGACAGATCCCTAAACAACAGAGCTCCACGGAGCTCCGTGCTGGGCCTCCTCTGCCTCACCCTGTCAGAGATCAGTCTGTGGTCATTCTGCTAACTAAACTATTTGTGAGCAAAGAATCACTTTCTTTGGGTCTCATTTCTTGGAAGGGGTGTAGAGAATTTAAAGAGAGACAGTTACCCCTGGCCCGTCTTTCATTCTTCCAAGTTGTGAGGACATCCTTTCCAGCTTGTTCTTCATCATCTTACTTTCTCTCTCTCTCTCTCTCTCTCTCTCTCTCTTTTTTTTTTTTTTTTTGAGACAAGGTTTTGCTGTGTAGACTTTGCTGTCCTGGAACTCACTATGTAGACCAGGGTAGCCTTGAACTCACAAAGATACCCATGCCTCTGCTGGGATTAAAGGAGTGTGCCACCACGGCCCTGGTTTTTTGTTTTGTTTTGTTTTGTTTTGTTTTGTTTTTGTTTTGTTTTGTTTTGTTTTTTTTAATGACAGGTCTCACTAGGTTCTTTGGCTAGCCTGAAATTCACAGTGTAGGCTAGACTGGCCCTACCTCAGGGAGGGGCCACTGTGCTCAGCGGTCTCCCCTGTTTTCATGTGGGGTAATTACCCCGGGAATCTCCCAAGCTGTTAAAATGTATGGGAGTTAAGTTTACACCAGCAACAAAACTCTGGCCATGGTGAGTCTCCAGAAGACCAATACTTGAGGGACTAACGGAATGGTGGACCTTGAGGCCTCAGCATGGACAATGCCACATCCAGCTGGGCTCCTGGTAATCCCATCTTTGTTAAAGTGCAGAATGCATACATCATCGCCCCTGTTCCACACCACGGCTTCCGGGTGTCAGCCGAGCAGAACTGCTAAGAGACCGGTGCAATGAACAGAGCCAGGAAAGATGCCTTGGGGACCTTAGACACAGATGGGTTGAAATGCCAGCTCCTGGGTGGCTGGGGCTCAGCCTGACCAGGGACAACGGTGGAAAGTCACAGACACGCAGAAGAGCTGGATTCCCTGCGCTGTGCTCGCTTTGATGGAGCGCACCTCCTTTTAAACAACCGGGAACCTCAACGAGGCTGTCATGTGAAGGCACAGGAAGAGTTGGCTAGTCTTGGTAGACTGGAAGGTAAGTGGTCTCGGGCTGTAAACAACCTGGAGGAGAACGGCAGCTGCTAGTTTTTGCTCACACCGGTCAATCGTTAGTAACGCCTGTGTTTGCACACACTGCCAACATTTGCACTGGGACCACTGAAGGCCTTGCCATCCCCCTAAGCCTTCCTTATAAGGGGAAGGTTCTGCCATGCCCCTGGGGCTCCAGCTTTGGTCCTTGACATGCCCTTTCAGTGTCAAACAATGCACATAGGCTCAGGACTTCGTTTGTGCCTTACACACTCACTCAAGACTTCCTCCACTCCCTGATCTGAGGAAAACAAACACCGGTTTTACCTAATGCCGTCCCAGTCTCTGTACTCAAGCATGCCGAAAGGGATTGTGGAGGCAGGGACTCAGGGCAGCCTTCACTCTGGGATGTTGTAGTTATTTCTGAGAGCCACACAGAAATACGAAGGAGGAATTTCAGATCCTGGGAACTGCAAAGTAAGTAAATTAAACTTCTGCAGTAACCTCCTCACTCTTAGCCTCCAAGCTTCTGGACAGATTCTCCAACCGCAGCTGCCACAGACGTACAAACGAGATGTTCTGCCAGTTCCAAAACTTCGGGTTTTCTCACCTGGCCCCCGTGGGTCTTTCGTGTTCTCTTCTGCTTCAAAGCTACTGCCACAGCGTGGATAAGACTAGGCGCTCTTCCTGTTGGGAAGACTGAAGAAGCGGGAAGCGTCTTTCTTTGGGAAGGCACCCTAAACACTGGTGACCCAAAGAAGAGCTGGCTCACAGCGTCAGGACAGCGTCGGGGAAGTCCTGCTCGCTCGCGGGGTGGGGCAGGTGGAAGAAAAGCCGGGCTCAGTATACACCTGGACGAATGGCCAGGTTGCCATTCTGCCCGGTTGGGGTGGGGAAAGCAAAGCCGGGGGTGGGGGGGTTCTGCATTTGGAACTGTCCGTTGTCACTGGGCAGCAGGGCGACAATGGGCAGTAGAGTCTAAAGGGATTTTACAAAAGCTTTTCTTTCCTTTTCAGGTCTTTTTCTTCCCAGTGTCTTCCTAAGAGTGAGAAACGAGTGCACAGGTGAAGGCCGGCATGCTTCCTGCTTCACGGCTTTGGAGAGATGGTCCCTACGTGGTCTCACAGCTGTTCGCGAGCAGAGACGCAGTCACGTTAAAGTCAAGGACCCATTGGAGAGATGACCAGATAGCGAACAGTTTACATCCCTATGAGTAGGAGAAACACACCCAGGAAAACATAAAAAAAGTGAGGCATGATAAAGAAGTCAAAACCTCGCTTTAGCTACCGTAGGGCTTAAGAAGAGACAAGCAAACAGAATGGAGGTGCTGGGTATGAATCCCAGGGCCTCATGGAGGTGCTGGGGATCGAACCCAGGGCCTCGTGCATGCTAAGCACGCGCTCTACCACTGAGCTACACCCCCGCAGACGAGGAAGCGTTTAGCCTACTGCATATTGTGGCAGTCTAAAAGCTTCGTGTCCCGAAATCCTGATTCTGAATTTTTTAACTAGGCGCTCTAGACAGAGACAGCGGTTCTGTGTGAAAGACCTCATAATCTTTCCACCGTCGTCGCCTTCTGCAAGGCAGCAGATGCCGGCGCCCCTCCAGGGAAGATCCAAAAACAGAATCTTAAGTGGTCTTCAGACTCTCCCTTCCTGCAGGTCTGCCCACGAAGCAGAAAAGACCCAAAAAGGAGTGCCAGGAATTCTTTAAAAGAGGAGCCTGTGACTGTTGTGAGAAATGTACATACAGGTGGGAAGATAGGAAATCACCTGACAATAGAGTTAAGTCTAGCGCCCTGAAGGCCCGATACTACCCGTGTTCCTGGAAGGAAAATCAAGCCCAAACCTCTTGACAGGTGCTCGGGCGGTGATTCAGTGTTATAGCACCTGACCGCAGATGCGGGTGAGGGGCCGAGGCCACCGGTATAATCTCTCACAGAAGAGAAATATCTGGATGTCGGTGTGACAATATACGAGGCATATTCCGAAAAGCAAACGCTGTGCCCAACACCAACGAAAGAAGTCTCAAGGAAATAGACGCACCATGCCTCCATTTAGCAAGATCTCACACGCAGAGAGCTTCATGAACAGGGTTGATAAAATTCTCATCAAAGTCCATCAAGAGTCCGGTGTGTGTGTTTCAGTGACAGAGCGCTATAGGAGCACGTTCAAGGCCCAGGATCCTAACAGCCACTGTGTGTGTGTGTGTGTGTGTGTGTGTGTGTGTGTGTGTGTGTGTGTGATGTACATGGGTATTTTGCCTGCATGCGTGTGTGTTCCTGGTGCCCACAGAGGCCAAAAGAGGGCATTGGACCTGGAACTGGAATTATACAAGGCTGTGAGCTACTGTGTGGGTGCGGGGCATTGGATCTGGCTTCTCTGAAAGCGCAACCACTTGATTGCTGTGGTTTGGTTAGTTGCTTTGGGTTTTGGTTTGGTTGGTTGCTTTGTTGTTGTTTACCACTAAGCCATCTGTCCAGACTTTTTTTTTTTAATACCAGCAAGATATTTTGCAGATGCAGACTAGACGGTGCTAAAATGTGTATAGAAAGTCATAATCATCCTAGTAAATGTGTGTAGAATTAGAATAGCTGAAATCCTCCTAAACAATACAGCACAGGACCAATCCATATGGTTTCTGTTTCTCCTATTGTGTAACTGCAGTTAGTAGGACTGTTTGCTCCCTGTAGAGACACAGACACAAAGGACAGACGAGAAAGGAAAAGTAAACGCGCACAGGTATTCCCAGCTTTTTATACACAGTGGCCGAAGTAATACCGTTTAGAGGACCAGAGGCTCTTAAGAAATGGTGCTGGAAAGTCTGGGCGTCTGAGCCACTGAATGAAGTAGTGAACCCTAACATCTTGTATGAGAATTAAAGCTAAACAAATTATGGTTATGAACTTAGAACGTTTAGGGAAAACGGAAGGAAATCTCTCTGTCTGGGGAGCAGGCAAAAGGTCCCTAAATGAAATCAAAGCATGATTCACTCCAGAAGGAGGAGGAGGAGGAAATGGGGGGGGGGGGGAGGCGGAAAAAAAGGAAGGGGAGAAAAAAGAAAAAAAAAAAAAAAAAGGAGGGGAGGGGAGCCTGTACTGTTTCTGTTATCTATGGTTTCCTCAACAGCTACAAGAACCAGGGGCAACACCTGAGTTGTTCCGGCAATACCTACTCACAGAAGGGCGTTAAGGACAATAATCTCTCAGCTTCCTTTGTTAAAGACAATCACTTCTTTTGTCAGGACAAAAGGTCTAGTGGAGGTGCCGGGGATCGAACCCGGGGCCTCATGCATGCAAAGCATGCGCTCTACCACTGAGCTACACCCCCTGCTCCTGAGCGCTTTGCTTTTTCATACTTCCCAAGAAATGAATCCTGCTTTCCAGCTTTAGTCCATGCGTCAAGATATTTCAGACAATCACAGGGAAAGACTTCAAATCTATGTTAGGTAACCACGAGGAGCTAGCATCTCCGACTGCGCGTGGCAGAGTCAAGTTCTGGATGCCCTTGATGTCTTCCAGAATTTCCTCACCTGAAACACAGCGACGGAAGCTCCCCTTTTCCCCACTCAGGCGACTTTCCCCCCCCCCCCCCCTCTTGCTTGTTCAGAGGAAACAAGTGAGGCAAGATTGTATTTCCTAATCCAAGCTTCCAGGTTCATTAACCTAATTTAGGACACCTAGCTAAGAGTACTAAAGAGAAGCTCACCAGTTTCTGGTGAAACAGTATTGTAGTTTTTGTCACCTTAACACGGGCATACCTAGGGAGAAGGGGTCTGAATTGGGGAATTGCTTCCAACCGACTGGCATTTGGGCATGCGTGCGTGGCGGTTTCTTATTGCTCGTTGACACAGCTGGGCCAGGCCCCTGTGAGCAGCGTCTCGTCTGGGTTGCAGAGCCTGAACTGTATGGTAGCATCTTCAGTTCGCGACTGCCAACGCCCTCGCTTGAGCTTAGTGCCCCGCCTTCCCGGCCCGACTGTAAGACAAAGTAAACCCTTTCCCCTAAGTAGCTTGCTTTCCGTCGCCGTGTTTATCTCAGCAACAGAGGAACGAACTAGGACAAACGGCCTCAGGGAAAAGTGTGGAACCAGCACAGCTACTGAGGATGGGATTAAAGGGAGAAAAACGCAACGGAGTGCTGAAAACACTTATTTGTTGATTAAAACCAACAGGGACATCCCCACTGAAGGAAGTAAAAGGAGGGGGAGGGTTATAATACTTCTTAAGGTATGGCTGGTTGAGACCGTGCAGCAGCTTCGGGGTACCCTTGGGAAGGTGTAACACCCGGAACTCAGGCAACTACTCAGTCTCTGCCCTGGAAGTTTTGAAGAATCAGTTACTCTAACTATCCACAGAGCGAATAAAAACTACAAATTTAAATGCAGAAGAGTCAAGCAAATACTTTTGCTTCTGTGTCGTTTTAGAGCCCAAGTGTTTGTTCAGATAAAGTGTGTTCTTTGAACTACGGGAGAAGAGTAAAAAGAAAATCCATTTGTAACACCAGGTTTCTAGAAGCTAGTAACCTTTTCTCTTTGTCCATGTATGGCTCTTAGCTGGTGTTTGTCACACCTGTCCCTTTAGAAACTGGCAAGCGTGAGTTTGGTGGCAGGTCACTGTGCAGTTTTTATAATAAAAACAGGACACAATCAGTTGCAGCTTTGTTTTGTTTTGTTTTATTATTTTAAAGGAAGAATTAGTGAAGTGTCACACACAACTGGAAATCTGCATTTTCTTGTCTGTGTGTGTGTGTGTGTGTGTGTGTGTGCAAAGGCAGGGGAAGGACCTTGGCTTGTAATCTTAGAGGTATGGCGCTGTGAGATCACTGTTTGCAGAAACATTTCATTGTATTGGATGACTCCTGGAAAGAACTGTCGGCTAAGTTCTTGGGAATTCACAGTAAGAAATGGTTTATTGAGGTTTCTTTTCTTCGTGAATCAAGAAAGTAAATGCCTTTCATTTCACATCCAGATTGTTCCATGATGCGTTTATCTTTGCTGAATACCAACACAGAAATATAATGTGAAAATTAAAAAAAAAGCATAATACTGAAGAAATATCAGTAAGAAAACTCAGGATATTCTTGGGACTGTTTGAAGCTCAATGATATTAAACAAATTTCCTTATTCCAGTAGCTTCTAGAGGCTAGAAACTCTTTCTACACACTGGGATTTATTCAAAGTACAAATGGTTCTTATCGAAAAACCTCCTTTGCAAATGCCAAACCTGCCATACACATTCACACTATGTAATTATTTTTCAGTGGATTTTTTTGGTTCATAATTCTTCCGGCAAAAACACCTCTTTTATATACATACACAATATCAAAGTAGAAATAAACTGTAAGTACAAAAGCTGAGAGCACATTGGATTTCTTAATCTTTAACATTAATCATATCCTAGGTTTAACATTTTAAATAAGTCATATAGGACATTTCATGAGATCTTAGTGGAACATGCAACCAAAAAAGTGGGTTGAGCACTTGGATTTGGACTTGCAAAATAGTAAAAGCTATAGTTAGATAGTATATATACTTTTAGGTATGAGATGCAAATGTTAAAGGCATCATAGTTATCGATTAAGAGGCATAGTTATCAACACCCTGGATTCAACCAGAGACCTTTAGATCATTATCGTCTTCCAGCTGAGCTATTTCAACTACCTGGAGTCTTCTTTCTTAATCATCCTCTCAGCATATTGAAGCGCTCATGTGTAGGATCAGTGTATTTTTTTTGATGTATTATCTTTACATCAGGTCCACCCACCATTCATGCCCTTAATGTCGGTCGGTTCTGCTGTAATTTGTGTCTGAGAATAGGCTTGCTTTTGCAGTTAAACCAGACGGCTCCTTTCACAAGTGTTGGTGATAGAACCTAAGGTCTCACACAGCTAGGCAAATGCTCTGGCCCTGGGCCTCATCCCCAGACTCCTCGTCTACCTCCCAGAGACATGGCAGGAAGACGTGGAGGGGCTGCACATGGTACTCTGATGTGCTTCTCCTGCTTCCAAGAAACCCGGAGGTGGCAGACACCCATCACTAATTTTTTACTGTTTGCCTTTTCCCTTTCATCTGCTCTAGTTGCGATGACGGTCACTCAGGGAGATGTAGAGCACAGGGGTTGAAACAAGAATGGTCATTTGCATGAGCCCATGTACTACCACCAGACCCACAACTTCACCAGAAAATGTCATGAAGCCCCTCCTTAAAACTTAGTCAGACTTCATCTTTCTTGCTAGTTGTATATGTGGAGGGGGTGAGCATTTGGGAACACACGAGGAGGTATTTTCTTATGCGACTCAGGAACCTCTAGTTTGGCAGCTCCTGAGGGAGCCAGGGGCCATCCTCATGTCCTGGGGAGATGGTGGAATCAACTGGTTTTATTGGGTTTTATTTATTTATTTAGTGTGTGAAGGTAGTCCACGTATCAACTAGATTACCAGAAATTCCTCGAGATAAGATTGTTTTGTGTTTTTGTTTTCTCCAAGGTGCATCAACACGGTGAGAATTGTTAATTTTTCTCTGGCAGTACTCACACAGTTGATAGCATTACTGAAATACTTGTCTATAGGTGAAATAGCAAAATAAACTTCAGCTATCCACTTCTTCTGATAAACTAACCATTGATCTCAGTAGCCAGAGCTCAGGGCTAGTGTGGAGCGCAGCAGTGGAGTACATTTAGCTTGAGGGGCCTGTGTTTAACAGAAGATTAGAATTAGTCACTCTTCCTCTATTGGGGAAACTGCAGGCATGGAAAGTGTGCGTCTGGTACGTTCAGGGTCAGGGAGAAAACTGCAACTTCTTCAGTGCCAGTTTAAAAAAACAACAACTGACAGATCGAAAAGGCGGAATGCTCAATGACCTTTCCTGGGGAGACAAGAACAAATGTCTGTTTACTCCACATAGGGCACTAACCACGGGCCAAAGAAAGGACTCCACCCAAGTCTAGCTTAGAGATCAGTGAGTCCTCTGAAAAGGACTCCACCCAAGTCTAGCTTAGAGATCAGTGAGTCCTCTAAGGTTATGTACAGGGTTGTGGGAGAGGGGTTACTAGCTGGAACACAGATGACTCTGAAAATCCCATCCCAGCATGGACTCTGACTCAGAAAAGCTGCATGCCCGGAGCTCCCTACATTACCTGCAGGCAGCTTGGCCCAATAGGGACTGTTCACTCCCAGAAACCTGTTAAGTTTCAGCTTTCTGAGAGCTGGAAGTTTTGTATGTCTGCAGTCTTATGAACCAACCCCATTCTTCTGGAATATTTCAATTCAGAGGAAACAGCTACGAACCATGGAAAGGTGAGGCTCTATTTTCTTTGGTGTCTGTGACATTTAGTTCGTTGAGTTTCAGGGTGTCAGATTATATAGCTCAGAATCTCCCACTTTGTCTGAATGTGAACTATAGTTCACTTATTACACAGAAAAGAGATAAACAACCTTTTAAAGATTAAATATACTAATACATGAACAGAACAGGAAACCAGTGATGTCCCTGTCAAAATAAAGCCTGGTTTCTGGACAACAGCTGAGCCCTTCAGAGTAACAAATCCCAAGGGTAAGACAGGTTCTGAGAATGAATGTCTTTTGGAACTTTTCTGCTTTGAGAACCTCCTGGTGACATCACAGGACAGGGTCTGATGTCATATCTGTTGAACCAGGGGCTTCCCAATTCTTGCTTTATCCTTCAGCCCATATTTTCATTACAGTCACAGAAGGTTTTAAATCAAAATGGGGACCTTTCATAGCTTAACAGTGCTAATACAAACATTCCTGAGCAACAAACACAGATTTTATCCTATGTAAGAACAGAATACAAAGACGCAAACGTTCAGATTCACATTTCAGGCTAGCACAATCTTTACTGCAAATTTTTCAAAATTTCTGTATTAAAAAAGAAAACAAATTCCACCTTTCCAACTATGTACAGTGATTCAGAAATTATAAACATTTTAATAACACGAAGTGGGAAAACAAAGTCAAATACAGGAGCACAAAGGTTATTTAGAAATATATTTTTTCTATCTTCTTAATCTCTATATGAGCATTCAAACCTCTTAAGCTTTATTTAATGTGCGAGAGATCAGCCTGGATCTCTAAAACGCGATTCTAGTTTTTTTTTCTTTTTTTAATTTATTTTTATTTTTTTATTAATTACAGTTTATGCACTTTGTATCCCAGCTGTAGCCCCCTCCCTCATCCCCTCCCAATCCCACTCTTCCTCCCCCTTCTCCTCCCATGCCCCTCCCCAAGTCCAGTGATAAGGGAGGTCCTCCTCCCCTTCCCTCTGACCCTAGCCTATCAGGTCTCATCAGGAGTGGCTGCATTGTCTTCCTCTGTGGCCTGGCAAGGCTTGTCCCCCATTAGGGGGAGGTGATCAACGAACTAGCCACTGATTCTAGTTTTTGTAGACTGCAAGTCCAGATCGGGATTTCTCACCAAGGTCTGGACAGCACCCTTCCCACAGAGGGCGCCGCTGTCTCAGGTGAACGGATTCCGCGGATCATCTTAGAACAAGCGGGAATGCTTATGCCAAACTGCGGCTGAATCAACCTCGCGCTCGGACAGGGTGAGGCTGATATTCGCCCGTAAAAACAGCTCCCTCAGCAGCCAAACTTTGGAGAAACTGTGCCATTCTCCTGCTACATTGTTCATCTTTTTCTTTCCTGGAAACGAAGGTAACCTTGCATTTTCAGACTAGGAGAGCCGCCATTCTTGACTTTTGTTCAGATTTTCCATTTCCTGGTTCTAACAATACCGGCTTTAGGACGGTGGGCAGCTAAGCGGCAGTGAGGTCCGGAGGAAAAGATTTACTCTTGAGAAGAAAAGCGAGTAAGCCACAATGGCTTGAAAACACTGGAGGTACCGGGGATTGAACCCGGGGCCTCGTGCATGCTAAGCACGCGCTCTACCACTGAGCTACACCCCCCGACACAGTCGGACCCTCGGGAATATATTCAAGACAGAATTCTGATTTTTGCTAGGTTTTGGCATTACCAAAAACAGACGCTTGAAGTCACACCTACTTTCACCGATTCTGAAACCTAAGCGGAAACGTAGAGCAAGGCGCTCCCAGCTCTGGACGGACTCGGTTTGCTGCGCTGGGTCCTGTGTGCGCGGAGCCACCTCCCCCAGCCCGGAAGGAGCCAGCATGAATGCGTTTCGGCCGTCCTTATTCTCCTTTTCCCTTTTCTTCTTTTAAATGGTTGCAGAACCCAGAACGATGGACCTCCTCTGTACTCCCAGCGCTTGGAAGACGGAGACAGGAGGATTGCTTAGAATTGCAAAACCCAGGGAGAGAGAGAGAGAGAGAGAGAGAGAGAGAGAGAGAGAGAGAGAGAACACTAAAGGTGTTTTTCAGATCCAAAGTTTTGACTCCAGATGATGAGTCAATGTGAACAAAGAATAGAATAAGCGGTCACAGGTGACATAGCGTGGAAAAGTGGGCTACTTGGGGAAAAGGAAGGAACCAAAGGGAATAGGGCAATGGGGAAATGGGGTGTATTATATGAAAATGCCTCATTAATTTGTGTGCTAACCTAAAAATTAATAATAGTAATATACAGTATAGTAATGTGTGTTTCTCTTAAATGAGGTAAATGCAACTGTATAAAGATATGCGTGGTTGAGACTGTAACACAGAACTGAAATATGGGTATATTTGCTAATAACAGTATAATCGATATCACCAGGGCAAAGCAGTCCTGGGCTAAAAGAAGGTACCACGGCAATTAACTAGGCCAATATAAATTTTTATTTTACAACTGATAAATGTAACGTGTATCATATTAATAACACAAAAGCAGAATGCCGAGAGCTTTCCTATATATGACTGGAGTTAAATTTTATAAAGCAAGGTGATCCCAATAAGTGAACTTGTTTACTGTAAACTGAAAGGCCATCTAAAAGAGAGCTTTAAAAGAAAAAAAAAAAAAAACAGTGAAGACATAATAATTGATGAAACATAAATGCTACATTAGAAGGTATTCACTTACTATTAAAAGAAGAGCTGAAGAATAAAATAGACATGAGAGCTGCAGAAAACCAAAAGGAAACATGACGGCACAAACACAGCTATCCCAGTAATGTTAAATATGAATAAATAAAACAACTCAACTGAAAGGGATAGACTTTTTGACTGGGTTTTAACACCATGCCCCAAGTGAGCGACCACCAAAAAGATGGTGGAATTTAGAAGCCCTGAATACACCTTCTCCCATGGAAGTGTGAGGTTAACAGCAATGTTAATAATACCCCTGAAAATTCTAGAAACTAGTTAACAGTTTTCTGCCGTCTCTTTCCAGGTTCATTTAGATGCTGTTGCTTCCTATGCTTCATATTTTTAGGTTATGGGTACTAAAAATTAGTAATAATAATAATAAGCTGGGTGGTGGAGGAGCATGCTTTTAATGACAGGACTCAGGAGGCAGAAGCAAGTGGATCGCCGAGTTCAAGGTCAGCCTGATCTACGGAACAAGTTCCAAGACAGCCCAGGACCACACAGAGAAATCCCATCTTGAAAAACCAAGTAATAGTAATAATAAGATGATGATGTGACAAACAGAATAAATTTAACAATAGCAAAACATAAAAGACTCTTGACAGTCAATCAATGGAGAGGATAGAAAGGACGTAATTCCAGCATAATAGTCAGACAGGGCTGCCTTAGCTGAGTTCTGCTGGCTGTTGTAAACAAACACCTATTCGATGGTTTATGGTACATTGCTGCTTTTCTCTATCTGGTTCTTGGACTCATTCAAAATCAAAAGCATGAGGAGCCAGGTGTAGTGGCTCCTGCCTTTAATTTCAGCATTTGGGAGACAGAGGCAGGTGGATCTCTGTGAATTCCAAGCCAGCCTGGTCTACATAGTGAGGACAGCCAGGGCTACATAATAGTGAGAACCTGTCTCAAAAGAAACAAACAAAAATCCAACCAACCAACAACAACAAAATAATGAATTTTTCTGTCTTGAGTTTTCTATGAGACTCAACTGGGATCTATGTACACAGGTAATATTAATTTATTATATTATCCTATTCGGACAGTTTGGATGTGGCTTTCTTTTATTAAGGTGACTTATAGATCACCATTCTATAAGCCAAACAACAGCCATCTTCATAAAGACCAGCTGTGTCTGCTTATAAAGGGTCACTATACCTGGTCTTGTTGATTCCTGGTGTTCCTTTATAGAAGGAGGGCATAGGCAACGACCTTCACCTGGGCATCCAACCGCTGCTCCCAGCCAAGGCTGTCCAACTCTGCCCTCCCTACATATGGCCTTGATCTTTTGGAGAGGAGAGAGAGTATATAGGATGGAGAAGACTGCAGAAAGCGGGTCGATCTATACAGCTTGTGGGAAGTCATCTATCATCTATACTGGGTGAGGACTTTCCAGTGTGGCTACTTTGGGGCCGCCCATCCCTCACTCATGCCCTGGAAGTAAGCCCAGTAAAGCTTCAAGATAACAGCCAAAGGCTTGCTTTCCTCCCTACATCTGGGTGTTACACAGGTCGAACTCCCGACACACTGTTGGAGTCTTCAATAAGCCGGCTGGAGGGGTACCCGGAATGCCACGCCAGATGACCCCATCCAATCTGTAAAAAGCCAGGTTGGCCGTCACCCTAATGGTGTAATGGTAGTTAGGGTTACCTCTTTTGGTGTGGGGTAGGGAATGAGAAAAAGAGAGAATAGAAATTAGTTAGGCAGTTTAAGGTTAAAAGACTGCAAAGAAAAGTAACCAGTTTCTTCCTTGGCTGAAAGTAAATACATATATATATATCACATATATGCATGCTTACGACTCATCCTTACCCCAGATCAGATATGCCAAAAGTGCTTTGGGGGCTCTGATGTCTGATCTGCTTGCTAAACACTTCCTAAGCACACTAAGCCATTCTTAATCCAGCCATTCTTAATCCATCACTTATCATAATAAACTTTCACTAGAGACTTGAAATAATCAGTGTACACTGGCTAAGGTATTTAACCTAGCAAGGACTCATATTTCTCAACTTTCTTCTTCTATTAGCCAATGTCATCACACAGTGAGATGCAGTCACCACCTGGGGTAAAGATGGAGGGTCTTGGGGTACCTCTGTTGGAAAAGGAATTGCCTGATCCAGCTATTCGTACTTTGTTCTTGTGTGCCTTTGTGCAACACTGAGATTGCTCTTTGTATCTAAGATGTGTATAACTTTTTAACACTCGCATTTGAGCATGACAGCTTGCAAAGATCTGTACAGAAATAATCTATTATTGTGGGTTGTGCGTAGTTTGTGGGGACCACACATGAGCAAAAGGACGGTTAACTACTTCAGCCACCTCAACCAAAATGAATTGAGTGTATTGTCTACTTTTTTATTGTGATTTCTATTTCTCAAACGACCAATTTCTCTTTTTCTTTTTTTTTTTTTTAAGTATGCATATATGTGCTTGTGTGTGCATGAAAGGGGGGGCGGGGTGTCAGCCAGGGGCGACTAGTCTTCCCTGTAGTTGGAGCTGCAGGTGGTGTGAGTCAGCTTGGATCCTGTGAAGAAGTGGTAGGTGTCTGTGAAGGTCTCTCAAGCTGTCAGCGTCACAACCCTCCGCGACCGACTCCTTGTTTGTTTGTTTGTTTGTTTGTTAGCTGCTACGTAAGGGCCCTTAAGAACCTTTCAAGTTCCAGTTTCCCCCAACAGTGGGTTTCTGTGGTTTGAAGTCAGCCTGGTCTACATAGCAAATTCTCGGACAGCTTGGGCTACGCAGCAAAATCCTGCCTGCCTTAAAAAAAAAAAAAAAAAAAGCCGGAGTTCGAGGCTAGTCTGGTCTCCAGAGCAAGTTCCAAGGACATCTAGGGCTACACAGAGAAGCTCTGTCTCGGGAAACAAACAAAGCAGGAGGTGTACACGAACACCACAACCCAGGCATGGAGTGCACATCTTTGTCTAAGCTCCCGCGGAGCAGTCCTGGGCTGCCTTCCCAGGCCAGCCTTCCAGGGCCTACTCGGGGCCCTCTTCCCACGCTCCCTCATCCGGACAGGTGGCACCGGACTGGCTCCTTGCCAGCGCTGTGCGTGAAGCTCGCAAGTGTGTGGTGAAGTGCTCACACGTGTGTATGCCCTTCCAAACGTGAGCCGGGAGCAGGAAGGGAGGGAAGGAAGGGGTGTGTGCTTTCTGAAGCTCTTCATGAACTCCGGCTTTGAACAATCCGACCAAGTCCTACTTCAAGCCAGTAGGACCCAGAGGCTTGGTTAAAGTTACTTAACACAACCAAGAACTTTTATCTGAATCCACAATTATATGTATATATGTATATATATATATATTTTTTTTTCTTTTTTTTAATTTACTTGAGTGTATATAAACTACAAAAATGGAAAATGAATGCCAGGAACCGGGCTGAGGACCAACGAAGGAGAGGTTGCCGTGGAAGGAGCGGGGAAAGGAGAAAGTTTTCAGTTTCCCGCTGTGGGTTGCGCTTTCTTGCCTCCCTCCAGTCTTCCTTATTTCTGGCCTGGCCGCAGTCTCTGTCCTCCGACTTTGGTATCAGGGCCTTTTGCCATGCTGTACTTTGGGTTGAGACACCTCGATATAAAAATGCAGAACCGAGGAATCAGGCTTTCTCTCCCTTGTTCTCTCGGTTTCTGTATGTGTACTGGAACTGTTAAAAGAAAATTGGGGGGGGGGGGGGGAAAAAGTACGTCGATGCTATGTCACAGCCAAACTATACTGGCAGGTGTGGAGGTGCCGGGGATTGAACCCGGGGCCTCGTGCATGCTAAGCACGCGCTCTACCACTGAGCTACACCCCCTCGCGGCAAGCTTTTTCTCAAAATATTCCTATGACTGAATCTTACCATTCCGGTCTGCAGGTGTCCCGCAATTTAGGATGTCTGTTGGACACCGTGTCTTGGATATTGTGTGGAGGACAAGCGAGCCGGAATCAAAGATAATAAAGTAATCTGCAAAATATGGATCTCTGCCCGGGGACCTCCTGTGACCTGGGCGAATAACAGGTGTCTAGCCAGGCCGCTCCGGGGAAAGGGCTGCTTGGTAAGCTCTGCGGTGACACGGTGACAGACAAGGCAATGTGACGCTAGGAGGGTAGGAGAAGAAAGCGAGCCGGCAGGAGAGCATACTGCTGTGTCGGGCTGGGGACCGGTGGGCAGCTGGGTGTGGGCTCGTGTTGACCCTGGGCAGCAGCTGGGCGGCTCCAGCTCAGGGCTCCGAGCCCCTCACCCCCACCAACGAACGACGCAGGGCGTCCCCTCTCCCCTTCCCGCGGAGGAAGTCACCATCAGGAAGAAGACGCAGAAGTGGTTGTCGGCACAACCCTCTGCGCGGCAGCATCCCGCGCCCTGGCCTCCTCCACTCCCCGGCGCAAGCCCAAGCGCTCTCTCCTGCTCGCTCAGCCTTGGCGCAACAGTGGAAATGGGGTGGAGGGTATAATTAAATGAAGTAAAGTAGGAGATCTTGGAGAAAATAAGATAGGAGGGGAGAAAGACCGGAGAGAGAGAGAGAGAGAGAGAGAGAGAGAGAGAGAGAGAGAGAGACCTGACGCGGGAGGGAAAGCCAGAGTCTGTTAGACGTGGTTCTCTGCCAGAACAGAAACAACAGGCTGTATATATTATAAGAGCGAATTTATTGGATTGGTCCACACGACCCGGGCTGGGTAGTCCAACAGAAGCTGTCAGCACACTGGAAAAGCTGAAAGTCCAGGAAATCTCAGCTTTTCCAATGCGGTTCTGAAAGCGGGCAGTTCCCTGAGAGTCGCTGGTTTTGAGTTCATCTTGCACGCTCAAGTCTGGTAGCGCAAGAGAGCTTCGATGTGTGATACCGGCTCCGCGCGCTCCGAGGTGGCTGGTGCAGACTGCTTTTCCCTTGGCCGTCTTGAGGAAGATGCTGTCCAGAGGTGTGTCTCCTCCGTGACAAACCAATCGCGTGGACAATTGAGACCGACCATCACAACGTATTAGGAGGAATGGAGAGTGGGTCCTTAGAGCTCAGGACAGAAATGACAGATCTCATCAATGCCCTAGGTCTCCGCTGTACCTGCGCTTCCTCCAAGAACCAGAAGACTCTTTCTCAAAAGGATGACATCAGAGAGCTGGTCCTTCTACCCCATCTCTCAACCACCGTAGGAACACTGGGACCACCAGGACGGTCTGCTGCCACATAAATTGGGACCAGATTTTCTGCTAGAGTTGACTTGGGTGGGCCCTCCAGTGTTGCAGTTCTAGCAGGCTTCCCGTGATACAAAGAAATAAACAAACAAACAAATGAATAATATTCTGAAAGGTACCGACCTTAGTAACAAGTCCCAGAAAGAGAGTTCGCTGGCCTCCAGATCCGCGCCAAGAGAGATTCCGTCACGGGAAGTGGGTTGCCCAGCAGTGGGGAAGTCTCTTCCAGGGCACCTTACAGAAGCAGAACCGAGACCCACACCAGCCAGGCAACAGCCCGATTGAGACTTCATGCTTAGACAGCTCTTCCTGCCTGTCCCAGCCTCTCTGTGACAGGGTAAGAGTGCAAAGGTACCTCCATCTTTCATTCTTGCCGGAGGCCATGTCAGGCTCAACGAGAGTTTAATCTCCTCGATGGAGAATCCTATGGAAAATCACCCAACTCTGTTGTAGGAACCCGGGGTCAGGACGTCCTCGCTAACTTATCCCAGCTTCTGCTAAATCGTCTGCTTGTTCCAGCCGCCCTCCCTTAGCTTCTGAAAAACTGCTTGCTTATGCGAAGCTACACCAACTTCCTGAAGCTGCCCAGCAAGATGCCAGGACATGGTTTCTGCCTTCAAAAACCCTGGGTTCTGTCAGGCAGGCTCATGTCTGTGAGTTCGAGGCCAGTCTGGTCTTTAGAGGGAGTCCAGGACAGCCAAGGCTACACACAGAAACCCTGTCTCGAAAAAAACAAAAACAAAAAAAACAAACAAAAAAAAAAAAACACCACTAACAACAACAAAAAATAACCAACCAAACAACAACAACAAAATCCTGTGTTCTAGACACTATAGGTCACACTTAGGTCTCCGAATACCTGGGTGTAATCCCAGCACTGGAATAAAGAATTTCAATTTGCTATAAAATCACATCCCCACCCAGATTATGAATTATCCAATTGTATCAGCTCTCAGCAATGGGTTGAAATACAGCCACCACTGCATTAGAAAAAGACCAAAGTGAACATCCTACCTGGTGTGCAGGCTCCTCTAGTTCAGATCATAGTACTTTTTTTTTTTTGTGAGTCACCAAGAGTATTATTTTCCAAAATTTCAGTGTTCATTCTGAATTGCAAATCTGCCCAGAGAATGGTCTGGTCCTCTCCAGAAAACGTATCCCCGCAGTGCCATTGTGTTGGCTGTAGGCTCTTGTGTGAATGCACTCTTTTGGATCTGTAGTGACCCCAGCACATAAAAGTGTCTTATTAATGGGGGGAAGGGACCAGATAAGTACCTTCATGACCAGACATCTTTGTGCACGGACTAAGGTAAGAAATGCTGTGAAGGATGATCAAGTAACTCTTTGGTGATGAGGAAAGTGAGTAAGTGATTTATAGTGCAAGAAATCTCCTACTTAAGGGTGGGGTCCTTGAGTCTCTAAGGACAAGAATGGAAAACGTCCTGGTTAAACCAAGCTCCAGAAAAAAAGAGGGAGAAAGAACGAGAGAAGGGGGAAGGAAGGGAGGAATTCCCCAACACAGGGGCAACCAACTCCTCCTCCAGCTGGTCCCGAATCAGTTTCAGTATTCTCCATCCTGACTAAGGGGAGCCCGAACAATGAGAAAGAGATCTTCAAAGTGTAATTTAACTCTATATTCCCTCTCCCTGGCATGGGGTTCACTTTTCTTTCTTTCTCACATGGTTTCCTCAGAGAACCTGGGAGACTTTAGATCATGTTTGGGTGAAGGGAGTGTAGCAGCCTCTCGGTATGGTAAGGTTCAACCCTGCTTTCTGAATGAAAAAGAAGGCGGAGGAGAAATAAAAAAGAAAGGGAAGATGTTAACTGCTCCTACGTATGGTGGAAGAGAATGTTTATTATAGATAGAGCATAGCCAGAGGCAGACACATCTGGGAGAGTGCAGAGTGGTCATGACCCTGAACCATCCGGGGAAGATGGGGAGGGAAAGGAAGAGACGGTATCCAAGTACAGCAGCCAGGAGGCCAAAGGTACAAAAGAGCAAAAGAGCAGGTATCCAAAATGTCTGGATTTTATACAGACGGGCTTCTGGGGGAAGGGCAGCCCAGACCTTGGTCTGGAGAGTTCAGGTAGAGGGCAGGGGTATGCCAGCTATACCTTATAACAGGTAGGAACTGAGGGGTGCTGGGAGAATCTGGAGGCCAGGTCCACTTTGATATGTTAAATAGGCACCGCAGCTGCTTGTTCTGGGTTTGAGACTTAACTTATCAGATCTTAGTCAGGAGGCTGATGCTTTTCTAACTGCATTGAAACCCCACACAAGGCTCCTAAAGCTTTAAATCAGGATTGACTATTTTTAACAAGTTGATTTCTAAGGGTCTCTAGTCAACAAAAAAGTTGACCACAGAGTTGTTTGCTCTCAATCCACGTCATGCTTGAGTGGAGCAAAATGGTATCACGATTATGTTCCCCTTCCCAGTTTGCCTGTTGACTCCCCAAGGAAAAATACCTCCTGTAGGCACTGGGCACACCTCCCCCAATTCTTCCCATATCAGGGGTATTTTCCCAGCAAGAGCCTATACCTAGGAGCCCAAGGAAGACCAAACAAGATCCAGGTGACATCACTTGGCCAGCACAGCTACAATGTATGCAAAGATGTATAGACTCCCTCCAGTATTTTCTTCTGTTCTTTTTTTTTTTTTTTTTTTTGCACATTTTTGTATCAAACTACAGAAATCATACCAGATCTCTAGGGTCTGGATTTTTGTTTTAAATCTGACAACTGTTTTGCGTGATGTATTTCCTGGTGACTAGAGGAGACATAGTTTTCCCCTGCCATGTGCCTCCAACACGAATGATCTACCAGTGGGCGCTAACAAGTTGAGACAGCCAGACTGAAAAGCTCATGTGAATTTGCAATGTCCCAGGGAAAACTTGGGAAGGCACGTCCCAAAGGACAGGATACCAGGTGCTAGATGCACTGCTCACAGGATGCTGAAGATGTAAAAATGGATTTTTTTTTTTTTTTTTAAAGAAGAGTTTAAAAATGAAAGGTGTCTGGATGAGGCCAAGCCTGGTAGTGAATACCTTTTATCTCAGCAGCTGAGAGGCAGAGGCAGGCAGATCTCTATGAGTTTGAGGCCAACCTCATCTACAGAATGAGTGTCAGGCCAATAAGAACTATAGTGAGACACTGTCTATAAATAACTAAGCAAATAAATAAATAAATAAACAAACAAACAAATGTTAGATGATTTTCTATAATGGAAAAGAAAACTAGAAAGCTTAAGTAAGTTACAAAGTTCTAAGGCAGTTATATAAGGAACGCAAAAGATGAGAGCTTTTGGATCCATCCAAAAGATGGATCCTGAACTTAAGATTGTCCTTGTGGGGTAGTGGTATACACTATGAGGCAGAGACAGGCAGATCTCTGGGCAAGGCCAGCCTGGTCTACATAGTGAGTTTCAGGACATCCAGGGCTACACAGAGAAACCCTGTCTCGAGAAACAAAAACGAAATAAACAAATTTTTAAAAAGTTATTGGTCTGACGTTTACAATTACAAGGACTGGCTTACAGAATAAAAGTATGTTTAATTAAAAATTATTTAAAAGTGTTTGGTCCTTGCTCCAGATTTATCTGACGGTTACACAGTAGTTAAAAGTACCGGACTCCTGTAAGTGACCTTCTGCATGTACAATAACCAAACTTGGAGGAATATACTGACCTGATCAGAGAGACTACAAAAGAGACAGTGTGTTACTCCTGGCTCTCCAAGGTCAGCTAGGTCCCTGGGAACCGTAGGCCATTTCTGGAAGTGTCCTGTAACTGTAGGGAGTTGCCTGTTAGCTTGTTCAGGGAGGCCAGAGTGTCCCCACCCAGTGCATTTAAGCAGTGCCAATTCTACAAAGAGGAAGGCCAACACAGGCGAAAATTTCCTTCAAAGTGTCTAATCAAAGCCACCGTAGCAAGGCCTTTGATTTATCCTCACACAGATGAAACAAATCGTCCAAGAACGCTAGAGGAGCCAGAGGTTCCTGTAAAGAAAAAGCAAGTGGCCTTCAAGCAGCCTTGATAGAGTAACAACAGCAATAGTGCGTGATTTTGACCACCTGAACGGTTTTAAACACCCAACAGGGAAGGGTAGCCAAAGATTAAAATGACTGGTATGTTTCTTTAGCAGTCCAACGGCTTGAGCACACTCCCCCAGACATTAGACTTAGAGCCATAGACTTATTCAGACTTTCTCATTAGTGGTGTTCTTTTTGATAAGACAAATGCTGTCCAGATATAAGACTCCAGACCCTGGCTCATGGCAGTGCCTACCCGCAGCCAGGAGAGAGAGATTCTCAATTGTTTGAATCTAAAATTTAAATTAGGGCTAAAGTTATTCTCTCCCACTTGGGAGGGACATGATTCTCATTCTAGGTGTTTTAACAGCTATCAAAGTACTTAAAACGGATGCTCAGTTCTTAATTCTGGAGACCAGTCTTGAAGGCCAAAGGGAAATGAGAGGCCACTCTTGTGAGCCCACCAAGAGATTCTAATGAACTTTGACTAGGGCATTTTAAAGATATTCTCTGTCCTGGATTCTCCTGGTTTCCTGCATAGGGCTTGCTAATGATGATGATAATGAAAATAAAAAAATAATAATTATTATTAATTTTTGCCTTTACTTCTTCCTGACATGTCTTTTCTAGGTACCAGTCAAGGACTTTTTTTTTCCTTTCCAACTTGTCTGTTATACAAATGGAACTACCAATGAACTTTTGAGGTCTTTTAGATAGATCCACTGTTGGGGTTCCCTAACCACAACTCTCCCTCCCACCCCCCCGTGTGCTGGAGGCAGGCAGATCTGTAATTATCCCAATTTCATACAGGCCTTTAGTTCAGAAGCAGGGAGATGTAACCAAGATGTCAAAATAGTCCAGGCAGTCTAGCATACAAAGACCCCAAAGAAATGTAACCAGTTTCTCTCTTGGCTACAAGCAGTGTTCTTGGGAAATTTGCAACTCATCTTCGCCAGAGGCTAGAGATGCCAGAAGTGTTTTACTGGTTCTGTTCTCACGTCTGGTCCCCAGGGTTACCTCTTTAGAGAAAAATGCCCAGTCATAAGAATGGAATCTAAAGCCTGAACAGTCCAGTCAGTCACCTGGCCAAAGGGTCACCTCTAGCAAGATTGACTCATCATGCTAAAAAGACTGCTGGAATGATAAATTCCTTCTAAAGGTTTGGGTGGGGACTGGAGGAAGGGCTAAGGCCCTCATTTCAATTCCCAGCACTCACATGGAGCTTACAATTGTCCATCATGGGATCTGATGCCTTCTGGTGTGCAAGCAGACATGGGGACGAAGCACCCATATACATAAAACCATAAATCCTTAGAAGCTTGTCCAGCGTTTCATTGGAATTGCCCTCACCAAATAATCCCTAGTCACTTATCAACAATTTACTGTTCTTTCTCTAGACTTCAGAAGGTTAGCACATGCTGGCTGAATTTTAAGGAAAAATTTAAATGTATTAATAAAAAGGTAGGAAAGCATGAGGCACTTTTTTTTTTTTTTTTTCCTATCAAAGTTGGCTAGTCCACACCGGGCCAGTATTTCATAAACTTCCCATTTGTATTGTGGGAAACTCTGGAGAGCGTCGGTTGTCCAGCCTTTGAACAGTCCTAAGATTTGGCTCTTTATGACACGCTTCCCCTTTGGCCCAACTGTGTCAGACTGTGAGGACAAGCTCCCACGAATGGAGTGAGTTACAATGACTAGAAGAAAAACACCTGCATCAGAATAAAAAGTAACAAAACTTCCTTCCAATAGCTTGCCTATTTTGCATCATGGCTTACCCTATTTTCAAAACAAAAATGTCTTGCCTGGTGACTTCCACTTTGCTCCTGTATTTCTTTGTGCGACATTAAGAATATTACTTATTCAAGGATGTGGTGGTGCATGCCTTTAATCCCACACTGAGGAGGCAGAGGCAGGCAGATCCCTATGAGTTTGAGGCCAGCCTGGTCTCCAGAGTGAGTCCAAAACAGCCGGTGCTCTAGTTACACAAAGAAACTCTGTCTCAAAAATAAATAAATAAATTTTATTTTATATATATATATGAATATTACTTTTCTACACTATCAACGTCCTAATCCTGCTACCATGTAGTCACATAAAACTCTTAAATTTCTTCAATTTGTCACTTTAGGAAAAGAAAAGCTTTTTATACTTCCTGTGAATTCAGCAATTAAAACTGTGAACTAAGTTTACTGTGTGAGGATTAAGAGAAGAAACGATGCCAACTTTATTACAAACACGGGGAATATCACGGGTACGAAGAGTAAATGTTCCCAGCTGGGTAAGATCTGGAAGCCTCTCTTTCTTCACAGGAGATGGGGCAGGAGATGTAGACAGCTTGGAGACAGGCATGCTTTGCAGGGGACGTGAATGGGCCTCAGGATAGCGGGTTTGAACCGTACTTGGGAAAGTCTAGCTGGATGTGTGGACCTCCAGCCTCTCCCACAGAATGGATTAATCCACGCTTGATGAGATTCTCAGAGCCATTCAGGGCAACTGTTCACTGTTTCAGTTTCGCAAGATTAAGTTTTGGGTAAAAAAGGAAAATTCAGAGAAAGCCTCCCCCCCACCCCCACCCCCAGCATTTGCTGTTTCCTAGTGAGTTCCTTGTGCATTCCTACCTTGGGTTTTTGAAGAAATTAACTTGGAAAATTATTGAGGAAAGAAGAGAACAGGGACGTTTGGGCAGACAAAGAAGGTCTACGACCAAATACACGGTCCCTGTCCAGGGATTCAAGGCCATGAGGAAAAGGCTGTTTAGATAAAATAACACATGTGTGTGAAAGGTCAGGCCAGCAAAGGAAGAACAGAGAATTTGATTTTTATTCACTAGTCTTCATGGCTCTCTTGGTTTATTTCTGCAAGAGTGGCAGAAAGAGGTCTACAAGAAAATAACTCCGACTGTCTTTGTTAACGTTACTATTGCCGTGATAAAATATTATGACCGAAGCCACTTGGGGCCGAAAGGGTTTATTTGGCTTACACTTCTACACTGGAATCTATTACTAACGGCAATCAGGGCAGGAATCTGGAAGTAGAAGCTGATGCAGAGGCCATGGAGGGGTGCTGCCTAAAGGCTTGCTTTCCCTGTCTTGCTCAGCCTATTTTCTTAAAGACTCAAGACCACCATCACCCACAGTGGGCTGGGCCCTCCACCATCAATCACTCATTTAGAATGTCCTGCAGGCTTGCCTACAGCCCTGAATTTATAGAAGCATGTTCCTAACTGAGCTTCCCTCCTCTCAGATGACGCTAGTCTGTGTCAAGTTGACATAAAACTTTCCAGCACGCCAACTAAACTCAAGATCTAACCACAGGATATTTAGTTGTGTGCTTACACATTCTACAAAATACCAGCTTTCTCCAAACAGAGCAAGTCAAAGTGACCACCCCAAAATAATGGGAGTCTCCAAATGCATCTTTGAAAGAGGAGGAAGATGTGATTATGAGGCCTGTGCCCCAATGAGGAGGCAGAAGCTGGAGGGTTGAGGCTATAGCCTAGCCTGGCTTACATAGTGAGACTATGTCTTTTTTTATTTTAATTTTTTTTTATTTTTTTTATTTCAAGTAAATTGATAAATTAGTTGCAAAGTAATAAACCAAGAAGGGAGGCCACCAACCAGGCTCCTTTGTATGTTAATTTCACTCAGCAGTTAGAATGTGTCCTGCACAGATTCCAGTTTCTGTTTACAAGGCACTCCTAGTCTGTTGGCGATATTAATGGCGTCGACCAACTGCCCATTAAAATATTCCAGGAAAACAAACAACAACAACAAAAAACAAAGCAAGAAAACCCTCAAATCAAAACATATTCATGCCTGAGCACTGTGTTGCAGCCACAAGCCTCCGACTGCAGCTGAAGACGAGAGAGCTTGAAATTGTTTGAATCTGAAAGTAGAAGGATCTTCGCTTTTACGTTGCTTTTTGTTTGATTTGTTTTGTACCGTTTCCTTGTGGGGACAGGGTCTCTTGCAGCCCAGAAGGGCTGTGAACTCTTGTTTGAGGAAGCTCTTGAACCTCCTTTGCCCCAACCTCCCAACGGTTCCATTCTCTCCATCCTTCCCAAGCGGGCTACAAACTTAGTAATCATTTCTTTAAGACTTGCTGGCGGCTGATCCTTTCTGTTCCCCAACCTCCAAACGTCAGGGCACCCATCTCCCTCCTTTGCATGACAAGGTCCCCTGAGTTCTGGCCGGGTATCTCTGTGGTTCTTCGGGTCATAGGAAATTTAGCAGCGTTCACACGGAGGAACCGCTAACCTACCTGCCTGCTTACAGCTACTAAAACCCTCATTTTAGAAGTTTTTGTAAATTTTGGTTACAAAGTAGGAACTTTTTTGTTATGCGGGAATGTCTGTTATCTCTATTGAGAAGCCCCACCCACATCTGGTCACATTTCGTTTGACTTTTACGCATTTGCCATTATTTGCCGCTTGGCCGCGTGGCCTAATGGATAAGGCGTCTGATTCCGGATCAGAAGATTGAGGGTTCGAGTCCCTTCGTGGTCGATGTGGTTTGTTTTTTTTTTTTTTTTTTTTTTTTTTCTTCCTATCTTTTCTTGTTTCGTTGTTCTCTTCTGGGAATTTGAAAGCTAGTTTCCTCCCTTTAGTACTTGCATCTTTGCCTGGCTGCTGGCTAGGGCTTAGAAATGAACTCTTATTTAACTGTATACCTAGGATGCTTACTGTTTAACATGTGGTTTAGAAAGAAAAAGATGAAAATTTCCCAGGGCTTCCTTCTGAAACAATAGCTGAACAAGGACACCAAATAGCCTTACTAACAGTGAAAGAAGGAATTTCACCTGGCCTCAACTCTAGACAAAGAAGTACAGTCAACAAGGAATGCTTCGGGCAGGAGAAATAGTCTTCCTCAGGGAAGAGACCCCTATTGGTTATCCGATGTCAAGTGGCCAGCTCTGAAATATATACATAAAGGTAACATCATACGGACTGAGCAGCTGGTTAACTTATATGTTTAGGGGTGTGTGTGTGTGTGTGTGTGTGTGTGTGTGTGTGTGTGTGTGTGTAAAACAAGGAGGGTGGGGAGTACATGGGAGGGGTTGGAGGGAGGAAAAAGAAAGGAAAATGGATGCAATTATATTTTAAGTTAAATAAAACTAGCACCTGTTCTCAAGAAATTTGCTTCTTGTGTCCACAGCAATAAAATCAATAAACACTGAGGTGTTGATGGGGATGAAATGTTCGTAGTCCTCTGAAAATTAAAAGCCTGAGGGGAGCTCACATGGCTTACTGAGTGATCAGAGGCCCCAGGTTTGATTCTCAGATAGCCCAGGATATCCTGGAACTCACTCGGCAGACCAGGCTGGCCTGGAACTCACAGAGATCAGCCTGCCTCTGCCTCCCAGAGGCTGGGATTAAAGGCATGAGCCACCGCCTGACTGCTGCATTTTTTTTTAATGTACAAACTGTATTGTTCATCATCTATTCCATCCTATAGTCAACAGAATGCTAGAACACCTCACACCTATCTAACATAACTTAATGCATATTGATCAACTTCTCCTCATCCTTGTATCTTCTAGATTTTCCCAGACTCAATAACTACTATTCTGTTGCCAGCTGCCATGAGTTCAATATTTTATGTTCAGCATGTAAATGAAACCACATGGTATTTATCTTTCTGTGCACGCCTTATTTCATTTGATATAATGAAATATTGACTAGGGACAAACCACATGGTATTTATCTTTCTGTGCATGCCTTGTTTCATTTAACATAATGAAATATCGACTAGGGACATATCTTGTTTGCTATATTGCAAGGTCTTGGGGTTTTGTGCCAGCACTGCAAGAAAAGAAGGAGGAGGAAGAGAGGAGGGCTTCTTCTGTCTATGTTGTTTTAAACGGCAGATAGCAAAGCCCTTTTATGACTGAACTGCATTCTGTGGTGAATGAATCACATTCCTTTCATCCATTCATCACTTGGTGCTTGCCATGAATTGACTGTAGCCAAGTGCTGTGGCCTCTTGAACACACTGACTTCATTTCCTTAGACAATGTACCCAGAGGGTTGCTAAGTCTAACTTTGGTTTAATGTAGTTTTTGAAACAGGTCTGGGTCTCACTATGTTGCCTAAGATGGTCTCAAACTCCAGGGCTCATTGATTCTCCTGATTTAGCCTCCTGAGAAGCTGGACTATAGGCTCTTGGCAACACCTAGCTAGCCTCCACACTGTTCTCCATAAAGCTCATTTGCATTCCCATTGACAATATGGTTCTCCTCTCCCTGGGTCCTCACCAGCGCTTGTAATCACTTGTCATTTTGATCTCAGACATTCTTACTGAGATGAGGTGTTGTTTTATTGTGAATTTTGGTCTTGTTTTTGTTCTTTCTTTTGTTGATGTTGTTGTTTTTGAAACATGGTCTGGTTTTTGAAACTCTGGCTGGCCTGAAAATCCTGACTCAGTCTCTTGGGTACTGGGATGACAGACATGTGACACCACACTCACTTTTCTGTGTGATGCTGACTTGTACTTCCTTGATGGCTAGTGATGTTGAATATTTTTATATGTCTTTTGTTAAGTACAAATGGAACAAAGTATGTTTAATATCCATAGGCATAAAACTCCAGTGGTGGTGGGGGGGGAAAGCACTAAATTATGGAAGATTTTTTTTTTTTTAGATTCCTGAACAGCAACAATCAATGCTATTAAAAGGCTAAATCAATAATAAATAACAACAACAACAATGCCAGGCACGGTGGTGCGTGTCTTTAATGCCAGCATTTCCGAGCACCTACTGCTCTTGCAGAGGACTGGAGTTATGTTCCCATCACCCCTGTCAGGTGGCTCACACCTGGAGCTCCAGCTCCAGAAGATCCAACACCCCTTATTGGTCTTCACAGACACCCAAACACACACAGATAAAAATAAGATAAAAATATTTAAAATGTCCCGAATTTTATAGGGAAAGACAAATGCTGAAACAACTGGACAATCACATGACACAAGCCTTCTGCCTTTTGGGAAATTTACCGCAAAATGGATCACAGACCTAATAAAAAATGTGAAGCTGTAGCCTGGCATGGCAGCTCCTGGGAGGCAGAGACAGGCAGATCTTTGTCCAGGCCGGCTTAAGGACGCATCGTGCGGTCTGATCTTAAAACAATCACAACTTGAATTTCCAGGGCTGCAGGTGATTTAACCTGCATAAGGTCCCATCCATAGCTCCCTTTCCAGGGGATCTGACACCAACTTCTGGCCACAGTGGGCCCCACGCAGGCACATGGTATACATACACACGTGCGGGCAACAAAACAACACTCACACATGTGAAATAAAAACAAGTCTTTTCAAAAAGAGTAAATACAAGTGTATATTTGTCTTTGGCAGATACTGTGATTGCTACTGTGTGCCAGTAATGAATAAAGCAGACAAGACTCTGCTTTCCTGGAGGTTACACTCTGGCTGGGTTAGGTATACTGGACTATGAGGTCGGGGAGGCCGTGTCTACTGTAGTAGACTGTGCTGAGACCTGAGTGTGTTGGAGACATAAAAGGTTATTTAGGCAGGGTTCCCGATTGACCGTCCACATTCAGGCTGCAAACTTAGCATTTAGAGCACATGGGTCTTGGTGGGAATAAAGCAGAATCTCATGGAAGCAGGCTCCAGAAAGAAGAAGCTGCTGTTTCTTTCCGTTTACTCCTGTTTGTGGCCTCCTCCTCTCTTCTAGCCACACTTTTCTCTGACCCAGCAGCCGTAAGACTTTTTAAGTGTGCATGATAATCCTGGAGATGAAACCAAAATTCACACTACCAGATCTCACCCCGGAGTTCAGATTCTAGAGCTCTAAAGTAGTACTGCCCTATACACCATGACCAAAAACAGCCTGGAGAGGAAAGGGTTTATTTCAGCTCACAGTTGTAGCCCATCATGGTGGGAAATCAGAGCAAGACATCAAGGCAGGAACTGAAGAAGGGGCCATGAGGAATCCCACACATGGGTTTCCTTCTCACGGCTTGTTCGGCCTGCTTGATAAACTACCCTCTTCAGTGGGAGCACTGCCCACCGTGGACTAGACCCTTCTACAGCGGTCATTGGTCAAGAAAATGCCTCCATTGACTTGCCCACACACCATCCGATGGGGGCATTCTCAGCTGAAGGTCTCTCTCCCCAGATGCCCCAGGTTTGTGTCAAGTTGGCAAAACAAACAAATACCCCAAACAGCACAGGGATCTTGGTGAACAGAAACACTAGCATAATTTTTAAATCTTGATGCTAACTATGTTAAATAGCTAAATAAGCTCTTTTTTGTGTTCACGTCCCCTCTACTTTTTCAATATTGAGATTTTCTTTATTAAATGATAGTAATAAAAGCCAGTTATGGATCTAGGCAGTGATATTACAAGCCTTTAATCCGCACTCAGGAGGCAGATGGATCTGTGTGAGTTCGAGGCCAGCCAGGTCTATAACGCAAGTTTCAGGCTACACAGAAAAACCCTGTCTCAAAAAACAAACAAACAAACAAAAAAAAAAAAACCAGTCAATCAAACAAGCAAACAAACAAAAGTCAGGTATGATATTGCATATTGCACATTTGTAATCAAAGCATTTTACATGCTGAGGCAGGAGGATTGTGAAACTCTAGCACAAATGCCAGGAAAAAAAGTAAAAAACAGGAAAAAGGTGAAACAGTAAATTAGAGTTAAGCATTGAATTGTAACCTTCCCCCCACCCCCCCCAAAAAAAAAAAAACAAAAAAAAAAACTCTTTTTTGTTGATAACAACCACCACCACCAATGTGACCATTAGAAAGTGGTCTTTTCTCTAAGGAGGTTAACTGAGTTCGGCGATGCTGTGAGAGTGGAGGTCCTATGATGGAAGTAATGAATGCTTACACGGGAGAAGGGTCTCCCTTCTATGCCATGTGAGGACATAGCAAGAGGCTGACCATTTACAGTTAGGAAAAGAACCTCACGAGGAACTGACTCCAAGGGAAACTTCATCCTTTACACCACCCGAACTGTGAGAAGACTCATTTCTGTGGTTAAGCTTCCCAAGCCCCGAGGTTCTGGGCAGAAGCTGCCCCAAGCTGCTGCAGGATGGGGTCTTTGCTGTGCTTACTGGGCAGCCGCCAATGTGGAAGAGTTCTGGGTGCCTTAATGCCCAGGTGTCTCTTGATGACAAAACTAGGAAACAATCTTCCCAGCGTGGAATTTCTTCCCATGATGCTGATTTCCTGTTTCCAAATACATCATTTGTCACCTTCAAATCATGGGCCCCATAGGTTCCTCTGCAACTTGGAGTGGTGGAGCTGCAGTTTAGCTCGGCTTTAAGGAATTCTTTAAACTCTTCCCTCTGATTCTCTTTCTGGTGTGCATAGGAGGAAACTCTACCACTTGTAATGATCAAGGAAAACCAGACATCAAACGCATCCTAACAGAAAACAAACTAAGAAACTACCATATTAGAAGCTAGAGCCGAAAATCATCTCTATGCTGTCAAACGATGATTTTCGGACTAGTTCACATGCAAAGGAAGTCTGTAAGATATATCACAGACAGGTCCTTGAAAAAGAAGTCTTCTTTACCTAACTCCAAAAAATTAACTGATCTTTCCTATATAGTAACGGTTGGGGAAATTTGACTTCTGGGTCTATCCCTATCAAAAAGCCTGATCTCTCCCTGTTTATATAACAAGTTTCCTATTAAAGTAGTTCCAGAACGTTGGGAAGTGATTTCGCAAACCTTTGAGGAAGAGGGGAAGGTACGAAGACAAAGCAGCCAGGCTGGTCCAGAACTCACGAGGAACTCTCCTAAGCTTCCCAGGGGTCAGCCACCTCCAGCAGCACTTGTTCTTAAGGTAACAACATTGCAGCAGGTTGAGATGAAAAAGCCAAGTAATGTGTCTCCCAGTAAACTCTGGTGGGGTGGGGAGTGGGGAGGGGGGAGGGTGGGAGGGGGAGGAGGAGGGGAAAGAGGGTGGCGGACTGGCCCACGCCTTTAATCCCAGAATTTGGGAGACAGAGGCAGGCGGCTCTCTTCGAGTTCAAAGCCAGCCTGGTCTATAAAGTGAGTCCAGGGCAGCCAGAGAAACCCTGTCGTGAAATACAAACCAACCAACCAACCAACAAACAAAAAAGGGACTTTTGCCTGGACCGCATAAAAGGAGGGACAACCTAAGACTGATGGCGACCACCCTGGCCAGCTTCTTTGAACCAATAGGTGTGTGCATCAAGGGACTGAAGACCCAGAACTTCCAACTGACGCTGGGGCTTCAGCTCAGCACAATATATTTTTTTTTTTTCCCTTAATCTGTGAGCTAAGTAACGCTGGAAAGCCTCTGAAGAAAAGAGATTTAAAAACGGACTTCACCTCCACCCCGCCATACAGATATTGAACTTTTAAAAGTTGGAGGTTGGGGGCAAGCCGAGTCATCGCACAGACATTGCGAAAGCTTCTCAGAGGGCGACCGGGTCCGACTCCAGGAATACGAGCATGCAAGAAAAACAGAACAAACCCGGACAGGTAAGACAGGCGCTAGTGAGGAGACCGAGCAGGCGTGGTGCTCTGCGACTCCGCGCTGCGGGGCGGAGGCGATGGAACTGCGATTCCGCTCGCCGCCCGCACGGGGGCGCCGTGGAGGCCGCCGAGCCCGGGGTCCGGGCGCTCCCGGCGGGCCCGCGCGCGGCCGCCCGCGGAGCAGAAGGCCAACTCCGGGCATCGCACCCCCGGGCCCGCCGCTCGGTTTTCTTCGCGGTCCGCGGTCGCTTCCGCAGGCCGGCGGCGCGGCAGGACGAAGGTCCCCGTCTTCGAGACCGTGGCCGCGCTTTCGCTTCTCTGGCCGCGGTCGGCTGCTCCCGGGGGAAGGTTTTCAAAACCGGTTTTAAAACTTACGTGGTTCGGTATCTCCTAGGCGAGTGCTCAGATTAGTACACGGCGAAACTGTAAGAAAAGAAAGGAAAAAAAAAGTCACCCTGTGTCAGAAGTGGGATTCGAACCCACGCCTCCATACGGAGACCAGAATCCCCGACCAGGGAAGCTGAGCTTGAGTCTGGCGCCTTAGACCACTCGGCCATCCTGACACACGGGAGGCGAGGGCACATTTCTTACTGATACAGAGACGGCCGCGCACTATTTGACCTGCGAGGTGTCTGCGGTTAGGGTCAGAGAGTCGGCATACAGATTTGCACACTTCAATCAACTTTGGACAGATAGGATTTTATGTTTGTTTTTATCAGCACAAAAGTAATGTTTTGTTTTGTTTCACTTTCTGCAAAGATCAAGTCTTTGCAGAACAATTTGGGGTTAGTATACCTTATCTTAGATTTCCAGGCTCTTGTTTTCATAATATATTTTTAATGATTAGAAAAAAATAATTGAGAGTACAGTGAACAATGAGCCTTTTTCCAACATACAAGCTCTGTTGTGTTTTCTCTCACAAGCCATCGCTCTTTGCAAGGAAGTTATATGGGAAATGATATCCGACAAGGCATCATTATAATTAATGATTATAATTAAGGCACCTCTTGTAATTATTTTTTTTTCCAATTGCAAAGTTCATATGAATCACAGAAAATAAAAATGTCAGAGCTGAAAATTGTCCAGTCTCGTATCTCAGCCATAACTGCTACTAACATTTGCCATAATTACACTAATTTTTGCAAAAACAAACAAAACCCCCAAATGGCCATGTGTGGTGCCCACATTGTCCGTTTGCAACACACACACACACACACACACACACACACACAACACCTGTGAGTGGTTCTCAACCTCTGGGTCGAGATCCCTTGGAAACCCTCTATCTCCAAAAATATTCACATCATGATTCATAATAGTAGCAAATTACAGTTATGAAGTAGAAACAAAAATAATTTTGCTGTCGGGGGTCACCACAACATGAGGAGCCGCATTAAAGAGTCACCGTATCAGGGAGGCTGAGAACCATCCTTCTAACTAATCACATATTCTTTGGCACAAATTTTAGTAACTGAAGGTATGTTGACCTGGAATGGTCTCTACAGGCTCATGTGCTTGAATGCTTGGTCCTCAGTTATTCAGACGGTTTAGGAACGATTAGGGGTGTGGCCCTATCGGAAAAGGTGTGGCACTAGGTGTTATATTTGAAAAAGTCCATGCAATTCCCAGCCAGCTTCCTCTCTCTGACTCCAAATTTCAGAAGAAGACATTAGCTCTTAGCTGCTGCTATAGTGCCTGCCTGCTGCCAAGCTCCTGGCCATGACAGTAATGGACTCTAATTCTGTAGAACCAAAAGCCCCAATAAATATTTTCCTTTGTATGTTGCCTTGGTCATGATGCTTGGTCACCGTATTAGAAAAGAAAGTGAGATAGTTTCAACTGCCTTACATTTTTAGAAGGGAAATCACCAGATCAAAGTTTGTTGATCTGTAATCAATATTAACCAACTGCCTGACAATAATAATAATAATAATAATAATAATAATAATAATAATAATCTAAACCTGACCAAGAAAGGATGCTAGCGTTAAACAAGATATCTTTTTTTTTTTTTAATCACGCACACAAAAAAGAGAAAGCAAAACATCTTAAGAGATTACACTGGATTTTTAATAGATTTATAAGGCTTAGTATCTACGTTAGATTTGTAAACTTCCTCTGTGAATTGCCTTCTAAGCTCTCATTTTTAAAAACGTTACATGTTTTCCTTGCATGTATATGTTGCTGATTGAAGCCACAAAGCTGGAGAGAGATGGAAATGTGTAATCCAAAGACCTGTAAGGCTGAAAAAAAAAAAAAATCCCAGACATTACGCCTCTCATCTTATTCTGAGCAGTCTTCCTAAAAAGCCTGGGCTAACCTGGAGCTTGCTCCTGGATCCAGGCTTGGTTTCTCCGTGTTGGTGTTTTCAGCCTGCTCTCTAATTGTGGTGGGCAACCAAGAGTGATAGGAATAGCCTGTGTCGTTTGGGGTCTATAGTCTTCCTATCAAATAGCTAATAGGGAAGTATCCCACGCCGGGCTCTGAGCTCTTCACTTCATAACCTATGTCATCGGAAGGACGCAATTTCTACTCATGCAGGGTACTGTGTTCAAACTCCTTTTTTAAAAAAAAAAAAAAAAATCATGCTTTAGTTACCTTACAAGCAGTAAGTTTCCATAAGGGTCGTCATGAATCCTCCATTTTGTTTAACCCACTTCACATTTGCCTCCCCCTGTTTCCATCCCCAGAAATCTTATGTTAATTTTTAAAGGCTAATTTTCTGGTTCTGTGTGTGTACCTGTGTTTCATGTCTGTCATGTTTGTGTGGGTGCTCATGAAGGCCAGAAGAAGGCTGGAGTTACAGGTGTTTATGAACTGATATGGATGCTGGCAGCAGCGCTCTGGCCCTTTCCAAGAGCAGCAAACGGTCCTAAACACGGGCTATCTTCTCCAGCCCCAAAGCCTACATTTTAACGAAAGCGTCTTGTATATGAGGGGATCTTAAAAAGTCTGGCAGGTTTCTGGAGGAAGTGGTGGGGAGCAAACCAACAGGTGACTCCACCAGTTAAAAACAGGAAAAGAGCACACAGTTGTAATCCTTAAGGCTGTGGCAGGAGGACCAGGAATTCGCTATCAGTCTGGACTACATAGGTAGCTCAGCACCAGCTTGCCAGCTTAGATATGTTAACACTCTGTCTCAGAAAACCAGACCAACTTAAACCAACCCAACCCCAAAGCCTTCATTCTCTTCCCTGTCACATAATGAATTATGTGAACCCAAGTTCTTGCCATGGTAAGAACTCAGCACTGGTCCAGCCTCACACAACCTTTAGAAAGAAGTTCATCAATTACCTGATTTTCCCATATCATGTCCAGGATTTACTTCTGGGTAATAGGGGAAGTTTGAAGTGAAGGTGAAGTGAATTCAAAACAGGATTCAACATGGATGGGTAACTGGTGAAGTTGGGAGATGGTGCAGGAGTATTGCTTTTCTTTTGTGTTAAACACTTATACTCAAAAGGCCCTGGGTTTGATTTACAGTACCAGATATAGATAGATAGATAGATAGATAGATAGATAGATAGATAGATAGATAGACAGATAGACAGATAGACAGCTTTCACTTCCCCCGACTTTTCTCTTCCTGTATATCACAAACCTTGAACTGGATTTAGAGATCACATCTCATAACCTCTCTGTATATGCTGTGAATAAGGAGCCTGAAGTACCTAGTGTGGCTACCTTAAATGCCCTACTACATTTCCAACTCCCAATACAAAGTTAACCCCGCAGAAGGCAGATCCAAGCAAACTTACCCTTCAATACAGAGAAAGAGGTGCAACCAAGAGCATGTGACGTTTGGTTTTGTCAACTTAGCGAAATCTAGAATCAACCAGGAAGAGGGTCTCAATAAGGAACTGTTGGATTTGGTTGGCCTGTGAAGGACTTTTTTTTTTTTTTTTTTTCATTGATGTGCATGGGGTTTCCCGTCTGTGTGTCTGTGTGCCGTGTGTGCCTGCTGCCCAAGGGCACTGGGTCCTCTTGAAGTTACATGGTTATGAGCTGAAGTGAGGGTACTGGGCCATCTCATCAGCCCTGGCAAGACATCTTCTCCTGGACTGTGCTGCTCACTGAGGGAACGGAGGAGCCAGCTGAGCCCTGGCAAGCATGCAGCCATGTCCTCTGTGCTTGGCTGTGGGTCTGACTAGGTGCTTCAAGTACCTGCCACTCTGGCTACCCTGTTCTGATGGGCTGTAACTGGTAATTGTGAGTGAAAACAAATTCTTTCTCCTCTAAGCTTTGTTTGCTGGGGTGGTTTTTTGATAGAGGTTTTTTGTTTGTTTGTTTTGTTTTGTTTTGTTTTTTCTCTGTAGCCTTTGCTGCCCTGTAGACTCTCTTTGTAGACCAGAGATACGACTGCCTCTGCCTCCTGGAGTGCTGGGATTATAGGCCTGTGCCACCACACCCAACTTGTCAAGTTTTCTTTTCTTTTCTTTTTTTTTTTTTTTAATCACGGAAATTTTAAGTAAGACTAAAGCAGGACAATACTGTCAATGTGTTCACACACCTTGAAATCTAACCTAGTAGAGTCAATTCCTCAATAATCAATAAGAGTCCCACCAGTTTGTGCGTTTCTCATTATTTTTCAGTCCTCATACAGGAGGAAGTTTTGGGTTAAACAAGGGACAAGGATTTTAGTGACTTAATTATATAATCACAACACAATTTATTCCTGGACTGAGCCATCGGTTTTGTGGCCTCAAGAAAAAGTACACTAGTCTATGCATTAGCTCAGTGGTGAAGTCTTGCTTTGCATGATTACAGTTCAGGAGTATGGCTCTGAGCCTGGCTTGATTGTAACATTTTCTTTTTTAAACATTTTTATTTTATTTTTATTAATTACAGTTTATTCATTTTGTATCCCAGCTGTAGCTCCCTCCCCATCCCTTCCCAATCCTACCCTCACTCCCTCTTCTTCTCCTATGCCCCTCTCCCAGTCCAATGGTAGGGGAGGTCCTCCTCCCCTTCCATCTGACCCTTGCCTATCAGGTCTCATCAGGACCGGCTGCATTGTCTTCCTCTGTGGCCTGGCAAGGCTGCTCCCTCCTCAGGGGGTTGGTGATCAAAGAGTCAGCCACTGAGTTCATGTCAGAGACAGCCCCTGTTCCCCTTACTAGGGTATCCTCTTGGATACTGAGCTGCCATGGGCTACTTCTGTGCAGGGTTTCCAAGTTATCTCCATGCATGGTTCTTGTTTGGAGTATCAGCCTCAGAAAAAGACCCCTCTGCCCAGATTTTTTTTTGGTTCTGTTGCTCTCCTTGTGGAGCTCCTGTTCTCTCCAGGTTTTTCTGTCTCCCCCTTCTTTCTTAAGATTCCTTGCACTCTGCCCAAAGTTTGGCTATGAATCTCAGGATATGTTTTGATACCCTGCTGGGTAGAGTCTTTCAGAGGCCCTCTGTGATAGGCTCCTGTCCTGTTCCCCATTTTCTCCCTCTTCCAATGTCTGTCTCATTTGACTTTCTGAATGAAGATTGAGCATCTTATCCAGGTTCCTCCTTCTTGATTAGCTTCCTTAGGTGTACAGAATTTAGTATGATTATCCTATATTATATGAGTAATAGCCACTTATAAGTGAGTATATGCCATGTGCGTCTTTCTGCTTCTGGGATACCTCACTCAGGATGTTCTTTGATTGTAACATTTTCAAAGACAGAAGTTATGTCATCTGTGTTTCCCCAGGAGTCAGGTTCAGTTGCAGCATCTAAAACTTGCTGATTATGTATTTGAGTCAAAGAGTCATTATCTTTCATTGACGAAGAGGCAATACCATCCTTGGCACAATAGGGAGCATTTAAGGTTTTTATTGGAGGGAGGTAATTTTGCTATACATATCCTTTATTCTGGACTTGAGATAACAAATAACAAATAACTTTCTTTTAATTAATTTATTTTATGCACATGAATGATTTGCTTTCATGCACACACCAGAATAGGGAACCATTACAGATGGTTGTGAGTCACCACGTGGTTGCTGGGAATTGAACTCAGGACCTCTGGAAGTGTCATTTCTCCAGCCCACCAACAAATAACTTTCATTAGCTATTTGTCCTTCACTTCATACTGCCTTTAAATGGTTGAGAATTATCATCCATAATCATCTACTCTAAATGTATTTGGTGCAAGGCAGGACCATGTTTAGTTTCCCTTTATCCTCTGAGCATCTTTTATAGGCCTCCTTTTACTCTGGGAGAAGTTGCTGTGCCAGGAAGGAAAAAAAAAAATCAGCTCAAGGCAACAAAAGAATTAAGAGTTACTAAACCCTAATACATAATTAACTAGATGCTCCAAGGACCAGGAACCTGAAGAATCTTACTGATCCTCATGTCTGCGTTTAGAGCTCATATCCTGATTCAGTGAATGAAAAGGTGGTTCATGCTGGGCTAGGGTAGTGAACGCCTTTAATCCCAGCACCTGGGAGGCAGAAGCAGGCAGATCTTTGTGAGTCGGAGGCTAGATTGGTCTACAGAGTAAGTTCCAGAAAGGACTGAAAAGAAAAAACTGTTTACCTTTCTGCAGATGAATACATTCAGAATGAGTTTCAGGTTCGCTTAGATTAAAAAAAAAAAAAAAAAGAAAAAGTGAAAGTTTTACCTGCATGTATGTACGTGCACCACATCTGTGTCTGGCACCTGTGAAGGTCAGAAAATGGCATCAGATCTCGGGGACCTGGGATACCGAGAACCAAACCAGGGTCCTCTGCAAGAGCTCTTAACTGCTGCACCATCTCTCCAGCCAGTTTGAGAACCATTTATCCAATTCAAAGCAGCAGGACTTTTAAAAGTTAAAGTCTTAAATACTCATGAACTCACCGTCACAGAAAACAAAAGACCAATAACATCACCCCTTGGCTGCTTCCTCTTGCTCATCTTCCCACACACTCAAGTAGTGGCGATCCTTTTGTTCATACACTTAAGAACATAACTGATATTTTTCACTCAACATTAAAGTTTACCTTTAACATTCAAAATTCGCCTTCTATAAAAACATGTTTGTGTGCATGTGCACACACCTTCCTCCCCCAGTCTTTCTCCCATACCATGGTGCATGTGTAGAGGTGAGGTAGCTCACCCAGTGCCTTTCCCCTGAGCTATCTTGCAGTGAAAGACCCCAGCCTCACACTAAGTTAAACATAGCTAATGCCATTTTGTGAGACACCACTGTTTTGTAAAACTCTGAAGGCCAGATGAGAAACTGGAAAATTACTGAGAAATCCTAGCTGTGTCACCCACTTGGGATATCTGTGGTCAGGGTGCCCCAGTCATACTAAAAACAGTTTGTGTTATTCACTCTCATAGATATCTGTGAGACTGTTTCAGCTAAGATAGGGAAAAACAAAATAACAGGTGGCGGGCCACGTCAAGGGGTCATCCTACCCCCCTTGACCACCCAGCTCCTGGAATCTTGGTGCCCCTGCCAAACTTCGACGCAAATTGTGGTCTCGTGTAAACGTACCAATCAGCCCCCTGTAACCATGCCCTCTCGTGTCTGTACCAGTGCTTCTGCCCTAAAACCCTATAAAAACCCCAGCTTCCCATCTAGGGGGCGCGCAAGGTCCTCCTGAGTGACCTTGCTGCCCGAGTACTCGTAAATCAAAATAAAAGCCTCTTGCTGTTTGCATCCGAATGGACTCGTTGATCCTTGGGAGGGGGTCTCTCTGACGGAAGATACCCTCCGGGGATCTTTCAGCAGGCCCAAGTTCACCTCTGTAAATGTTTTTACCCAAATCAGGAACTTTTAAAGTGCAAGGCTGCTTCTCTGCTCCAGTTCTGCTTCTAGTAAAAGTATAGCAAGAAGCTGCAACTATTGCAAGGAGGTCTGCCGAGCACGACGTACATGCTGAGACCCTGCCTGCCTGGAGACCGCCCCACTACTGGGTGGGGGGCACACCTCGCAGATAGAGACGGAGTGCCCAACTTTGTGGAGTTTTCTTTCTTCCCGAGGACTAAGTGAAAGGGGGTATAATTCTGACTGAGAGTCTGTCCCATTTTTAAATGCAGACCTTTTAGAGCGGACAGTTCCAAGGCAGGTAGCCCAAGCAGGCAATTAGTCCATTCTGTCCCATACTTCACCTCTATTCCCAACACAAGGGCAACCGACAAGTACTGTTGTGTTTTAAACATGTGTGTATTATTGTAAGCATTTATACATCTGTAGAAGCTAACCCAGACTTGTGGAAACCACTGAGTTCCTCGTTGATTATTCTATTTTCTTTAAAACCTAAAAAACAAACAAACAAACAAAAAAAAAAAAACAAGAGTTGGGGCACTATTCATTTGTTAGGGCACATCTACTAGTGGTCTTCAGCTACAGAAGACCAATGCCAGAGCAGGAATGAGTATGTATGAAGGTGTACGTAGCTAAACAATCTAGTATTCTGAGGCCATGGGCAGAAGCAGCTACAATCCCAATTCCTGAAACTGATTTTCTCAGCCTCATCATTGTAGCAGGAAATCTGACAGGATCATTGTATGTAGGGTAAACATTAGAACGAAATCTTTGTCTTCCAGAAGTACTCTGACCTTGAAGAAATCATTATAGAAAACAGTGGTTGTTTTCTATTATCTATGGAGTTTTTTCCTGAAGGAGCTTTGCAACCTTTGTATGACTTTGGTCACAAGAGGGTCCTGGCACACCCAGAATGTCTTGAATTACTGAGTGCAGAAAACAGTTCACAGTAAGGATTCAAGTTGTAAGGCATGATGTCTTCCTTCAGGAAACCTATGGACTAGATAGCTTTGTATGAGGAAATTATTTTACCCCCAAAACAACTTTCACGAGCAATCAATAAATATGCTCTTGCACGGCTGTTCAAACATTCAGTTCAAAGTGGCTGGATCTCCCTGCAGCCAGCAAGGCCTTAATTCATGCTTGAGTGACCCTTTCTTTGATCGTCCCTCATAACCTAGGAACACTGAAAACTCATGTTCTGCAGTACACGGTGATATCATTCACAAGCCTGGGATGCTTATTTTGTGTTGGGAAACAGGTTTTGAGCCCTCCAACCTATTCCACTCGGGGCTGCATTATTTCATAGAAAATTAAACAAACAAACAAACAAAAACCCCTCAGCTGGGCATGTGGCTTCTGACTGTAATCCCAGTACCCAAAGGGCCAAGGCGGGAAGGTCACACCAACTGTGAGGCCAGTGTGGGTTCCAAGAGATCCTGCTAAAAAACAAAACCCCACAATAGAAGTCATAAGCAGATAAACAGAGAGGCCTGGAGACAACATTCTCCCAGCGAAATGAAAAACTCAGCCAACACAAGGGCTGCAGGGTATGGATATGCTCCATCAGCTCCTCAGCCTTAGACAGAGTGACAGGGCACCGAGAACCCAGGTGTATAAACTACTTGGAAAGAAGCTATTATGCAGGAGGGGATTATGGACCCACACTGGTAAATCAGTAGCCCCTACCACCACTTTTCACCCAGAAACAAGAACAGCAACACAAAATCCGCATTCACTTTATTTCCGAACAGAAGTGTTGGGATACAATCCAGGAATGGAGTTGTGCGAGACATCATTAGTGTCTATGAGAAAACACCAAGAAAACAAGACAAGTCTCGTGACCTCAGTTTCTTCAAAAACTTGTTCTTGAAGAGTGTTTCTGTACTCCTCCCAGGTGTAGTGGATAGGAGTGAATAGATGGTACTTGTTTTACGTCTGTGAAAAAATGTTTTCGGCACATGTGGCTTATCCTTGTGATTGTACACTTTACTTAGGTGCTCTGCATAAACTTGGCTACTGCATGGGACCTTGGCCCATCTCATTATTAGGCTTCATTCTCCCAGCTCCAGGCACCAACTAGAGTGGTGAACACAGCAGGGCTTGTTCAAAGTGACCTTAGCCTCTGACTCCAAGGGCTGTGGGATGGAGTTGTCCCTAATGGTACACGTAAGAAAACACATTGCATCCCTACCCCACAAAAAAGCAATGAAGGCCCAGAGAACCGCTGCAGTATTTCCAGAAAATTGAGTATGATGGCCATTAGCTCACAAACACTGCAGTCTTAGATGATATGCACCTACCACCAAGATAGACCTTTCAACAGAACGAAGGGAGCAAACAAAGCCACTAGGTCACTGAGGCAGACACACTGGTTAAAAATTATGTCATTACATAGGCAGGGCCATTTCTCACCATTAGTGTAAAATAATTGTAACCAAAACTAGGCATTAATGGGGTTAGTAAAATAATTCAGGGTAGAGGTACTGCTCCATGAAAGAAAAGCTAGGGAGTGGGAGGAGTCATTCCAACAGTCTGTGGCTCTATCCTGCATTCCCAGAAGACATGGTCCAGAAACATAAGTGTCTTAGTTTGTTCTCTGCTACTATGATAAAACACTGACAAAGGCATCTTGGGGGAGGAAAGAGTTTATTTGGATTACACTTCCACATTTTAGTCCATCACTGCCTATATATGTACCAGGGCAGCTCAGGGCTGGAACCTGTGGGCATGAACTGAGGGAGACCTTCAGAGACCCTGTTTATTGGGTTGCTGTTTTAAACAGCCCAAGACCAACTGCCCCAGCTCAGTGAGCTGGTTCTTCCCCATATCAATCATTACTCCAGAAAATGCCCTCATCAGATTTGCCTGCAGGTCAGTCTGACAGAGACATTTTGGGTTGAGGTTCCTTCTTCTTTCTAGATGAGTTTAGCTTGTGTCAAGTTGGCAAAAAACCAACCTCCCCCTTGTCAATTGAACATACAAACTAATCACTATCAAACCATTGCATTTCCCTTCTTGTTTTCCCCCCAAGATCTTGATAATAGCATACACAAAGCACAAAAGCCCCGCAGTGCGAGCGGGAGCTGCGCCGGGAGTTAAGGGCACACGCTGTTCTTTCACAACCACCCCTAACTTCAGCCTCAGGGCACTCTGATACTCCCAGCTTCTGTTGGCACCTGCACTCATGCATACACATACACACTTAAAAAGAACAAAAATTATTTTAAAGTTCTACAGTCTTTACTTTAAAACTCTGAATCTCATTAAGTGGATTCCTGTAAAACAAAAAGAGCCAAGTTACATACTTTCTTACTCCAAGAAAGTAGAACTAGGGAACAGTTACAAACAAATCAAATTAAAGCCAAACTAAAAATAGTGCAAGTAACTGAATATCCAACATCTGGGACTCATGATCTTCTGGGCTCCAAAGGGCTTCACAGTCTCACTTCTCCAGATCTGCCATTATAGCACAAACTTGTCTGCTCAGGCCAGCTCCATCCCGCAGCTGCTGCTGTACTTGGTGGTCATTTTATAGTCCTTGCATCTCCAATATGCTGGGTCTCCACTGCAAATGGACTGCACCTTCACCAACAGCTTCTTTTGGGCTCTTCTTTAGGACTATGACCATGACACAGGATGCCACACCTCAGCTTCTCTCCATGACCCCTTTAATCTTGTTCATGCAGCCAAACCAAATATTACATGGGAGCTGCTTACACATTAACAAATTTTGCTACCAGCTTGAGATGCAGTCTTGGCCCACTCTGAACCACTTGCTTCTATGTGCTGACCCTGAGGAAATACTTCCCATTTGTTAGTCAGCTGGTTCTTCAGCCCCAGAAAGCCAGCATTGACTGTCCCAGTAAAGCGAAGGTTTCACTGCAGTGATGCTGTGCTCTTATACAGCCGACTCTTCAGCTCCAGCTATGCAGAAACCATACATTCTTAATTCAAATATATTATACAAATGACCCAGCAGTCTTTGATCCCCTCTGAAACTTCACAAGTCAGGTCTCTATCATCTGCAATTTTTTTCAACTTATTTTCCAAGCTCCCACAGCCCTTTAAATGTTTAATCAATGGCTTTTCCAAACCAAAGTTCCAAACACTTCCATAATCATTCCCAAAACAAGGCCAGGTCTAGCACAGCAATAGCTCACAAATCTAGTACCAATTCCTTAGCTTCTCTGTTTCTCTGATAAACACCGATCAAAAGCACCTTGGGGAAAGAAGGGGTTATTTGGCTTACACTTCCATACTGTGATCCCTTTCGAGAGAAGCAGGCCAGGAACCTGGAAAGTGGTTCCCCAAATCCAAATCCTACCCACTCAGTCATGTGTTTAAAAAAAAAGTGTGAAACATAGGAAGAGGAATCTGGTTTTTATTCTGGGAAATAGCAATACTTCTCATTACATCTCACAATCTGCAAGGGAAGGGAAAGTGTGGTCGAGACCATGGACATCTTGACTCTCACTGTAAGGGCATGGAAATGGTAAGGACATCCAGCTTTGATGGACAGGAATTGACAAGACAAGATCCCTCTCGCCTGGGGCAGGATTACAGTCAACAGTACGTGTGGTCTAAGTTCACTTCAAGGAGAGGTCTCCATGGAATGACCATGATTCCCAACATGGCCAGAAAACCCATCAATCCCACTCATGGGGCAGATGATCAAAGGAGCTGCACTCTTCCCTCCCGAGTAACTTAGGCTGAAGTAGGGCCGGACTGGCCCACAGAAGGTAGCATGAGAGAAAGTAAAGGTATGACATCTCTCTGTCACATTGTAGAAAGAGACCTCACCAGCATCATAGTCCAAGAAAATCCCTACCCGCTGGAGAGGGGTCCGCAGAGGGAGTGCAGTCATTGGGGAGGTAAGAGCCCAATATTCTTTCCCATACCACAATGACACTGCCCAGAATCCATTCTGGGGGGCAGAGGTCACCCCACCTTTTCTGCACACTGAGTCTTCACAGACACCTATGGTCCACTTGGCTTTATCTCCCACCTCTACCTCCCAGTAATGTCGCCCAGCGATGAAACACGGAGAGCCCAAGACACAGGGAAACAGATTGAACCGCTCAGGGTTGTCTGGCAGGTCCTGCTGAAGGTAACTGTACCGCACTTGCCGAAGATTATCAGAAAGAATCAGACTGGGGTAGGCTGTGTCTGGGTCCAGGGTCACATCAACTGTAGAAACAAAGAGGGGAGGGTCAGCTGAAAGCCAGAAGAGCCCACTCAAGACCACCTGGCATTTCACCACCTTCCCTGGAACAGAGTAAGATATGGCCACCAGAGGCTGCACTCATTTTATGATCAAACACATTATCCTCTATGTGGAAAACAATGAAAGCAATACAATTTTATTCCCCGTTCCTTCTCTCACATCTAAGGCTCAATCTCCATTATAGACTGCATTTAAGGCTTCTTCCTCATTGTCTTCCTCTATTTTTCCCGAGATAGTTTCTCTGTGTAGTGCTGCCTGTCCTGGAACTTTTTCTGTAGACCAGGGTGGACTCCAACTCAGAGATCCTCCTGCCTTAGGAGTGCTGAGACTAAAGGTATGCGCACCACCACACAGCTAAGCCTAATTGCTGAATCTGAAAATTTTGGTGGCAAATAGCTTCAGATAAAGCTTAGTATCACCAATATAGACAGCAAGGTCTGTCACCACAGTGTACAATTAATACCAATAGGCGTTCTGGAAACATGAGTTATCACAACAGATAGAGGTTCTCAGTCACATAAATTGAGGGCCTGTTATTTTAATTAATATACTAAAAAAAACAACCAAAGAAATTTTGGCTTACAGATATTCTGGAGTTCAAAATTCTGGTTAGAGGACTAAGAATCTGTTCAATTTGCCACCTTTCAAACCATTCTTCTGAAAATTTGTCTTGCATATTCACACCCTATTCATGTTTCCCCTTCCCCTTTTTGAGAAAGAATCTATGCATACTAACTATGTAACAAAAATGGCCTTAAATAAACTCCTGATTCCGCTGTCTCCCTTCCCAACTGCTGGGGCACCTGGCCTAGTTTTTCTTCTTGCTCATTACACTACTCTTTGGCCTTTAGTCTAGCATTGTGGATAATCCATGTCCTGGCCTTTGGCTTTTAGAACGACTGCCCATGCAGTCACATGCTGCCTTCCAGCTTTGAATGCACACATGTGCCACCTCTTATCCTATTCAGGCGGGATTCTCAAGCACTAGTTCTCAGAGAGGAAAATCCAGTCAGGTCAGTCTATTCTAACAGAGGGTTCGGGACAGAGGCCGGAGAGATGGCACAGACGTTAAAAACAAGCAGCTTTTCCGGAGAAGTCGAGTTTGTTCTCAGCACCTACACCATGTGGCTCACAATGTTCCAAGGGAGGAACATAACACCTTTCCTGGGCTCCCACTGCACTCCCATGTGTGCGACACAACCCTATGTGCACACTCTAAACAATGTGGGTAGGGCACAAGGGGGGATATGGGGAGAAGTAACACCGAGGTCCTTTTGAAAAAGCCACACGGAAACCTCATGTCGTAGAAGCTTCCTAGAAACTGTATCTATCAATCAAATGAATGTAAATCAAGTTACCTATAACGGGATTCCGTGGGTAACAACCCAACTAAACAAGGTAAACTACTAAATAACCACCTACCAGTGCCATGAAGGGGCATCTTTTGTTTTTGTTTTGAGTTGTTGCTCAATGGTGTCTATTCAGACACTGGTCTCCGCCCACACTCCAGGCCACTGACACCACCACTGGTCATCCTTTACAACCTGACGGTAAGTCCCTGTCGCTGAAGACACCACATTCTTGTGCCACAGGACATGAAAAACCCGAGCTGGTGCTCAAGTGGAATCTCCCCCGACTGGCTAGTGTTTACAGTGTGGAAGGATGCTATGCACACCACTGGAGGAGAAAAATAGCGACAACCTCACCCAACTATGAACTCTGGGACTGTAATAATGACCTGCCCCAAGTGTAACGAGGCACAAACATAACCAACTGCTTTTCCTTCAATTTTCGGCCCACTCCACAACACGGAACCTACAGTTGATGTCAACAAGGTTGACAACCAGGAGCTAGCCAGGGCCCGGGCCCTAGGGAACAGTCACCCTGCTGAATGAACAGTGCAATGAAGTGCCTGCTAAGGACACGGCTACATGTACAGTGGATAGTAATTACCAGAGACCACAAATGGCCAGTAGAGAGTGGGATGTCCGCATACTCCTCCCCTCGAGGAAAACTCTTATCTACACACAACAGGCCATGCTCACATAAACTCACAGATAATGCAAAGGATGTATAAAGACCTGCACAAGTCTGAGCCAGCCAAAATCCCAGCATAGAGGAGAGTGGTAACAAAGTACCACCCCAGCAAAGAAGCTATTCATCATGACAGCTTCCTGGAGAGGAAAATCAGCTTTCTTCAACAAAGTAACGCTGGGTCTATACCCACTACATTCCAGGGCAGGCTCCATGCTCAGGAGTTGTCAGCCAACACAAATTGGATTCCATTGGTTTTTGTTGTTGCTTTGTCTTTTTAAGAGACAAAGAACATGAAGTAGGATGGGTAGGGATATTAAGGGAAGATGTGGGAGGAGATGGAGCAGGGGAAAGAATATGGTCAAAATTCCCAAAGAATAAATAAGTAAAAACATTAAAAAAAAAAAAAAAATTTCATGATAGGCAGCAGGTGAGGTGACCCTTGCTTCAGTAATCGGTCCACAACAGTCACTTATCTCCTCTCACCCAGTTTACTTTAGTGCTATGGATTTAACAATGGCCTTTACCCATACACAAGGTACACAGCCTGCCAATGAGCCACACATCTAGCCCCAACTTGGTTTTTTTTTTTGCATCATGAGTATGCTTCTTTCCAACCACTGTAGATTCTAAGGGCAGGCAGTGTTCTTACAGCGTCTTACATGTTAGCCCGTGTTAACACAGGAAGCACTCACCACTATTTAAAGAACAAATACCACAGGCAGGAGAGGCAGCTCAGCAGGTGAGCAGTTGCCGCTTTTACACAAGACCAGGATTTTGTTCCCAGTCCCACCTACGTGGCGGCTCACAACCACCCATGACCCCAGTTCAAGGGACTCTGACATCTTTTGGCTTCTGTGGGCACCAAGCATGCATACATACATACATGTATTCCAAATATTTAAAATAAAATAATAATCAAATACTGATAATTGCCTCTGTTGTAATTAAGGAAGGGCTGGTAACTAAAGGTTGGAAGTAAACACACCTCAGTTTGGGTTTTCTGGAACTAGACTGGTCTAGTCTCTGAATCCTCAGTTAAAACATGGATGTCTAGAGGTTGTCAGATTTTGCCCAGGACAAATGCTAAGATTCCCAGACTCATGAGATCTCAAAATAAGGGCTGATTCAATCATTTCTGTGTGTGACAAATACTGACTGGGAAGGTGTGTTGTACAGAGTGATGTTTCTGCTTCTGAGGAACCATGTTCCCATAATTCCACAGTTCTTTATAAAATTAAAATGATAAAGACGTGGCGAGCACATAGAAACGACTACAGGCTTCTGGCTGTATGCTGTTTATACACACACAACTGAAGGATTCGAACTCAGGAAGTCTCAAACCACTTATAAGAGTGGTCAGGTTCACAGGGCTTTTATTCCTTTCTTCAATATGGTTTGTCTTCTAGCACCTACCTGAGTATAACTGAGCCTCTCTCAATTCTGAAAGAACAAGAGAGAAAAGAAGTTAATGAACCTGTGTTTCTTTCTAGGAGACCTGTTAAGTAAATGCACTTTGGTTAAAAAGTCATAAAACAGTGGAATATGCTAGCATTCTAGAACATATGTGTCACCTGGGACTGATCTCTCCATTCACTGTTATGACTCCTTATCTGCTTAGAAAATTAAAAAAAAAAAAAAAAAAAAAAAAAGACAGTCTTACTATGTAACGCAGGCTGACCTCAAACTCACAATAAGGCCCAGGATGGCTTCAAACTCATGCCAGTCACCCCTGATCAGCTGCCAAATACCAGGTTTACAGGTATGTATTGCTATATGGGAACCTTGGCTATACAGGTAACGTGTGTGAACTTGGTAGAACATGGTATCAGACTGATGCAAATCAAGAATTCCACCCTCCAGAGAGCCACTGGACTCTGCAAAGGCAAAAAGTTCAAATGCATGACATATATATACAACTCAAACCATTGTTGCTGTAGAGGCTGGGTGGCTCAAATGATACCCAATAATTTATTGGGGATTTCTAGTTAGCCAGGGATATCACAAGAGTCTTTAAAGTAGCAAAGGAAGGGAAGAGAAATAAACAAGAATCAGATCAAGGAAGGCCACTTCCAGTTAGCAGCCACTGAGTGAAGGCAGCTGTGGAGTACAGGTGTGCGTGGCACCTTGTAATCCCAGAGACTGAAGGCCTGGGGCCGGACACTGGCAAGGAACAGGTAGACTGGGCTACACATTAAGACTGTCTCAACAACAGTATCAACGATGTGAAGTAGGGAAGTGTATGCATGATGTTCATGCGTGAGTGTGTGCTTAGCACAAATCCTCTTGCACACGGCAATCTATTCTCTCCCTTTATATAGTTCCAAGTATCAAACTCAGCTGACAGGTTTGCATGGTAACTGGCTTCACTCACTGAGCCCTTGCTGACCCTCCTGGACTCTCAAAACACTCAGCTTCTTCCCAAAAAACGGTAAACATCAAAAACTCAGTAAATAGATAAATTTACCTTGGATCTTCTCCATATCTGACTGCATTTTTTCTAAGGACAGAAAAGAAGAGATGCAGTTTGTATTACTGTATGTGGTATGTGCATTCTCAGATAATATATAGGTAGTCAGAATACAAACCCACTTCCCTGGCTCATATTACCTGTGAACTGCTTCAGACTTTCTGTCAAAAACAGACATTTTTGGGCAAAAATATGGATTTTCTCTTGTAGATCTGGAGGTGTGATCCAGGGCTCAGGGATCCTGATTCTTTCAGCCCTAAAATAAAACAAAACAAAACAAAAAAACATATGTAATTCCTTTCCCTCAATTTTCCAAGCTTCTGAGGACCAGGGTAGCCGGGTCCTGGCTGACCTGTCCAACACTAGGACAGCAGCTACTACAAACTTCAGACTTTCCTCTAAATCACAGTGAAGATAGCCTTGCTCAGTACCATCTCTTCCAAAGCACTACGCTCACAGTTTCGCAAACAGTTAAGTCTTCAGTGGGGTGTGCTGGATCCTCCTTGCAATATGAGCACGCATGAAGCATGAAGATCACTGCTTGCTCCAGGCCATCCAGGGCTATTTAGTGAGATCTTGCCTTCAAGCTTCCAAACTGAAGCAAACAGACAGAAAAGCAAGTCTTCAAAATTAAAATGGATTATGAGGCTGACCTTGCCAAGAAGGAAAGTTTCCATGACAAAAGCCCTTGGTATTTATAGTGGGCAATTATTTACTTTAGACAGAGAGGCACTGTGTGAGGATAAGACATAATTTCCCAACCACTAAAAGGGAAGGTATAGCAAAGATTTGCCTTCTCCCATCTTTAAATTTGCATAGACTCAATTGGCATTCCAGCAGCAGCTCTCTTGGTCTAAACGAGGACCACACTTCAGGCATGGAAGAATGGAGGGAAAATGAGCCTTTGAAGATCATTAGAGCCACCATACCAACTACAGAACTATCTAACTACACACTTTTAAATAAAATTTTAAATTACACTTCATGTCAATGAAACTTTTGATCTCAGAACTCATAGAGCCAAATCTACTAAAAAAAAGAAAAAAAAAAAAAAAAAGGTTTATAGGCCAGATGGTGGTGGCTCACCCCTTTAATCCTAGCACTAGTGAGGCAGGGCAAACAGCTCTCTGGGTTCGAGGCCAGCCTGGTCTATAGAGTGAGTTTCAGTATAGCCAGGTCTACACAGAGAAATCCTGTCTCAAAAAATCATTTCTGTTTTATATGTATGTGATATGTATATATGTATGTGCACCACATATTTGAGTGCCTGCACATCCCTTGGATCTGTAACTGCAAGCAACTTACATACGGATGGGTGCTAGGAAGCAAACTTCAGTCTCTGAAGGAGTAGCAAGAACTCTTAACTCCTGAGCTTTATTTCTGTGGTCCCAAACCTATTTTTTTCCCCCTACTTTCTAGGGTATGAGATAGTGACCTTCACACTAGGATGATGGCTTGCCATCTAAGCCATGCATCAAAACCAGAAAACAGAGAAGGGATACAGATCAGGAGTAGAGTGCATTCCTGGCATGTCAAAGGCCCTGGGTTAAATACCTGGTACTGCAGAACAGGGAAAAATAAAAGCCCAGAAAGCCCTCACACAAACCTGGGCATGGTAGCTCATGCCTGTAATTTCAGTATAAGAAGCTAGAGTAAGAGGATCAGATTTCAAGACCAGCCCTTTTCTAAATAAATAAATAAATAAATAAATAAATAAATAAATAAATAGATAATAAATTAATTAGAGTAACCAAATCTAGCAGACATAAGTCATACTTTCTTGGTCACATGACTGGAATGTTACATTTTCCAATTTCTCTCTATCTCAGTAGCTCTGAGACCAGCATCTGGATACATTTCCCAGCCAACACACCAAACTGTATTTGCCTTTGAAGGATTTCAATCAACTTCCAAATGCAGTTCCCCAATGTTAGTCTCTCCTGTAGGTATTCTCATATTAAACTCCGTCTTTCCAAAGCCTGAGTATCTACCCTGCAGTTTGTCTTCTTGCCTGCTCCAAATTCTCCCTTTCTTCTGCTCTGATCTCTCTCCTCTTGTCTCTCCATTTCTGGTGCTGGCAATCAAACCCACACCATACCACTGAGCTACACTCACTTTCTATTTGATGGCACAATAGAAAAATGACTACAGCCAGAATCCATGTGACTCATCAATAATTAAATAACTCCAACTCAGTCATGTCTTCCTTAGGCCTCATTTGCCCCATTATATTCAAGAATGAGATAACAAAATGGGAAAGACTCTGATACCGACAGGAGGCAATAGTCATAATCTGCTCTTGTACTCTTGCTGAACTCTGGATCTGTCCTCACACCTAAACCACGCACCCTCACAAGTGAACTCACTTCAACACCAAATTGTCCAAAAGTTCCAAAGAGTTTTCTTTGAGGCCTGTTCTAGGATTTCTCTATATAGCCCTGGCTGTCCTAGAACTCACTATATAGAACAGGCTGCCCCTGAACTCACAGAGATCTGCCTGTCTCTGCCTTCTAAGTGCAGGGATTAAAGGCGTGCTCTGATGGGCTAAGCCATCCTCTAAAAGTTCGGTTCCTTTAGTTCTCTGAACAATTGACTCCCTGCAGCCACAGGTTCAGTAAGCTGTCTATTTCTCTTTGGTCTCCAATGAGGATTCACAGATGCTAGTAGACACAGTCCGGGTTTACATGACACAGACAGAAAACCATACCTGTTCAGTGTGTCTCCAATGTCCTGCAAGAGAAAAGGGAAACCATGAGATGCAATGCGTAACTTGAGGTTTGTTCCAGATATTCACTGAAAACCCAGCCATGGGCCACTCCCTGCTCTAAGGAACACTACAGACCAATTAGGACATAGTTCAACCCTAAGGACCTTGAAATCAGGCAGAGGAAGTAAGGGTTTACTAACCCAGGCATCCTACTTTGCCTGCAGGTGTAGTGTACTTTTAAAAAGAGGTGAAATAACCACAGATAAACAGAATAGCCATGCAACAATAAACGCCTGTTTATTTTTAACTCATGCTTATTACCCTTTAATTCCTTATCTAACTTATAATTTTCTTTTTATCTTATACATAATACATATAAATAATGTGTCTTCAGAACTATTTACAGAATTATTGTTTACCATCTATATTTTCAGAACAGTATGTTTTCTTACGTAACTTCAGCTATTATCAAGTTTGGGAAATTGAACATTAATCTCAACCACAGTTGATATTCTAATTAAGTTAACTGTCTTACTATTCTTCATGACCACCACACTCAGGCCTGCCCTGGTAACAGAGAACACGCATTACTATTATGACATGTATCCTTAGTAGAGCAGCTGGTGGTACAGACTGTGACCACCACATACTATTTTCCCATTTGAAATTAGTAAGTGATGCATTTGCGACATTTTCAATTTTTATCAAACATTCCCCTTAGGGTTTGCTCAAACAAACAAACAAACACACAAACAATGCTTGGGATTAAACTCAAGGCCTTGTATAATGAACCACACCTCCAGGCCCTATAATTCTTGTCTAAACTGTTTTACCTGATAGTTGCAAAAAGTATTTCACTAACAGGATGGTGGTAGAGCATGCCAGCACTTGGAAGTCAGAGGCAGGTGGAGAGGCCAGCCTGGTCTATAGAGTGAGTTCTAGGACAGCTAGAGATGTTCCTCAGAGAAACCCTGTGTTTCACTAGCTTTAAAATCCCTCTCCTACGACTTACACATAGTGCTGAAAGAACCTCTCCCTTCTTAGTATGAATTTTTCTACTTTTCAAAAGTGTTTTTTTTTTTTTTAATTATTTTTCTGTGTGATAGTTTTCCCTACATGTACATTTATGCCCCACATGGGTGCCTGATGCCTGCATAGGCCAGAAAGGCCATGTGATTTCAGAACTAGATTTATAGCTGGCTATAAGCTGCCATGTGGGTGCTGGGAATCAAACCAGAGTCCTCAGGAAGACTAGCCAGTGCTGATAACTCTTCAGCCCCACCCTGCTACCCCTTAAGACAGCATTTCATTGTAGAACCTTGACTGGTCTCACCTACTTCTGCCTCCCACAAACAGAAATTATAGATTATTGTTTTATTCAATGGGTTGTAACTACTGCATTTTTATTTACTTTGGTTCAGAAAATCCAGTAATTGATTCCAGAGTCCTTGGCACTCCTCCTGACCCCTCCTAAATCATCTGTTCCTTGCCCCATGATTTTGTTTCCTTTACAAAACTAGCTCATGCATGTATTCACCAATCGTTTATCCACAAAGTATTCATTGTAAGATATAAATTCTATTTGTGTGTGTCTTGTCTGTACAAAGAGCCTAGAAGAACTCGCTGGATGCCCTGGAGTGGAAGGTACCGGCAGCTGCAAGCTACCTAATGTGAGCTCTAGGAATTGAACTTGGTCTCCAAGAAGAACAGGAAACACTGAGCTTTCGCTCCAGCCCCATACTATTCACTTCACAATTTCATTTTTCCTGCTTAGCTATGTTTATTAACAACCATCCCTTTCAGTTTATAGGTCGTCGAGACAGAACATTGCTATGTAGCTAGCTCTGACTGGCCTGAAACTGGCTATGAGACCAGGCTGGCCTCAACACTGCACTGAATCTCCTACCTCTGCTTATCACACAGTGATAGGCAGCAGTAGTCAGGCCTCTAGGAGTTACCTTTCTTCTTTGTAAAAGTTGCAGAGAATTCTGCAGGGCATGTGTTTCGCTGACTAATTCAATCTTTTAGGCTTGGAAGCTAGACTATTTCCAGTATCACAGACCTACATACCATGTTGAAGCAAATCATCTTGTTGAGTATTTTCACACTTGGGTTTGACAACTTCGATTCCCAACAGCAGATCGAATAACACCCAGAACACTTTGCTTTTCTATGAGATATGGGACCCCTTAGTGTAGCTTTCTTTAGTTGCCATTACTCCTTTCTAAGCTGGTATATTTGCTTACATTCATGGGCTAATTTTGTTTCTACAGCTTGTCCCTTTGTGACTGTTGTCCATTTTCACACAGAATATTCTTTCAACTTTTTTTTTCTTCCTCAGACAAGGTCTCCTGTGGCCCAAGAAGGCGCAAACCCCTGACCTTCTTACCTCTACTTCCCAGTGACAGGACCTACCTTGGCCTTGAACTTACAGCAACTCCAACTCAGCCTCAAAAGTGTTGGGAAGATGGGTATGAGCCAACACATCATGTTTCCAGCTGCCCCAATTCTGATGACAATGCTGTCTCTTGTCTAATTCAACTGATTAAAACTTGCAATAAAGTTTTAAACAGCACTCAACAGTTTACAATTGCAGTGTTTGGGAAATGAGTTCAAGGCCAGGCTGGGTTACATGAGACCCATCTCACAAAACGAAAAAAGTGAAAAGAAGTGTGCATTTTGCCTTTTTCCCCTCCTGACCTTTGGACGGTTTGCTTTTCCAAAGACTTAAACTCTAACAGCCCTGGATAGCCATTTTTCCTCCTTATTGAAACCATGAGCCACCATCCTTTGCATACTCTTATCATCCAGCTTCAATTTCACAATGTACATAGTAAGAAATATTCTCACACACTGAGTTTAGCAGTGTTGGCATGAAATCATAGCATTCTGGAGGTCAAAGCAGGAGCTTGAGACCAGCTTAGGCAACATAGCAAACCTTTATCTCAAAGATAAACTAAAACAAAAAAAAAAAACCCATTATAATTAATTACAGATCTCTGATCAAGGCCAGCCAGGGATACATTGTGAAACCTTGTCTAAAAACAATAGTATATACTCATAATAGACTATCGTTAAGCTGTAACATGGATGAAGAAAATTGAAAAAAAAAAATTATGCTGATTAAAAGGAGTCAGAATTAAATAAAATAGTTCACATAGTGTATGATTTTACTGAGTACCCAAAAAACAAAACAAAACACCTCAGAGACAGGGATTAGAGGTAGAAAGCAATGAAAGTGACTGCTTAATGGCATAGGGTTTCTTTTGGCAAGTGATAAAAGTGTTCTGGATCTAAATAGTAGCTGGTAATTGAACTCACTATTTTAAAATGCTATTTTTGTGCTACAGAAATGACATTTTGAAAAGATGAAATTTATGTTTTCCATGCAAAAAACATCCCAAACTGAATAGACCCAATTTTGTTTCTCAGTGCTTACATAAGAGCAGTAAAGAATCAAGAAGGCAAAGCAGCCAGTGTCACACACAAAGGGCAGAAGAGTCCAATAAATCAATTGTCAAAGTGGACCTGTACATAAAAGCACCTACCGTTCAGGTCTGATGACCTCAAGTCAAGCCCCAGAATTCACACACAGGTGGAGAGGATGATTCTGCATAGCTGTCCCCTCCTTCTCAATAGATCATACAAGCCAACCACATATATCCACCATCAATTTGCCACTGAACAATGCTACGCTGCCTCAGAGAGCAGAGGCTTTCCCATACACTGTAACAGTGTCTTCCCTTCTTCCCATACAACAGGACCCTCTGAAACCAAATGTGCTATTCTGTCCCCACAGCTGTCTTTTTACAGGGTTTCTCTGTGTAGCCTTGGTTGTCCTCGATTCACTTTGTAGACCAGGCTGGCCTCAAACTCAGAGATCCGCCTGCCTCTGCTGGGACTGCAGGTGTGTACCACTATGCCCGGTTCCCAGTCTTCTTGGTAGCACAGTTTCTGACGGTGTCCAGCATTCTCTCCCCCATCCTTATCACAGACAACCTGCCCACATTATCAAAATATTTAGTTCCTGTAAGCAGTCCTTCCAGATAAAGGCCCAGAAGTCTCCTCATCTCTAAGAATCTTTTCCATCACCATCGTCCTTCAAATGGTCCTCTACTCTGTTTTTATTTACCCCACCTGGTCACCTGTCCCAACATGATTCCTGCTCAAAATTACTCCTGTGACACTTCTACAGGAAGTCATCAATGGTGACCACATTTTAAAACCAAATAGTTATTGACTTTGCTATTGTTTGGCATCAACTACACCAAGATTGTAATCTACTCCAACCATCCTGCTCCCTCTGCCTCACAGGTCTCCTTTTCCAACTCTACCTGTTCTCTCTAGCAGAGAAACAGTGACGCTCAGTGAGGCGTAAACATCTTCCCTTACTCTATTAAAACACGTCAATAAACTTTCTTAAAGAGTTAGATGGTACACCGTTCTGATTTCATACATAATCTACACAAATACTCAGTGCAGCTCACTTAATGGAAAAGCGATGAATGTTAGGCATATGAACGAGCATGTCTATGTCTAATAAAAGCATGCAGACATCTAATCTCAATTTCGTATAGCTTCTCCTATGATGAAAACATTCTTCTCACCTCCTCCGGACATCTTAAAGTATGAAACGTACTTAGCTCCAAAGCACCAACAGAAACAAATGGCAGGCCATAATTTGCTCGCTACTGTACTATCCCACCACCCCTTTGAAAAGCATTTATTAACATTTGTGATAACCATTTACTTATTGTCTGAACGTCAACTAAACATAACTAGGGAAAGCTTATTTACCTACCATTTAATCCCAGTGCCCACCATAGTGCTTATGCCAACGGGAAGATGAGACAACAAGGCAGGCAATAGCTAGCCGACTGTGGTCCTGGCCTGTGAGAGCACTGGCTTCTATCAGCCACGCTAGAGCACAGGTAAACTGCAGCAACAGTCAGGCTAACTGCTTTATTCTCGATCTTTCTGGCTACAGTAACATATACGCATCTATTAAAATCACAGGATAATGAAAGCATCTTGTATACTATGTGGTCCAAATGCTTTACTATATACGATGTATCCTGAGTAAATGAGATGAATAAGGCTTTAAGACTGTTAAGAGCCTGGCCTATGATCAGACCACTCAGTGCAGACAGGCCAAAAGATGAGGTTCTTCTTTTGTCCTTTCCGTGACACAAACCAACTGAAGAACTTCGTTGTGTCAAGTTTTCCCTCCAAAACGCATAACACGTGTCAGCAATTAAAAAGGACACAGGGAGTCAGGAACACTGCCTGACAAGGGGAAAGCTGCGCAGTCCTGCTGAGCCCACCCAGCAGTCCTGCAGATACCCTGGTTACCTGTAAGAGCTCCCGAGTGGGCTGCTGCTGCTTCTCTTCCAGCTGGGCAATCAGGCCACTGAGGTGGGAGATGTTGCAGGAGAACTGAGTGATGGCACCGTTGATGCTGTTGTAGATGGCCAGGTCGAGCTCCTCCAGGCGGGCCAATAGGCGATACTCATGCTCCTTCAAGGAGTGATACAGCTGCTCAAACTCCCAAACGATTTTCTCCCTCTCCATCTGGGTCAGGCTCTGCAAATGACAGGCAAAGGTAGTGACTAGGAAGGGCTCACTGGCTGCAGTGGAAGCTTTGGCTTCTTTAAAAACTCAGTTATACAAATATGCTTTTGTTTTAATCCAAGTGTGGGATACGGGAAAGCCTTAGTTTATTCACAGGTGGTAAATGCTTCATGCAGGGCATGGCCTCTGCCAGCTGCACATAGTGGAATTCTGAGGACTCTGAGAGGGTATAAATATGAGAGCCTGAGAGAGAAGGGGAGGGCTTCAAGGATACAGATGGAGGAGGAAGAAGGCTGCTTGCTTGTTCTGCTGCTGCTGCTTGCCAGAATGCTAGGTATTCAGACAATTGAGATTGGTGTTTTCCCAAAGAAACCGATGACCCTAACAAGCTGGAACTAAGTCTAAAGAGATCTATGCCCTCTTTCCCTTCTTTCTCTCCTACCTAGGGTTGGGGGGTTGGAAGAGAGGTATAGGTTTAAGGAAACCCAAACAAAATAGATTAAAAAGTAGAATCTACAATGCACTCATGCACTTTCCAGTCTTCATATGGCAGTCACACAATTACCATGAACTGAATTATTTCACTGTTAATTAAGAAACAGTCCCTGACCTTAAGTGAGAGTCATGTTCATGTGACACTATCATGAATGTGTAACAGTGGGAAAAGCTGAATAGTCTTCCCAAAATCCAGGTCCAAAGGGGGAGTTGTGGAATGCCATGTGAGCACGAACTAGACAGGCTTCTAGAAAATGAGCAAATAGCACAGGCAATAAAGTAGGGGAGAGAAGGCATGGGGTTCTGAGTGGAGCCCATTAACATTAAGGGACCAGAGCAGATCACACCTTGCCTGGCTGAGTGCAAGCCATGAAACAGTCATACAGAAGTGGTAGCTGTGTGCCTGTGGACAGGATCTGCAATGATCAAGCACACTTTCCTAGACTTGCTTACTTAGTCCCTTTATGTGACCCACGCCCTGTGATCTTTTTGGGGTGCTTATGGATTTGGATTGAGAAAGGTGTCCTCCTCTTGGTTCCTCTCCACACAATGTGTTCATTACAGTTTGTCTAGCTTTTTTCTCTACCCAACTCCTCCACCACCAAGAAGTCGTGAAGCTAAATGTGCTAGCGCGTGCTGTGCACATGGATGGCAGGGATGGGGAGACTAGGAGGACTTCAAGGTCACTGTTAACCACAAAATGAAGCCAAGAGCAATTTGGGCTATGTAAGATCTCATCTCAGAAAACCCGAGTTCTAAGAAATTATAAATTAAGTGTGGCGGTGCAAACCTGTAGTCCCAGCACTCGGGGAGACTAAGGCAGGACTAGTAAGAGTTCAAGACCATCCTGGGCTACATAGTGAAACTACTTCTAAAAAGAAATGGTCAGCTAAGTGGCTCTAGAGCAGTCAAGAAATATTTTCCTTGAACCCAGCCATACCCGCTCATTTGTATGTTGGACATGGAGGCTTTTGAGATACAATACCTGGGGTGTTTAGTTGTGATTCCGTTGTGTAAACTCATAAAGCTGAAAATACTTACTATTTGCCTTTTTCAGAAAGCTTCCAAACCTGATCTGAACTGAACTGCTCCAACGGCAATGTCCCCATCATTCCTCTAACCAGCCTTAGGCTCTTACTAGGCATCTTCATAGCGTGCACACAAACATACACATCTTGATTTACAGACCCTTTCTCATAAACTCATACCTCTTCTAAGCTGAGTAAGTCTTTCAAAGGCATAAAATATACAATATAATCTAAGATGTACAAAATTAAAGCTAAAAGTTAAAGATGAGTTTATTCAGTGTTTCTGAAAGAAGTGTGACTGACCCCCTGGCAGGAACAATCTGCCAGGCATAGGCCTGTTTCTTGCTGCAAAACACTTAACAACTTGTCCCACCTTCCTGTACTGTGTCTGATTCAGCCCAAACAAACCATTTTACCATTTCAAGGGAAGAAATGGCAGCACTGGCCTACTGGAGATCCACAGGGTTCGATTAACCTCTGTTTCACAGATAAAGAAAGCCTGCACCGCCCTCTCTATCTAAACTGGCTAGTGTCAGAGCCAAGATGCAAAGGCAGGGTTTGGGATTCCTAGAGGCCATCTCTCTCTGGAAAAAACCCTCAGAAGTGACTCCGTTGTATAGGTACATTCAATCTACTCAGGATGATGGAGAAGTTTCTTCATCCTGTTTCCAAGCAAGTGTTGGGAATGACAGACACCATGGGCATATGCTATTTATAAGCTTTTCACTACACCCTGGCCAAGACCACGATTTTTCAAGGATTACCGGACAGAGTAAATTATCAGAAATTTACTATCCAGATGCAATGCCTTTGCAGGGTGGTGATCTAGGCCCTTACCAAGAGCTCAGCTCGGGCCTGCTCCCCCTGGGCCCGCCGTCTCTTCTTCAAGTCTTTCACTCTTCTTAGATGGTCTAGCCGATTCTGGATTTGTTCCTGAAGAAAGAAAATAGTTGGGCAGGTCAAAATTATGCAGATCTCAGCATCAGAACAGTTACATCTGCTTATCACGCAGGCCCCCACTGGCCTCTGTCCTCAGATCCCAAGGCCAGTCCTGGGATCAGGACCTAGCACAGCTTTGCTTTAGAAATCTGTGATTTAAACTCTGAGTCACCTACCAGTTCCTAGAAGGATTCTGCATAGCTTATGAGGCATTTGGGTAACGAGCTCAAACAAGAATACAGAGGAAATGAGTCGGTAAACATCACTTTCCCAAACTACAATTGATCACCAGTTTGTGCAATGATACAGGTGACAATTTTGTAAACGCGACTGACACTTGGTTCAACTCACACTGAAAAACAAATATGACCGTGTGAAGGTAAATATATTGCCCTCGGCACACAAAAGGGACTCACTGTCACTTTAGAGCTAATTTTCACGTTACCATGTAGCCATGGCAGTGTTTATTCACCGCCCCACAAAGGCCTCCCTCTCCAGGTCTGTGAGTTCACTCTCCATGATAACTTATCTCCCCGAGTCTCAGAGTGGCTAAGCGATTTACTCAAGCAGTAAAGAACTCTGTTTATTTCCCTTAGCTTCTAAAAAAAAACCCAGGTTACAGGGAAGCGCCGGGGGTCAACAGATTAAGAGACAGGCACTGCTTTGCCGTGAATTCAGCGGGCCCACAGCGACTGCCTGGGCCAGGGCGAGTTCGAGGTGTCCAAGGTCCGCCGGAGTGGACGTGGCTCGAGATCTCCTTTGTCAAGGGAGGGTCTCCTCGAGACGCCCGGAGGCAGTTAACAGGGGGCGCTCGGGGGAAGGGGTGGGGGCGGGGACGCTCTGGCCTCAGCAGCCACAGGTCCTCCGGGCCGAGCCCGGGCGCGGAGGCTCCGCCGCCGACAGGGAGGAAATGACGGCGGTGGGCCCCACGTCCGGCCCTCGCCATCTTCTCGGCGGCACACCGGGGGAGGGCCCCCCGCCCCGGCTCGCCCCTTTGTCCGCCTTACCTTGAAGCCCTCCACCGCCTCCTCGAGCGGCAGCACGCTGTGGCCGCGGTGCTCGCGCGAGCGGTCGCACACCACGCAGATGGGCATCTGGTCCTGCTCGCAGTACAGCTTGAGGGGCTCCCGGTGCTTCTCGCACACGCCCATCTCGCCGCCGGGCCCCGACGGCCGCTCGGTGCGCAGCTGCTTCACCAGCTGGGTCACGTTGGCCAGGTGCCGGTTGGGCCGCATGTGGCGCTGCGGGAAGGTCTCCCGGCACTGCGGGCACGACACGTTAGTCTCCGCGGCGCCCCAGCAGCGGGCCAGGCACGCGCAACAGATGTTGTGGCCGCAGTCGAGCATCATGGGCTCCGCAAAGTACTGAAGACACACGGGGCAGGTGGTCTCCTGCTGCAGGCACTCGGCCACGCTCCCGGAGGCCATGGCGAGGGTCCTCCGGGCCGCAGGGCATGAGCCCGGCGGAGCCCGGCGCGCTCGCTCCGCTTCTCCGCTCCGGAGCGGGGCGGGGCCTCCGGGGATCCCGGACGCGCGCGCGCGCGGGGCTCCCGGGCCGTCGGACCGGCCCCTGCACGGCCGCACCACCCCCTCCCCGCCGCGGACACTCGCGGGGAGGCCTGGGCCCCGGAGCCGGGCTCGGGGCCGAGCCGAGGGCCGGCTAGCAGGGCAACGTGGCCGCGTCGGAACGGATCCCGCGGCCGCGCAGACTCCTCAGGGCCGAGCGGAAGAGGTGGACCGGGGGCGGAGCCTGGCTTCGCGCGCTGCGCTCCCCCTCGGGGCGCCCGGGCGGGTCTGCTCGGCGCGGTTCCGGAGCACCCCAACCCCCGAGGGCTGGAGCCCCGGTACCAGCCTGGGAGTCGGGGGTGACCGCCCGGGGCGGCGGGCGCAGGGCGCCCCTGGCCGTGCGGCGCGGACGCTCCGGGCCTCCGTGGACCCGTAGTCTTTTGTTGGGTTTCCTCGCAGTGCCTAGGCCTCGGCTCCTTTAAAAGTGAGATGGCTTTGTATGAGCGCCGGGGAGCCGGGCGGGGAGACCAGATAGGCCCCTCCCAGCGTGTGAAGCGCTCGGAAACACACCCAACCCCGGGTGACAATTGCTAGAAAGAGCTTTGAGTTATCAGTAACTTTTCTGAATGGCAGAAACGGAGAAGCCCAGGCCTACTTTCCGTCCTAAAGTAAGTCGGTTGGCCGTTCCGAGCCTCGTCGTCCTCTCGCCTGAAATGGAGATTGTCAGACTCCAAAGTGCTCATCAGACCCTGGTAGCGACCGAAATCCCCCTTTCTCTCCCTAGCCTCACGGATACTGGAGAGCCATCCTGCTGAGAGCCCGCCTGTGAGTCTCTTAACCTCTCAACAGGCTCCCTGGGTGCCCAAACGTCTCAACTCACTAACCCAAGTGAAGTAGCCAGACCGAGGGCTACTTGGTGACACCTCCACGTCCCTTGACACCTGCTAAGGAACCATCCTGGCTGCAGGTTCCTATGAGACCCTCTAAGAAAGGACCCGGATTCTGCCACGTGGGCCTCATTCTCAGAACAACTTCCCCGCCCCCCACACCTGTGGCGCTGAGGCCTGACATTCTGATTGTCCAACATGCTGTTGTCCTTCCAGGAATGACGTTAATAACTCTTCTAAAAGTTCTTCCATCCATCCACTTCAGCTTCCCCCCATGAGCTCCATTTCCTATCTTTTTCAGGGATACATCCCAGGAAGGACATATACTTTTTTTTTTTTTAACTATTTGACCCATAAATATGTTTACCCATTAGTTTAAATAAAATACCCAGTGCATTGGATGGCATTTAGTAGAAGCTAAAACATGCTCGTTTCTTCTCAAGCGAGAATCCTGTTATGACCCGACCTCCCCTACCCCCATAATGCTTAGTTTCTTATTCCCGAGTAGATTTGCAGTTTGTAAGCTGTCACTTCTGGCATTGCATTTCCTGCTCCTTTGGGATTGTCTTGGTGTTTGAGCACCCAAAGCTGCTAGGATCTTCCCCATGGGACAAGAAATCCCCATGGCACAAGCTACTACACTAACATCTTGATCACCCAAGCCTCCACTCTACCACATGCCTTTTGAAACCAAGGCCCAAACAACTCAGCATACTTGCCCTAGGCTACACCATAGTCTAGTCTGGTTCAAAACTGCAGTTCGAAGGAACGGAAAGTTACACTCTTACTGCCCAAGGAAGAAATACGTTTTGAAAACCAGCATGGAAATATACAGATAGGAGTCCTTAGGTCAGCAGGCCAGGTCTGGAGTTAAGCCTTGTCATTCAGGGCTGATGTAGCCTCTGCTTTCCTGACCTCTGGATGCAGATGGTCTGGAGGAAAAGCTGACAAACCGGTGAGTTGGGTAAGGGGGAGGGGGGGAGGGGAAAGGAAAGCTACTTCCCTGTTTCCTACTGGCTCTCCTTTTTTTCTCAAATGATGACTGTTTTCTCTTTAGCCACAAATTTAGTAGATTTGTCATTTGCTTTATTGCTTAATTTGCCTGCTCATTTATATTTTTTTTTCAGTGTTTGAGATCAAATTCAAGGCCTTAAGCTTAGGCAAGTGCTCTTCTACAGTTCCATCTACTCCATTTTAATTTTTGTTCCTCAGCCTTGACCTAAATTGTTGCAATACTGTATCTGTTTGCAAATGATTTTGAAATGAAGTAGTGGATAGATAAATGAAACTACTGCCATGAATTTTGTCTCCAGCTTTTTTTTATTTTTTTTTTTACCCTAACCATTTTCATACCACTTCCAGGAAGAGTCATCCTTAAAAATTCTCCTTGTTTCTTTAATTTTGTCAGTTAAAACATTATTTATTATGTGTTTTATGTATGACTGTTCTGTGTGCATGTATGCCTGCATGCCTGGAGAGGGCATCAGATCCTATTATGGTTGTGAGCCACCATGCGGTTGCTGGGAACTGAACTCAGGACCTCTGGAAGAGGTGCTTGTAATGGCTGAGCCATCTCTCTTTTTGAGTTGACTTTTTGACCTTCCTTGTTCGTTATGGCCTTTTCATAGTATGTCATTGTCCTTTGCTCATGTTGTGTATGCATTACTCTCTGTGCATATTGCTAAACCTAGATTCTGCATATGAGAAAAAATTGATATGACATAAACATTTTTTAATTAGTCAATTTTTGTTGTTGTTTTGTTTTTTTTTGAGACAGGGTTTCTCTGTGTAGCCCTGGCTGTCCTGGAACTCATTCTGTAGACCAGGCTGGCCTCTAAGTCAGTGATTTGTTTGCCACTGCCTCCCAAATGCTGGGATTAAAGACTCCACTTTCTCATTGTGTTCCAGCTAAACAATTTTTTTATTTGTCCATTTGCATTTGAAGTACTCTTTGATGACACTCTGAGCCATAGACTTCCACTGCTACACAATTGCAATGAACACTGGGTTTCTTTCTCCTCGCTCAGTCAGTTTTACAGAGACTACCCATTGCCCTCCTGTCTTGTTGTCATCAACCTTAATTACACTGATGTGGTGCTCAGTGGAAAGGGCATTCACCAACTTGGCTTACACACAGTCATCACAACTAGATGCAGCAACACGAAGAAGGACTAGCTTCTGTCTGAGGCTTTGGCCACCTTGGGAATTTCATGTAGCAGGTCATCGTGGATGAGGGCAGTCTCCAGCACCTTTTGTAAAGGACTGTTACATCTCTGGCATGCCTTGCTCAAGCCTTCACCTGGTGTTCATGAGACTCTGTGGGTGGCATGGAAAAAGTGTATTGTCTCTCCCCTTTTCCTCTTTCTCCTCTCCTGTCTCACCTACCTCCCCTCTCTCTTCCCTTTCCTCTTCCTCTTTCTTATCTCCCTGCTTCCTGTCTCCTCTCCTCCCTCTTTCCCCCTCCCTCCTCTGATTTGTGGAATTTTTGAGATAGGATCTATGTAGCTCAGGCTGCGCTGGGTCTCACAGAAATCTGTCTGCTTCTGCCTCCTGAGTGCTGGGATTAAACACTCTATGTTCTTATTAGAAATCTTCAGATTTTTCTTTTTGCCTCCACACATTGCCCAAACCCTTTAAAATATAGGACTAAGATACTAAAATACTGTTTGTTTGTTTATCACATATTTGTCTTGTTGAGAGTCTCCCTATGCATTTCTGGCCTACCTGGTACTTGTTATATAGCCCAAGATGGCTTTGAACTTAATGACTTTGAACTTTTTTCCTCAATATTCCAGGTGCTAAGATTACAGGTGTATACTAACACATATAATGTACAATTTTCATTATTAAAATGTTTTGTTTTAAAATAAAATCCTATTTGTTGTCTTTATTCTACCTACTCTAAGGAGACACAATGATTTGTACTTGAATCTGCCAGGCTTTAACATGTCAAAGGCATTTGGCACTGATGACTCCTCTCTCATCATTATCACTCATCCAGGCTGAGTGGGACCCAAGAGGCATAAAGTATTCCTGCTTCCTCTCCTATTCTCATGCACACTTTACCAGAAATACTTTCCAGGCCGGTCAGTGGTGGTTCACACCTTCAATCCCAGCCCTTGGGAGTCAGAGGCAGGTGGATATCTATGAGTTCGAGGTCAGCCTGGTCTACAGAGTGAGTTCCAGGACAGCCAGGGCTACACAGAGAAACCTTGTCTCTAAAAACCAAAAAACAAAACAAAACTTTCCAGTGTTACTGGGTGTCTTAGAGTTTCTCTTCCTGTGAAGAGACACCATGACTATGGCAATTCTTATAAGGAAAACATTTATTTGGGGATGGCTTACAGTTTAGAGGTTTAGTCCATTATCTTCTTGGCAGGAAACATGGCAGCATCCAGGCAGACATGATGCTGGGGAGGTAGCTACAATTCCTACAGCAGACAGTAGGAAGAGAGCGAGAGACCCAGAGCTGGCTTGAGCTTCCGAAACCTCAAAGCCAGTGCACTCTTACTCCAACAAGGCCACCCCTCCTAATAGTGCCACTCCTTGTGGTCCCTGTGGGGGCCATTTTTATCCAAGCCATCACAGTGTGGGAAATAGTAGGAAAAACAAGCTGTGACACTTTGTAAAAATAATATAATAGATTGATGCAGCAGAAACAGGAAACTCAGAAATAGTCCAAAATATCAGTAAGAATTTAGTATAAGAAAAAGGAAAACTTTCAGGCTGGTGCTGCCATCAATAGCTCTTCTTGTAACTTGTCGGTTGGTTAGTAGTTTGTGAGAAGGGAAAAAGATCCCACCACTCATGCTACTTCCAAATTTATTTAATATCAAGAAGAAAGTTAAGTTTAAAATGTTGGTCATTAAAAGTCCTGAGGGGAATGTGGTGGTGGTTTGAAAAGTCACCTGAAAGGCCTGGAGAATGGCCTCAGTGGTTGGGAGCACTTGTTTCTCATGCAGAGGACCCAGGTTTGATTCCCAGCACCTATATGACAGCTCACAACCAGCTGAAACTCCAATCCCAGGAGATATGACACGTCTCCCGCCTCTGTGGACACTAGGCATGGAGGTAGTCCACACACACACAGGCAAAACACTCAAACACATAAATAATAAAACATCTTAAAAAGTCAACTGAAGCCTTTTCAAAAGTTATCATCCTAGAAGACACAGATTAATCAATCTGATTACATAGAATTATAAATCAAATGAATCAGTTCAACGATAATGCAAAAATTGGGGAATGTTTTTTAAACAATAAGACAAAAATGTGTGAATGAAAGGTGATAAGCTTTTAAATCTGTAAGGCTGGCCGCACTCAATTTTAGTTAATGTGAAGGGATGCCTGGCCCAACCAGAGACCCACCCTATCGGAGAGTGTCTATGCCGGATGCTACGAACAATACAGGCTAAGTTGCAGACAGGAGCCTGATAGAGTTGTGCTCTGAGAGGCTCTACGCAGCAGGGCCTCAAAACAGATGCCGAGACTCACAGGCAAACATTGGACGATGCTTAGGGAGTCTTGTGGAAAAGTGAGAGGAAAGAGAAAAGGACCTGGAGGTGACAGGAGCGCCACACAAAGACCAACAGAGCTAAGTAATCAGGGCCCAGAGGGGTTTGCTGAGACTGAAGCATCAGCCAAGGACCATGCAGGAACTGGACCTAGGCCCCTACAAAGATGTAGCAGATGGGCAGCATAGGCGTCCTGTGGGTCCTCTAGTAAGGGGAGTGGGAACTACATCAGACCCAGACTCACTTGGTGAGACTGCCAGGCCAGGCTACAGGGGAAGAGGACATGCTCAGGCCTGATGCAATTTGATAAGATGAGGTGGATGAAAAAGGGAGCTCCTCTTTTCTGAGGAAAAAGGGAGGCATAGGGGAAGGGGAAGTGAGAGAAGGTGGAACTGGGAGGGGAGAAGGATTGGGGCTATAACAAGGATATAAAGTGAATTAAAAAAAAGAATGTGAAGAGTAGGCTTTCCAACCCTCGGAATACAAATGGGATAAACATTATTTAGACTGTTTTGGTAAATAGGTAATTTAAAAATGCAGGCACTTTTGAGCCTTCTATTTGCTTCTCCTTTATCTGTATCTGTATACAAGGTATAAATATTATTGTACAACTTGGACTTGTAAAATATAGAAACACATAAAACTGCTTCAGTGGAAGAAAACTTGATGACAATACTATGCATTAGAATACTGTACAGGCACTGAAAAGAATGAGTTATGTTTTTGTATACTTCTTTGCACAGATGTCTGAGATTTATTCATTTATTAAATGTTTTTTTGAGTATCAACTATGGTGACAATATGGTGTCCTTGCTAACTTTTAGTACAGGTATGGGAGCAAAACAACAATCCTTAGGCTTCCTTATGTATCTGATAGGGGATGAGTGTCCTTAATATGTGAAAGACTTAAAAAAATTAACATACATGTATCCCAAAGCTCAATACAACAAGAAAACAAAACTTAAAAAAAAAAAAAACCCAAATCAGTCAGCAAATGGTCAAATGAATTGAGCAAACAGGTCTGAAAAGAAGTACAATGCCCAATGGGCATGCAACAGAGTTTGGTTCAGACATACGGAATGAAAGTATTTAATTTAACATTGGGCCAGGTAAGATGTTATCACATGTCTTCTCTCATAAGGGGAGACCAGGTTTTAAAAAAAATGAGGCATGTCTGGGAGATGGTGGGTAAAGGCCCTTGCTGTGAAAATTCATCAATCCAAGGGGGGTGTTTTGAATGAGATGTCCCCCACAGACTGGTATTTGAAGACTTGGTCCCCAGTTGTTGCTGTTGGGGAGGTTTAGGAAGTGTGGCCTTGTTGGAGTCTGAAGGCCATTTGCAGTTGCTCTCTTGGATTTGGGGCTGTGCTGTTCACAATCCGAGCTGTCAGCTGCTGTCCCTGCCTGCCTGCTGCCCTGTTGTCCGCACCATAAAGGACACTAAAACCTCTGCAACTGTTAGACATCAATGAACTCTTTCTTTTGTAAGCTGCTGTCGTCGTGGTGTTTATCAGCACCACAGAAAAGTAACTAATAAGCTTGATCCCTATAACTCACATGAAAAAAATAAAACATGATCTTGGCTCAGGGGCACACACATGTAATCCCAGCACTCGGTGTAATCCCGGCACTCAGGGTGGCAGAGGCAGGCAGATCTCTGTGAGTTTGAGGCCAGCCTGGTCTGCAAAAAGAGTTCAGGACAGCCAAGGCTACCCAGAGAAACCCTGTCTCAAAAATTCAAAACAAACACAAACAAAACAAAAAACTCCGTGAAAATGCACACGGGAGGCAGAGATCAGTGGATCTCTGTGTTTGAGGCTAGCCTGGTTTACACATTGAGTTCTAGGATAGCCAGAGCTACATAGTGTGAGTGTATCAAAAGAAAAAAGAAAGGAAGGAAGGACAGAAGAAAGAAGAAGAAGGAGTGAGAAGGGTAATGGGATATACATGCACACATAAGTGAAAATACCACTATGAACCTATTATTTTGTGGAATAAATGTATGCTAATTTAAATATGTACACTCAAAATATGTGACATGAACATAGAAGGGACTGTTTGGAGAGAGAGTGGAGATCGACAGAGGGGTGAAGTAATCGGAGGGTAATGGGGAAGGTAAGTGTGAGCAAGTGGGTCTTCACTGGCACGAAAATGTTCTGATCTGTTATTTGTATCATTAACTTACACTAACAAACCGTGCTTGTAAAATTACTTCTTGGAAGGAAAGATGGCTAATAACAAAATCCGAGCGTTCCAGAAGCTGGGAAAGTAGGCAAATGGAGCGCTTGTCTCGCAACTCAGTGAGTCTGATCCTAGCACTGAAGGGGGAAGTACAGAGACATGATATTTTTAACAAAATCTCAAACGTTTGATTTTACCGATAAAGACTCGGGAGCCTCCCAGAGTCTCTCAGAGAGGCAGAGAAAGCACCCATTGAGGGAGAGAAAGAGGGAGAGGAAGAGAGGGAGCGTGTGTGTGCGTGTGTGTGTCATGGAGTTGACTGAGGTACCATCCCGCCTTTAATGACGTGTTTGTCTTCTAGATATGGGCGTTTTGCCAGCATGTGTGCACACGGATTCCTGGAACAGACTGTTGTGGGTGCTGGGAACCAAACCCGGGTCCCCTGGTGCATCCGGTGCTCTGAGCCACGGGATCATCTCTCCATTCTCTTCATAGTACATGAAATATCAAAATTATAGACTGGACACTGGCCAGTAGTGTGGAGGGCGTAGGGAGAGAGGGGGAAGCAACACCTGTGGTTTGCAGAAAGGCGTGAGAGTCCTCGGGCTGGCACAGTCTTGCATCTGGATTGCAGACCGTTCACATGATGTTTCCACGTGAACTCGAAACGGCAGAGAGAGCAAACTTGAAATGGCACAGATCTTACAATCCTTAAAGCCCATCTCCAGGGACAGCCCTCCTCCAACAAGGCTACCACCCCTCGTGGCCCATACTGTGCCACCAAGTGAAGACCAAGTATTCAGGCGTCTATTGGGAACATTTCATTCAAACCACCACACAAATAAACAAAAGTTTAAAACAGAGTTTTGTGACATTAGTTCATGGTCATGTATTTGAGGTAATATGTCAATTTAATTCCCCCCCCCTTCTTTTTTTTTTTTTTTTTTTTTTTTGCTAGGTAGTGATGGTGTATGTCTTTAATCCCAGCACTTGGGAGGCAGAGGCGGGCAGATGTCTGTGAGTTCCAAGCCAGCCTGGTTTACAGAGAGAGCTCCAGGACAGCCACAGTTACACAGAGAAACCCCGTCTTTAAAAATCAATCACTCACTCACTCAATCAATCAATCAATCATATAAACAAACAAAAGGTGAAAAAGTACATATCCTCTTTTAGACCTCATTATATCAAAAATTTAAAGATTTATTTTCCTTTTTAAAATAAAATTTTAAATGTGTGTCTGTGCACGTGAATGCGTGTGTCCTTGGAGGCCACAGGAGGGTGCAGGATACTGTTAGTGCGTAGGCAATTCCACTGCCCTGCTCTCAGAGACCTGCGCCACCCATATCTGGGGTTTCCACCCCACCTTGGGCCGTGTAGTTCCCAAATAAACGACGCGGAGACATTCTTTGTGTTATCAAGCTGCTGGCACTAAGCCGGGCAGGTTCTGGGCTAGTGTAACCCGCTGAGGCTGTTAATGCCCAGGTAAATGCCCCGTTAGTTACCTGCCAAATGGCGGCCCTCGCTGGCCGGGCAGCCCAGCACCAGGCTGCTCAGCCCTCCCTCTCCCGCCTCTTCCTTCCCGGGGAAGCCCGCGGGAGCGAGGAGCTTCTTCACAGTTGAAAGAACCATGAATGGTGGCGCCGCCAGCGTGTCAGGGTGGCCGAGTGGTCTAAGGCGCCAGACTCAAGCGCGGCTTCCTCACGGTGAGGGTTCTGGTCTCCCCTGGAGGCGTGGGTTCGAATCCCACTCCTGACACAGGCAGCTTTTTCTTTTTTCTTTTTTCTTCTTTCCTTTTTGACCTTCGGCTGCCCTCGCAGACGCGTCCGTCCTTTTCGATCTCTGCTGCAGGCGCTCCGCGCATCCTGCCCCACTCGGCTCGAAGCGGGGTTCTGCGGCCGGGCCCTAACGGTGGCAGCGCTGCGCCGCGTCAACGGTGGGAAACGCTGCGGCCGGCGGCTGAGCGCGGGGTTCACAGGGTCCTGTGGCGCGGCTGCAGCCACCGAGAAAACAAAAGGGGGCTCTCGGAGCCCCCGGAAATAACCACCTCGAGAGCGAGCCAAAAGCAGGTTCCACCGAGATTTGAACTCGGATCGCTGGATTCAGAGTCCAGAGTGCTAACCATTACACCATGGAACCAGCCCGGCTGAGCGGGGCGCGGCCACGCTCATCTGCGAACACGCGGTAAAACGTCGCCTTGCAGGAAACGAGATGCATCTCTCCGGGTCGTTCTGAGTCGGTCACGACCCGGTGCGTCTCAGAGCAACTGCGGCCCAGCGGCCTGCGTGGTCCTCGCCGCCCCGTCGGGGGCGCTGTATCGCGTCATGCTGTGCTTCCTCTGCTTGGGCGCGAGCTGCAGACAAGCCCCCAGCTGCAGGCTGCCCGCCCAGCGCTCAGCCCCGTCTTCTCCAACCCGGGCGGCGTGCAAGACCGCTGTGTGTGGGTGTGGGTGTGTGTGTGGGGTGTGTGTGTGTGTGTGTGATGTGTGTGTCTGTGTGGGTGTGTCTGTGTCTGTCTGTGTGTCTGTGTGTCTGTGTGTCTGTGTGTGTCTGTGTGTGTCTGTGTGTGTGTGTCTGTGTGTCTGTGTGTGTGTCTGTGTATGTCTGCGTGTCTGTCTGTGTGTCTGTGTCTGTCTGTGTGTCTGTGTGTCTGTGTATGTCTGTGTGTCTGTGTCTGTCTGTGTGTCTGTGTGTGTGTCTGTGTATGTCTGTCTGTCTGTGTGTCTGT
>NW_026596287.1:0-63708 GCF_907164565.1 Psammomys obesus | reverse complement strand
TGTATGTCTGTGTGTGTGTGTGTGTCTGTGTATGTCTGTGTGTGTCTGTGTGTCTGTGTGGTGTGTGTCTGAGTGTGTGGTGTCTGTGTGTGTCCGTGTGTGTGCGGGAGTGTCACTGTCGCCTTCCTCGGTGGGCCCAGGTCTCCCCCGCCCCCCCCGAGGCGCAGGCCCCGCTCTGGCTGTAGGAACCCCGCTGTAACCGCCGGGTCGGGAGGCCTCCGGAGCAGGCGGTGTGCGAGTGAGCGGACCGCAGGGAGCCGCAGCCGGGGAGAGGCCGCGGGGAGGCCTTTGTTGTACCGTTTATTAACTCATTTTACCTGAACGGTTTCGGTACAGTGTATTTTGATCCTCCCCCCTTTTTGCAAGGCATTTCTTAGACTCTCACACTCAGAGGAGCACGACTCGCGTTTAAAATGAAACGAGAAGGCTGAGGCCAAAAGCTGCTGGCAGCGGTGGGATTCGAACCCACGCCCCCGAAGAGACTGGAGCCTTAATCCAGCGCCTTAGACCGCTCGGCCACGCTACCTGCACGGACAGCCCCTTGAACCATGTCAAAAAAACCAACTGGGCCCAAAGAAGAAGTATGAAAACAAACCACAAAAGCACATTGGCAGCGGTGGGATTCGAACCCACGCCTCCGAAGAGACTGGAGCCTTAATCCAGCGCCTTAGACCGCTCGGCCACGCTACCTCCCTTTGCGGCCGCCCGCGTCTCCTCTTCCTGGAGGAAGCCCCCCACTTCCGGCTCCGGTCCCGCGGTGCTTGGCGTTCGGCCGTCTCCGTGGCCGTCGGCGCGGCCGCGCGGGCTGGTTCCGCCTGTGTTCCGCGGGGCCCGCGACGGAAGCTGTTCCAGGTGCGACGGTCCCGACGGCGGCAACCCCGGGCCCTGCGGACGGCGGGTCCCGCCATCACCGGAATAGTTAATTCGCGAGGCGTGCGCTCCCGGGCGCCTCCTTAGCGCAGTAGGCAGCGCGTCAGTCTCATAATCTGAAGGTCCTGAGTTCGAGCCTCAGAGGGGGCAGCTGCCATCTGTTTTGATTCCGGAGCCTCTCGAGGCTCGCTCTTTCCCTCCCGCGCTCTCTCTGCTGGAGCCCAGGTAGAGTATCCCAGCCTTGGGGAGGCGGATGGGGCGTTTGCAGGCCCCAGCCACGAAGCGCGATACTTTTTTCACCATCACCCTCCTCCGTGCCAGGTGGAGTCAGGAGTCCTCCCAGGGGCCCCTCGGACGTGCCTGGCGGTTGTTGGTGCCAGGGCCGGGCGTGAGGGCGGTGCAGTGGCTGGCCTAGGGGGGAAGCTGTGCGGACGCTCTGCGGAGAGGGAGACGCGCCGGCCTTTACCCACTCTGCAACGCTGCCCCGCCAGAGCCCGGATAGCTCAGTCGGTAGAGCATCAGACTTTTAATCTGAGGGTCCAGGGTTCAAGTCCCTGTTCGGGCGCTTCTTTTTCTCTCCCGCCCTCGTTCCTGAGCCTCGAGGGCGTAGTGGTAAGGAGTTTCGTCTGCAGGAAAAAGAGCACTTTCAGGGGCACCTCTGCGGCTGTGCTGCCCGTCTCCTCAGCAGACTGAGGAGGGACGCGAGAAGCGCTCCCGCTAACCGGGAAACCATCCCAACGGGCTCTGGAAGACGTTGGAGTTTTTTACAACTGGGGACAAAGAGAAAGAAAAAGGAAAACGACTGCCCCCTCTGAGGTTCGAACTCAGGACCTTCAGATTATGAGACTGACGCGCTGCCTACTGCGCTAAGGAGGCGTGTAACCGAGTCCTTCGCCCATTTCTTTTAGTAAGAAATTATGTTTCTCTTTAGCCCAGAAGGTGTTTTCAAAATTCTCTATTTTATTTATTATTTCATTCTATGTTAGTATTTTTATTTATCTTATGTCATCATTTTCATCTGTTTTATTTATTTATTTATTTATTTATTTATTTATTTATTTATTTATTTATTTTATTATTATTTTATTTTTCTGCTCTTCTGGAAATGTCTGAAAGACTCAACAGCTTCCCATACCCGAACCAGATGAGAAGAGTCGCTCTGATCCCTGGGCTCCCCCTCAGAACATATGCAGGGGGTTGTAGTCTTAACAAAAGCATTTCCTCAGTCACTCTCCTCATTGCGAGTCAAGTTTGCAAGGCTCTCCCTAAGTCCCATAGCCTTCCTCACACAATGCATGCTCAGCCCCCAAATGTCCAAAAGGGGAGATGAGGGATCTCAAAGCTTAACGAATAAATTGTTCTCTGCATCTGCTAGTGTGAGAACGGGAAAAGGTGAAAACTCTATGTAACCAGACTTGCCCCGTGTTTGATCTGGTTCCACACTAGAATTTGCCGTTCTTAGTGTCTCCCTGGGATTCGTAAGCCACTGAATGTTTGGCTTCCCTCGTTAAGTGCGCAAGTTGAAGAAAATACAAAACCGTTTAAAATTCCTAGCCCCTTCCCCGGAGAGCAATGCGGTCTTAGTGTGTCTGCAGACTGCAGCTGAGGACCCTGACTTTCCATTCATACAAGTGACCCAATCATGGAGCTTCAGTAGTCATTGTCAGGGTCATTCTTCAGGCTGGTAAAGCAGATTAACTGCTGAGACACTGCTAGTTTGTATCAAGATTCTGGTAGTTTCTTTTTGAACTCTGTGAATATCGTGACCATATTTTTCAACAGTTCGGATAACGAAAACGAGGAAGATTATCACGCAAATGCCAGCACCACCCAGACATCACTGGAAAACTCTGATTAACCTATTTCAACAACAGAACAAAAACTCACAGGTCTGGAATGAGTCAGATAGTAAAAACAAGACAACGAAAGAATTCCAAACAGCATCAACGCCCAGTTGAAAGTAGCGAGGAGCATTTTGGACAAAACAAATAATGTTTTATGGCCTGTCTTAGTTTGCTTTCAGTTGTTGCAATAAAACACCACAAAAGTTGCTTGGGCAGGAAAGGAATTGTTTCACCCTGCCTTTGTAGTCCACCATCCAGAGAAGTCAGGGCAGGGGCTCGAGGCAGAACCCTGGAGGCAGGAACTGAAGCGGGCACCATGGAGGGGTGTTGCATACTGGCTTGTTCGCTGTGGCTTGCTCAGCAGCTTTCTTACGTACCCCAGGGCCACCCGCTCTGGAGTGGTGGTGCATAATGGGTTGGGCCCACCCAAGCCAATCATTAATCAAAACGACGCCTACAGACTGTCTATATGCAAGCTGATGGAACCACTCTTCCCAGAAATTCTAGTCTATGTCAGATTGACAGGCACACGTATGTATACACACACACACACACACACACACACACACACACACACGTGCCAGATATAGCTCCCTGGATTACTACTTGATTGAGAAATTATAACCCCCGAGAGGGGAAATTTGAGAAGACCTTAGTGCCGTGTGTTAGCCCCAGGGCAGATCTTGACCCTACGCTTCTCTGTCAAGTCATGCGTCCAATCAAGAGCTACAGGAAAACGAAATGTCTCGCCTAGCTCTTAAGTGCTGTCCTTTAGAAAATGGCCTTGAAAACCATCTCGGTTAGTGCAAACACTTAATGAACCCCCCCCCCCATGCGCTGGTTAATTTCTTTCATCATCGTGATGGGGTTTAGAATCCACTAAGGTGGCTCACCCCTGGTATGCCTGCGAGTTCCCAGAGATATTTAACCGAGGAAGACCTACGCTGAAGGTAGACATCTAGAAGGAATAAAGAGGGGAAAGCCAGGGTGCTTCCTGCTCTCTGTGGACTCAGGGGCCAGTGGCTTCACACTCTTAACTGCTCTGCCTCCCTAAGATGGACAGTGCCCACAGACTGTGAGCCACTCAAACCCTTCTTCCCACAAGGGGCTTGTGCCAGCTAGTTGGTCCCCGTGATACAAGAGCACCATGCAGTACAGGGAACATGACAAATGGTTAATACTGATACTTGGTCATATTCGTCTTCGTGCAATTTCACAGGCAGTACAAATAGAAATTTTGGCAAATTCCATTCAGACTCTAAACTTATTACAGAAAGTGAGAAAGATCTTCCTTAAACTCCTTTTGTTTTTTGGGTAGGGTTAGGTGAGTGTTGAGATTTGGTTTCACTATGTATCATCGACTGGCCTGAAATTCACTCTGTAGATCAGGTTAGCCTCAAACTCCTAGAGATCTGTCTACCTCTGCCTCTTGGATGCTGGCATTATTGGTATGTTAATGCTCATCTTACATTACTTACCCTCTTGCTGTCCTCATACCCTATGCTCTTGCACAGGTGCAAAAGGATCAATCATGTAGGAATAAGAAACGTCTGCGTAAAGTGGTGTTCTCCTCAGCACGCTGGCTCAAGCAGCCTGGGCCACTTTTTCCTGGTGGTTGGGGACTGCTTGTGTTTTATGTTTGTTTATCTGGACCTTTTCAAAGTTCAGTCTGATTATTTAATAAAACAAGCCATTCTGTTCTGGTTTGGTCAGTTGGAAGGGATCTAGGGCAGAAAGGAACTCAGTTCTGAGCCATGGCGCCCATAAATTTTATTTAGGGATTTCCTATGTAAAGATTTCGACAAAATTCATATGTTAGTAAAGAAAGAAAAAAAAATTTGGAGTTGTTTAGTTTTTAGATTAAATGTTCACAGTATTAGACAAAGTGACAGGCCTCGTTATGGCATTTTCATCACACTTTGTTTTCAGTTGTTCGTCTCTTCTGCTCTCTTCACCCATGGCACTTATGCTGCTTATAGGCAAAATTCCAAGTATTCATGTTTTTTTTTTTTGGTTTTTTGTTTTTTGTTTTTTGTTTTTTTTTTTGGTCAATGTTCTGTTGGTATGAAAAGACACCATGGCAACTCCTAGAAAAGAAAGCATTTAATTGGGCTGGCTTACATTTAGAGGTTTAGTCCGTTACGGTCACGGTGAGAAGCATAGAGCCACACAGGCCAACTGGTGCTGGAGATACAGCTGAAAGCTTTACATCCCAGCCAACAGGCAACAGGAAGAGAAGGAGACACTGGGCCTGGCTTGAGCTTTTGAAACTCCAAAGCCCACTCCCAGTGACATACTTCCTCCAGCAAGGCCACACCTCCTAATCTCTGTCACGTAGCTTCAAACCATCACTCAGGCTGGGGGCTGAGTAAGAGTAGAGATTGAGCTGAGTATCAGCTTAGTGTGCAGGGCAAGGTCCCATTTGCTGTGGGGTCCTGATTTTGACCATCGGTCATTAACCAAAACAAAAAAATCCAAAGAAAGTATCATTGGAAATTTGAGCTGAATTCAGTTTGCTGCTACGTTTAGAAAAAAGTTCTAAATACTGTAGGTGATTCAGAGGAACATTATTACAAACATAGAAGGTGTAGAACTGTAAAAGCAACTTTTATTCCCCTGTTTCAACTGTCATCTCTGTCTGCTAACACAGGCCTAGTCCGGGAAGCTTCTAGTTTCCATATAACCTAATGCAGGCTGAGACTTACTGCTTAATTAGCTCACTCTTTCTTGCTCTTACTGAGCTGGGGGGTGAGGTGGGGGGCTGGTTGAACTCAGCTATTCTTGCTCAAACTCCTCTCCTGGCTGACTTATTCAATTTGCCTCTTCTCTTGGCCTCTGAATTGCTCTGCTTGGGCTCAAACTCACTCAAGCTAATCTGCTCTAATCTTCTGGCTCCTTCTCATTCTCTGGCTCTTTCAGTCATCACCTGACTTCTGTCTCTGCAACTTGTCTCTTTATTACTGTCCTGGTAAAACTGCCTCTTCTCTCTCTGCATTGCCCCTTACATGGCTTCCCTTTCATCTCTCTTCTCATCAGAGTTGGGCACATCCTATTCTATCCAATCTTTCTCCAATTCATCCCCTTTTCTGCCACTCAATTAGGCTTTATTTTCAAACATGGGTGCTTCCTTTTACAAACCATATTTACCTTCACTGGGATTAAAGGTGTGTACCACCACACCCAGGCTTTTCTCTACCTGATACTTGCTCTAGACCAGGCTGGCCTTGAGCTCGGATCTGCTTGCCGCTGTCTCCTGGATTAAAGGCATGTCTGTGTTCCAGCTGGAAGAACACAGACAGAAAAGTGTCATGATTATTATTTATTTTGTTTTGTCTCTGAGACAGGGTCTTACCGTGTAGCCCTGGCTGGCCCAGAATTCGCTATGTATGTACGGCCTATGAACTCACGAAGATGCCCCTGCCTCTGCTACCCGAGCGCTACCGTCACCACAACTAACCGTAATTCTTATTTTTGTCTTTTTGGTCGTAGGCGTAGTCCTTAACTGTAGAGCCATCTCTCCAGCCCTAGTATTTTAAAGGAAATCTCTGCCTAGGCAGTTTTCTTGTGTTCGCATTTATATTCTCATTGTTTTTCGAAAGGGCCCTAAGAGGGAGCTCTCAGGGTGCTGCCCGGGTCTGTAGCTTGCTTTTCTCAATGTCAGTTACCAGGACTGTGACACGGGACTACAGTTTTGCAAAGTGTTGTTATGGGAAGCCGCCACACAACAGAAAGGGGGTGTCTCTATTATTCTTGAAAATGTACATGCAGTTACTTAAGAGCAGAGAAGTTAATTAAAAAGACAAACCACAGGCCCCGAGAAGCGCCTGTTTCTAAGAAGCTATGGTAGTAAAGTCATGGAATGGAATCCCCGTGCAGTTCGGAAGACAATGACGAGCAGCTGTCAGTTGGTTTGCAGCCCACGAAGGTTAAACACAGGGCCAGAAACGAGCGACAACATCTGGTAACCTGAGATGCTGGTGGGCGCGTCGCTTGGGCCGAATGGCAGCCCGTGGCTGTCTGCGTGATCCGTCACCGCATGCAGGAGGGCCCGGGCTCCGAGCTGTGGTGTAAACGCAGAGAGGTAAACCTCTTCAGAGGTGATTTTAAAGAAATGAACAAAAGCACCGAAGTTAAAAAGTGGGGGAACACCTTGCCGAAACCCGGGATCGAACCAGGGACCTTTAGATCTTCAGTCTAACGCTCTCCCAACTGAGCTATTTCGGCCCCGCCCGGCGCTGCGGCGCGCCGATTCGTAATGGTGTCATGACCAAGGCTGTTGGTGACGTAACCAAGGAGTTCGAACGTGTGGCTGTACGGTTCAAACGGCTCTGAAGCGTTTCGCCTTAGCGCCGGCCGGGGGTGCGGCCTCTAAACCTAGCGTTTGGGGGGCAGAGGCGGCGCCGTTACTGCTTAGTCTAGCCAAGCGCAATCGTCCCCTGGCCACAGCGTGTTCTCCGTCAGCCCATGCGCACACGCAGACGGGGACCGACCCGGCCGCCTCCTGCCGGGTCTCTCAAGCTCATCCGCCCATAGGATCTCCAAGCGGAGCTGCCGCCGGCTTCCCTGGTGGTCTAGTGGTTAGGATTCGGCGCTCTCACCGCCGCGGCCCGGGTTCGATTCCCGGTCAGGGAACAACGCTTTTTTTTTTTTTATTTTATTTTATTTGTAGCCCAAGCGCGTGCAGGATTTCGCGTTCCGTGCGCGACCTTCTGCTCTGCATCTGAGTCAGCTGCGCTGTGCCAACTGCACCATTCACGGCGCCGGCTCCGGGAAACTCACTACTAGTAGCTATGTGGTTTTGTGCAGCCCGAGATTATGAGGCTTAAGCGTTCTCGCTAGGACCCGGGGCCTGTTGTCAGAACCCCCAGCACGTCCCACCGCGCCACCGCGTGCCCGCAGAGGCTGGAGGGGGGCGGGGGGTCGTAGAGCGAGCAGTGAGCGTCCCTGCCAAGCAGACCGGTGGAAGCTGGCGGAGGAGGGCACCCCATACATTCCCACAGTTCCTGCTCGCCCTGTGACTGTAGATGTGCGGTCCCTGAGCCCGTTCGCCCGGTTTCCGGTGTGGCCAAATCACTGTCCACCGGTGTGGACGGTCAAATCACTGTCCTCTCTCCGGCCCTAACAAATCCTCTCCGGCAGGCGACAGGCGGTTGTCGTGGGGGAAACTCGAGCCAGGGCTTAGTTGTAACACCCCAGTAGCATACCTGTAACGGTCTAATCAATATTTGTCGTTCCTGTTCAGTTCGGGACACTTCGGGGCTCCTGACTGGGCTGGGACGAGGAGAAGGGGAGTCCAGGTGGTGGGGGCTCTTCCCCCAGTTACTAGGCGAACGCTTGACCGCTGAGCTAGTGGACCGTTGAGGCTCTCTTGTTTATATGGTCGTACTCTCTGAAATTCTGTCTTCACTTTTCTACTTGTAATCTACAGAAAAAAAAAAAAAAAAAAAAAAAAAAACAAAACCACAAACACTGTAGAGAAAATCAGTATTGATGTTCTTAAGAGACAAGGAGATAGGGTGGGCAGAGTGCTCAGAGTCCTACTACAGGGGAGAACACATGGCTTCCGATATGCGTGCTGCTTTGGCTTTTTTGGGAATCCTTTTTTTTCTTAGCCATTATCTTAATTTCCCCAGGAAATAACTTCTGCTAAGAGTTGAGAATGGCGCAGGGTGTTATGATGCTCCTGAGTCAGCCGTTCTACTCCTGCAGAAGGCCACAGGAAGACAAAGCAGGGATATCTGTGGAAGCTGAACTTGAAGGGACTTACCAGCTCCTTTTCTCCTGGTGTAGTTCACCGTTTCATTTTATGTCTTCCTTGACCGAGTGACTTAGGCTCCTTTAACTGGGGCAAGAGAAAACATTCTTCACTGCCTCCCACTGCTCAGCACCCCGTCCTCCTGGTATGGGGGAGTTAGGTGGGGCAGAACTTTACCAAGACAAATTATGTCATAATAGCCACTTTCTTTCAAAGCACTTAAAGCCTGGCATTTCAAAGTGAGTGGCCTTTGGCTAGATGCAGTTTGTTGGGAAGTCTGCTGTGTGAGTTGGGCCTTGGACAATGCAGCAGGGTGGGCTGGGGTGGGATGTAGGGGCTTTTCATCTTGCAGATCAGTGAGGCCACTGGTGTTCTCCAACACTGGTCAAATGTGGGCTTGGGGGTGAGGGAGGTTGGGGATGGGGGACGGGACAGGACCCAAAGGGCCTTCAAAGGCTCACAGCTGCACACAGGGGAGAACACAAAAGGAAACAGCCACGTGTGGTAGTGTGTCCAAGCCATTGAAGGTGCTGGGTTTAGGCTTGTATCTGGGAAAATGTCTGCCGAGGTTTCGCTTCATTAACAGTTGCTCCCTCAGCTCCCTGGATTCCGCTGCCTGTTACACAACTGCTAAAACGCCTTTATGATAATACTTCCTGCCTTAGTTGCTTTTCTATCACTCTGATAAGACACTGTGGGCAAAGTGACTTATAAACTAAAGCATTTAATTTGGGGCTCAGGGTTCCGGAGGGTTAGAGTCCGCAACTCTAATTAATGGTAGCAAGCTTAGAGCTAGAGCAGAAGCTGAGAGCACAAGGGATAGGATGAGGGAGGGAGGGAGGGGGAGGGGAGGTTGAGGAGGGAAGGAGACAGATGAGAGAGAGAGAGAGAGAAAGAGAAGAGAGCCCCTCCAACAAGGCTCCATCTACTAACTCTTCCCAAACAGTCCCACAAACTGAGGATGAAGTGTTCAAGCATATGAGCCTAGCAGGCCGTTCTTCAAACCACCACTCCTCCTAATCAGAAATTAGTGGATGAAATTGTTCATTTCAACCGTAATTGATGGGGCCATTCGGGAATTGACTTTCCATCCAGTTCACGATCCACATTATTATTAGCAGTTAAAGTTAGTTCTAGCATCTTTACGCTAAGAATGCATCTAGAATGTTGTTCAAAGCCTACGCAGAGAGGTCTTTTTAATCATCGACTATAAATTCATGTGTGTAAAACCCTTAGCAAACTCTGCTAAACTGTAAATGCTGTATGTCAGTGCTGCATGGTTCCTTTTATAGTCCCTAGAGCGTAACTGTGGAACTGTGGAAGGATGACTAGGCTGGGAAGAGGGGATGCATCTCAGAAGGAGCCAACTTCCAAAGCATGGAGAGTGAACTGCCCAGAGAGCAAAGGGCCACCCTGAAGCCACAGGGACATGGGATCCAGAGTGCTTAGGGCTGTGTGCGGGGGGAATGTACCACATCAGGCACCACACAGGTGCTCTTTCTGAGGTCACCTTTCCGATTCCCGACAGACGCTAGTGAGCTAAAGGTTCCAGGACTAATTCATACATTAAAAAATATATGATAAATATACCAAGTGGATATATATATATATATATATATATATATATATATATATATATATATAATGTGTTTATATGGTGTTCGATCAGGGTTTCATTATTTAGCCTTGGCTGTCCTGGAACTCACTTTGTAAACCAGGCTGGCTTCAAACTCACAGTGCTCTCCTTGCCATGTAAGTACTGGGATTGGAGACCTGTACTACCACACCCTGCCATTAAAAGTGTTTTAACTGTGAATTAGAGTGAAGAATCTACGGAGCACTGTTAACGAGGAAAATCCTTGGCAGCGGTGGGATTCAAACCCACATCCTTAAAGATGCTCAAAACCTTAATCCAGCACCCAAGACCTCTTGGCCACATGGACACATCTGAGTGTTTTTCTTCTGTGTGCAAAAGTGAGCCTCTGCAGGCTTTCCTCCCGAATCTCTTTCCTGCCCACCAGGGACCCTACTTGACCAGTGCAGGAGAACATCCGCAGCCAGGCAGAAGGGGTGTGGTGGTCAGGCACCCCATGCTGACTTGTGAGTTACCCATCTCTCCGTTCCTGGGTGTACTGTGTGCAGTTTTTACTGACCAACACGTGTAGCAACTGCATAGTCAAGGAGGCATTGATTCTGACCCCAGAGGTTAAGGGGGCAGCCCCAAGATTGCGCCCTACTTCAGAAGCCAGTGATGAGCTCCGGCGGTCGACTGCGTAGATGCAAGCTGACGGTTCCCACCACCCATGCTCAGGTATGATGGCTTGCTGGAATGACTTAAGGAGCTCAGGAATGCATTTGTTTATATTCTCCAGACAATATAAAGGATACAACTCGGGAGCAGCAACTGCAAGAGACGGAGTGAGACATTAGGCACAAACTCAGTTTCCATGCTCTCTTTGGATGAGCCTCCCTCTCCTGCACTCCAGTTCCTTCTCCAGAATAAAACCCTGTTGCAGAATATTTGATTCCATTTCGAACCCTGAGATTGTTAACCGTAAAAAAACTTGTTTTTTGTTTTGTTAGTTCAGCTCTAACACACACCTTCAATCCAATCAAACTTTCTGTTTATTGTAAGCAGGTGATTATGGTGTGGTTCAGCCCAGCCCTCACTTTTAATCCAAGAGCTTTCTATACACAGGGTTTAATAAAGTTAATCCTAGGTCAAGAGGCAGAGCAAGTAACCAGCTGACAGGGATTAACCAGAAGGGTGGTATTTTGAGACAGGAATATTTAAGACTGATTGGAAAAGAACGAGCTCTTTAACTCCTTGGCCTTTAGCTCTTGGCTCTTTACTTCTTTAGTTTTTAGCCTTTTGACTTTTTCCCCCTGGGCTGTCAGGTGAGCTAGCAGGCCTTTCTTCCTGTGACATGGGCTGAGCAGGAAGATCAGCTCGGTGCTTTCTCTGCCTCTCTGAGCTGGAAAGTTTTCACCCCAGCATCTGGCTCCTGAGTCTAATTGGTAAAATCGAACAATTTGGGATTTCCATTCACTATTACATCTGAAACCCTCAATGCTTCAATTAGAGATCATCATAAAGGTTTGCTTCCCTTAGCCAAAAATAGCTTTATTAACTCAAACTCCATCCTTTTCAACTTCCCTATAGCTGAGGGGTAGGGCCAAAAGAACAGGGCTTCTATCCAAGGGCTGGGCTTTCAGGTAGAAAGCTCTTGCTTCTAAGTATTGCTGCATTAGAGTAAGAGGCCCCTACCACCCAGAGAACCCCAAAGAGTCTTATACCAGAAACTGGCAACAAAAGTCAAATACACATTTCTTGATGGGTCAGAGTCACACAGACTTCCTTTTGATGTATTTTGGTTTGGCAAATGAGACTTCAGTCTCAGGTTGGCCTAGAATTTATTCAGTAGCTGAAACTAGTCTAGAACATGCAGCAATCCTTCTGCCTCAGTCTCCTGAGGGCTAGGATTTCAGGGGTGCACAACCACACTTGCCTGGCCAATGTCCCTTTTCTTCTCTTGATTTTACTTGTTTTCTTGAGCTGAATGATGAAATACACCAGTGGAGATTAGTGTAATATTTTTTCCGAGATATTTTCATGTTTGAAAACTGTTTATTATTGGCTCAGCTCACCCCCTTGGGTCTCTGCCTATTGGTGCTGACCCAGAATTCCCCAGTTCTTCCTGTTGTCCCTTTCAGCCTTACTGTATAGCCCCTCTCCATTGCTTTGTGACCCCTCACTGACCAGCAAAACCCTTCTCTACCAGGGACACTACAGCCAGAAAAACCTGTCTGGGGCTCAGGGACCCCACAGCCATGACATTTGCCTAGGACCCAGGATGGCAAACAGTAGTCAAAGGATGGACAAAAGGGAGACCAGATATCTACAGTAGAAATATTTCAAATGTTGTAACTCCAGATACCTACATCCCAGACAAAACCTACAAATATGAACAGCCAAGACAATGTGTCTCCTCCACTGGGTATCTTACTAACAGATATTATATAAAAAGAAATTCAGACACAAGATGAAAGATCCCCGGAGGGTATCTTCCGTCAGAGAGACCCCCTCCCAAAGAACAACGAGTCCATTCGGATGCAAACAGCAAGAGGCTTTTATTTTGATTCACGAGTACTCGGGGCAGCAAGGTCACTCGGGAGGAACCTTGCGCGCCTCCTTGGGGAAAAACTGGGGTTTTTATAGGGTTTTAGAGCAGAAGCACTGGTACAGAAGCAAGAGGGCATGGTTACAGGGGGCTGATTGGTACGTTTACACGAGACCACAATTTGCGTCAAAGTTTGGCAGGGGCACCAAGATTCCAGGAACTGGGTGGTCAAGGGGGGTAGGATGACCCCTTGATGTGGCCCGCCACCTGTTATTTTGTTTTTCTCTATCTTAGCTGAAACAGTCTCACAGATATCTATGAGAGTGATTAACACAAACTGTTTTTAGTATGACTGGGGCAGCCTGACCACAGATATCCCAAGTGGGTGACACAGCTAGGATTTTTCAGTAATTTTCCAGTTTCTCATCTGGCCTTCAGAGTTTTATAAAACAGTGGTGTCTCACAAAATGGCATTAGCTATGTTTAACTTAGGGTGAGGCTGGGGTCTTTCAAAGATATGCAGGAAATCTGGGACACTATGAAAAGATCAAATTTACAGATAATAGGTATAGAGGAATGAGAGGAAACCCAGGTCAAAGATGCAGGAAACATTTTTAGCAAAATCACAGGAGAAAAATGTCCCAATATAAAAGAAGAGACTGTCTATCAAGGCACAAGAGGCATACAGAACACCAAGTGGACAGGACTAGAAAAGAAATTCCCTTTGACAAATAATAATCAAACACTGTAAGAAAGAATATTAAGGTTTTTTTTTTAAAGGGAAAAAACATGTCACAAATAAAGTTGAGTCTATTAAAATAATACCTGACTTTTCAATGGAGACCTAAAAGCTAGGAAGGCCCTGACAGGTGTGTTGTAAACTCTGAGAGACCCCAGATGCCAGCCCGGACCACTATATCTAGCAAAAATATAAATCATAATAGATGAAGAAAAACCATTTCATGATACAAATAATTAAACAATTTCTATTCACTAGATATACAGAAGGCAGTGGGAGGAAATTTTTCACATAAATGGAAGGTTAACTACAACCAAGAGGACACAAGAAATAAATAATCCCAGAACAGTTAATAAAAAGAGGAAAGGAAATCCCACACTACCCAATGAAGAACCAAGAATTACACTGTTCATTAATAACTCAATATTAAAGGTCTCAAGTCTTGAACAGAAAGACATAAACTGGATTAGAAAACAGGATCCATATTTTTGATGCATCCGAGAAACAAATGTCACCATCAAGGATAGACATCACTTTAGGGTAAAGGGATGGAAAAGGCATATTAAGCAAATAGACACAAAAAGTAAGCAGGAGTAGCTGTTTAAATAGTTGACAAAATAGACTTCAAACCAAAACCAATCAGAAAAGATGGGGAAGGACACCACATACTCATAGTGAAGGAAAAATTCAAGAGGATATTACAATTCTAAACATCTGTGCAGCACACACAAGAGCACCCAAGTTCCTAGAAGGAACACCACTACAGCTAAAATCACATATTGACGCTAACACAGTGATAGTGGGTGACTTCAATAACCATATAGACAAGTCTAAAAAGAAAAAAAAAACTAAAAAATGTTGGAGTTTTAATAACATCATATATCATCAAATCGGACTAACAGACATCTAGAGAACCTTCCACCCCAATACTAAGGAATATACTGTATTTTTAGCAGCCCATGGAACTGTCTCCAAAATCAATCATGTGCTAGGACAGAAAGCAAGTCTCAAAAGATATTAAAAAATTGAAATAACAGCCTTCATCTTATCTGACCACCATGGACAATAATAAAGAAATGAAAAATTTTTAGAATTGAATCAAAATAAAAACAACATGCCCAATGAAGTAGAAACAAACAAAAATACAATTAATTAATTAATGTATTGCATTAATGAAATGGAAAATAGGTTCTTTGTGAGCTGGGGTGTCTGGATAGAGGAACTCCCCTATCCTTAGTAATAAGGAAAGGGGGATATGGGAGGGAGGGTGGGGTTGGGAGGAGAGGAGGGCAGAGCCTATGCTGAGATGTAAATTGAATTAATTAATAAAAAAAAGAGAGAATTGGTTCTTTGAAAAAATCAACAAGATTAACCAATTGAAAATGAAAAAGGGGCAAAGGGGCTAGAGAGATGGCTCAGTGGCTAAGAGCATTGGTTGTTTTTCCAAAGGACCTGAGTTCAATTCCCAGCAACCACATGGCAGCTCACAACTGTCTGTAATTATAGTTGCAAATCTGACACCCTCACATGAACACATCTGAAGGCAGAACACCAATGTAATAAAATAAATAATGAAAGAAAATGAAAAGGGGATATTACAATAGAAACAGGAAATTGAGAGGATTATATGAACATATGTATAGGAACATACTGTATTCTACCAAACTGGAAATCCTAAAAGAAATGGTATACCTGACTTTGGCATATATGACCTACCAAAGTCAAATCCACATGGAATAATTTAAAGAAACTGTATTTCCAGTTCTTAAGACTCCCCAAAGACCACCAGGAATAGACTCCGCTGCAAATACGTGAGGGTTTATTGACTATGTGCTTGAGCCTGGGTTGCAAACCTTCCTGTGGAAGCAGGAAAGGATGTGAAGGGACTGTCTAGGGGAACAAGGTTTTTAAAGGGGAAAAAACCTCAAGAAGCAGGATACATGCCTTGGCATTACATGATTGGGTAAGGGAGCTTGACTGAGGTAAACATAACACCTGTGGGTGTCAGGATTAGCCTGGCCCTAAGATAGCATGGAAATCACTTAGGATGTTGTAAAGTACAAGTGACATCACTCCCAAGGATGGGTTTGCAGCCTAAAAGTAACGTTCAAGGTTTTGAGGGGAAAGGGTCTGGGACAAATAAATTCAGGAGATATGGACAGAACTGTCTCATCAGACAGCAAAGAATCAGCAGATTGTAAAACTATTCCAGGAAGACCAGAAACAGACCTCATTCAGATGAAGAGGTAAGCTGAGTGTTTAACTTTCCTGGCTTCTCCAGTGCTAACCAGTGTGCACAAGGCATTTTTGTCCTCTGCTTCTTTTGAGGTGAACAGGTGTGTGTGTATGTATATGTGTGTGTGTATGTGTGTGTGTGTGCTTTGTCTTTCAGCCCACCTATGTGATTTATTACATTTGATTTGCATATGTTTGAACTTTCTTTGCATCTCTGGAATAAATCTACTCGGTGGAATCTTATTGAAGTATGTCTGTATTCAGTATTGAAGTATTTTATTGAAGATTTTTGAACCTATGTTCATCAGGGATATTGGCTTTTTAGTTTCTTTTGTGGTATATGTATTTTTAGTGTTAGAGCAATACTGGCTTCATAGAAGTTTGGGATTGTTCTGTTTCTTTTTTTAATAATGCATGAAGCATTGGCTATAGATATTCATTGAAAGTCTGGTAGAGTTCTGCTGTGAATCCATCTGGACTTACATATTTTTTGTCTTGAAGGCTTTGCATTACTGTTTCAGTCTCCTTATTTGTTATAGGTCTGTTTAGGTTGATGATATCTTCCTAATTTAATGTGGCCATTTGGATGAATCTAGAAATTCATCCATATTGTTTAGATTTTTCCAATTTAATATAGTATAAGTTTTAAAATTATTCCCTTATAATATTCTGAAATTCTTTGGTGTCTCTTCTGATGTTTTCCTGTTCATTTCTGATTTTGCTAATTTGGGTATTTTTTTTTTAAATTTTGGTTAGTTAAGTCTGTTAGTATCATTTATCTTCTCAAAAAACTGACACAGATTTGTTGATTTTTTTGTATTGTTTTCGTTACTTCTGTTTTTAAACTTCTGCTCAGATTTTTAATATTTCTTGTCATCTACTGGATTTGTGTTTGGTTTGTTTTTGTTTTTTCTAAATTCTTGAGTGCATCATTAAGTCATTGATCTGTGCTCTTTTCTAATTTTTTAACATAGGCTCTTGGAGCTGTAAATTTCTTCCATAGGATTTTTAATGTGTCCCAGAATTTTGTTGTGTTGTATTTTTATTTTTGTTGTGTCCCAGGAATAATTTTTTTTTATTGATTTCTTTTTTGGCTCATTTACCATTCAGCAATGAGCTGCTTAATCTCTGTAAATTTGTGTACTTACTAGATAATAGTTTGCTGTCAATTTTAAGTTTTATTGCAATATAGGATACTCAGACTCATTTCACTCTTTCTGAATCATTAACATTTGTTTTGTGTACCAGAAAGTGATCTATTTTAATCCGTAAGTGTAAATCATGAAAGTGAACTTCAAGATGAAAATCACATGGTCATCTCAATAGATGCAGAACAAAATTCGAGAAAATTCAGCATGCCTTCTGTGGTGATTTGAATTGGTATGGCCTCCATAGATCCATGTGTTTTAATACGTGGCTCATACAGGTAATGAATGGTACAATTAGGAGGTGTGGTTTTATTAGAGAAAGTGTGTCACTGTGGAGGTGGTCTTTGAGGTCTCATATATATGCTCAAGTCTGGCCATTGAATTTAGTCTCCTCCTTGCTGCATATGTGCCTCTGCTATACCCAGATTGTGAGACCCTCAGAGACCACCAGGGGATGACTCTATTGCAAGAGCAAGAGAGCTTTATTGCGAGAGTGATCAAACTCAGGACCCAAGTCTCACTGATGCAGCAGTGAGATGCACCCACTTGAGTCCTGGGTGAACAGGATTTTTAAAGGGAAAAACTGCAAGCTAGGGGTTTCTATGCTTTGGCATTACAGGATTATGTAAAAATCATAGGAACGTGGTGACCCTTTAGCTGAAGCTTAACCACAATTGCTATTCTTATTCTAAGCTATCTGAAAGTACATCTGGAACATTGGGGAATTTTCTGCCTTACTCTGATTGGTTGTTGCTAGGGGAGTCGACCCACTTCTCTACCAAGTGTACATTCTGTGTTTTTTCTTGGACCTTGAGTTCAGCCCCTGGTCACAGGCTTGTACAAGATGGCGCCTCATCTCAAAATGGAGTCACCCAAGCTAAGTTAAGCTCTTCACATCAAGTTGTAGAACTGTCAGCTACTTCTCCAGCACCATGTCTGCCTGCATGCTGTCATGCTTCCCGCCATGATGATAATAGACTAAATCTCTGAAACTGTAAGCCAGCCCCAATTAAATGCTTTCCTTTATAAGAGTTGCCTTGGTCATGGTGTCTCTTCACAGCAATAAAACCCCAAGTAAGATAGAAGTTGGTACCAAAAGTGGGTTATTGTTGTGATAGGTCTGACCATGCTTTTATTTGGAGAAATGTGGGCTTTAGGACTTTGGATTAGGAAAGCATTGGAATGCTCTAAGTAGGGCTTAATGGCCCTTACTAGTAGAAACAAGGATTGACAGTGGTGCTGAACTTCGAGCTCCTGACTCAAGATGTTTCAGAAGAGAAGAATTTAGTATGTTTCCTAGAGATTGTTCTTGTGATATTTTGGTGAAGAAAATGGCTGCTTTTTGCCCTTGTCTAAAGAGTCTGCCTGAGGCTAAAGTAAAGAGATTTAGGTTAATTGCATTGACACAGGAAATCTCAAAATAGTTTAGTATAGACTCTGTCCTGTGGTTCACGTTTATGAAGAGCATTTTGATGAGACATATTAAGTTTAGAAAGGAAAAATACAAAATGTATGGTTCAAGGATTACAGAGGCATCAGGAAGTGCAATAGAGGTAAATCCTGTATGTGTTCAAGGAGATTAAAGATATTAAATGGAATTAAGGGAATGATGACCTCCAGGTGAGGTCCCACCCAGATAAGCTTTTAATTCCTTATGAAAAGGAATTAAAGAAAAGCTTAGGTACAGACCTTTAATGCCAGCAGAAGGAACCTTTAATCTTAGCACTGAAGAGACAGAAGCATATGCATCAAGGTCAGCCTGCTCTACAGAGCAAGTTCCAAACAGCCACATTTAGGCAGTGAAGGAAACCATGGAAAGTAAAAAGCTGGTGAAGATGTAATTGAAAGAGGGGGCCATGTCACAGCCACAGAAAGCAGCAGAACTTGGCAGCTTTGACTGCATGGTCCTGGCTTTAGAATCAAGAATGGAATTTCCTTCTGTGACTAATGAAAGCCACAGAGGCCACATGTGTGGCAAGGGTGTCCCTTCAAGGAGGCTCAGATTGGCCATTATGTGAAAGAGATTATGGAATCTTTCTCCAAAAACTAAGGAAAGTTGCTGAGGCCAGGTATGTGGCTGGGGTGTCCCTACACAGAACCACAGAGAGGCCATTGCATGAATCTGTGAAGGTGAGGTCTGGAATGTTTTGGCATTCCCAAGTTGTTAGAGCGACAGAGCTGTGGGATAACTGTGGAGGCAAACTGCCAACAGGGAGTAGAATGGTAATGTATATCTTGTACCATTGTATGTTGGAGCTATGTGATTGGTTTTTTGATTTTGAATGGGATTCAGTTCAGAATAGACTTTGAACTTTAGGTGTTTAAACATTGTTGAGACTGTGATAGAATATGGGGACTTTTGATATTGGACTAAATGCATTTTTCACTATGTTATGGCTATAAGTCTATGATGGCCAGGGTGTGGAATGTGGTATTTTAAATAAGTATGGTCCCTATAGACTCTTGTGTTTGAGTGCTTGGCTTATAGGAAATGGAATTTTAGGAGGAATTGGCTTTGTGAGAGGAAGTGTGTCACTGTGGAGGTGTGCTTCAAGGTCTCATATATGCTAAAGTATAACCAATGATGTCCAGTCTTCTCCTTGCTGTCTATGGATCAAGATGTAGAACTCTTGGCTCCTTCTTTAGCACCAAGTCTGCCTGCATGCTGCCATGCTTCCCTAATGATAATAGACTAAACCTCTGAAACTGTAAAACAGCCCCAATCAAATGCTTTCCTTCATAAGAGTTGCCTTGGTCATGGTGTCTCTTCATAGCAATGATACTCAAACTAAGACAGCTTCATGATACAATTTCTAGAAACAGTAGGGCTGGAGAGAACATACCTCAACATATATATGACAAACCCACAGTCAACAGCATACTAAATGCAAAAACTTGCAGCAATCCTACTGAAATCAGAAACAAGACAGGGCTGTCCTCTATCCCCATTCCTTTCAATATAGGGCTTGAGGAACTAGCTAGAACAATAAGACAAGGAAATTAAAAGGAAATAAATAGAAAAAGGAGTCAAGTTATCTCTATGTGCAAATTATATGTATGTGAGATCCCAAAAATTCCACTGGAAAACTTCTAGAAATTGTTAAAAATTTTAACAAAGTGACAGGAAACAGGATTAACTTTATAAAGTCAGTAACTTTTCTGATTCACTAACTCACATGCTAAGAAAGAGAGATGCTCACACTCTTATTTATATTAGCCTCACAAAACATCTGTTGGGGGGGGGCTGGAGAGATGGCTCAGAGATTAAGAGCTGGCTGCTCTTCCAAAGGTCTTGAGTTCAATTCCTAGCAACCACATGGTGGCTCACAACCTTCTATAATGAGATCTGGTGAACTCTTCTGGACTACAGGCCTACCTGCAGGAAGAACACTGTAGATTTATTAAATAAATTTAAAACAAACAAACAAACAAACTGAAACAAAAAACATCTGTGAACAATCTAACCAAGGAGGTAAAGGATTTCTACAATGAAAACCTGAGCTCTCTGAAGAAAGAGATTGAAGAAAGCACTAGGAAACAGAAAGACATTCATGTTCATGGGTTGGTAAATATGATGTATTTATTTATTTATTATTAATTACAGTTTTTTCAACTTTTGTATAAATATATTTTGAAAATGACTAGTCTACCAAATCTATTTACATACTTAATACAATCCTAATCAAAATACCCATATCATTCTTAAAGCAATAGAAAAAAATCCTAAAATTTGTATGGAATTGTTATGCCTAGATCACAAGACCCCGAAGAGACCACATGAGTCCTATGCAAACACACAATGGTCTTTATTCAAGCTCCAGCTTGGGCCGTCAATTGTCCCTGACACAGCTATTCAGAAAGAAAAGCCCCAAGACTCAGAAGGGCAGAGTTTTTAAAGGGAGAAAAACCACAAGAGGGAATTCCAAGCCTTGGTGTTACAGGATTAGATAAGAGGAGGGTGGGTAGATTGACTTTTAAGCTGATTGGTTCAGGCCAGTTGGCCAAACTGCAAGGGGGAAACAGGCTATTGAAAAGTAACATCTTGTTTTGGGAACTACGCATGTAAAATTTTATTTCACACCAGTGAAATTGGTATCAGGAGTCGGGCTGTTGGTATAGCAGAACCAATCATATATTTTGGAGAAATGTGGAAGACTTTTGAACTTTGGAGTAGAAAAATAGTTTAGTGCAGGGGCCTCATTATTCTTGCCATGTTCTTCCTGTGGGCTTATTTGCTCTTGCCAAGTTCCTCCTGGGATTTTTTATTTGCCTGTTTCCTTCTGTGGATGTTTTACTTGTTAAGTCCCTAGTGGGAGAACTTGGGTCATATAAAGGACAGGGCCATTCAAAATGGTGTCTGAAAAACAAGATGGAGTTAGTTCTGCTCTTGCTTTCTCAGAATAATAAAAACAAAGGTGGCCAAAGCAATCCGGAACAAAAAGAATAATGATGGATGGATTACTCTTATAGTTCTCATGGAAACTGAACAACTCCCTACTCAGTGACTAATGAGTCAGGGAATAAATAAAGAAGGAAATTAAAGACTTCCTAAAATTCAATGAAAATGAAGGTACCACATACCCAAACTTACAAGATGCAATAAAAGCAGTGCTAAGAGAAAAGTTCATAGCACTAAGTGTCTTCATAAATTGGAAAGATATCATACTAGCAACTTAACAGGTCCCCTGGAAGCTATAGAAAGAAGAAAGCAAACACACCCAAGCGGAGTAGATGGCAGGAAATAATCACACTCAGGGCTGAAATCAATAAATTAGAAACAAAAAGGACAATACAAAGAATCAATGAACGAAGAGCTGGTTCTTTGAGAAAATCAACAAGATAGACAAACCCTTAACCAAACTAACTAAAAGACAGAGGACAGTATCCAAATTAACAAAATCAGAAAGAAATGAGAATTAGGAAGTATGGCCTTAACGGAGGAGGTGGGAGACGCCGTGCAGGAGGGGCTGCAGTGAGCAAGTGTGCTTTCTTGAGATAGTCCACCATTTTGTCATAGGGAGACCCTCACTACTATAGTCTGGTGTGATTGTCTTTTGAGAGAGAGCCCAATCGGCTGGGCAGTTTTCCTGCAGATCGATACAAAGATGAACTTTCATAAAATGATATTGCTTAGATGAATTAATGACTTTACAGAACTCCTGATTTAAATAGTTTTATAAAGTTAGATGAAGATGTTTTTGTTAGTGGCTTTGATTAGAAAATTTTAGGGAACAATTTAAAGTTCAAAAAAGACAAACTCTTAATAGTTGAGCTAGGGACTTTTTGAGGTCAGAGAAAAAGAACAACGGCTGCCTGACTGTTACTGGATGACATGCCTCTCTCTTGCTAAAGATGGACTGGTGATCAAGGTGTTGATTAAAAATTTCTTGAACCCATTTTTGCCCTCAGCTTCCTGCTATGATTTAACAAAAAATTATTAATGGGTAGATGTACACATTGAGGATTTAAAGTAAAAATGACTGTTTTTATTTTATATAAAAGTTTAGATTTGTGATTCTTTAAAGATTTTCATAAGATTACTTGTTAAGATAAATAATAAGATAATTGATTCTTTCTTTGTAGCTGCAAATTGCAGCCTGCTAGTAAGAGAAACTGGCTCGGAAAACTACCTTGTTTCCTTATACTTTGCTAATCTGTAACAAGTTGCTTAATTTACCCTGTGATGTTGAAGCTAGCCTTCAAAAAGGAGGTGTGCCATTGGGGTAGGCTTTCAGGTTTCAAAATCCACTTGATTCTTAGCTCTTCTCTGTTCTTGCCTGTGCCTTAGGATCAGTTATAAACTCTCACCTACAGCTCCAGCACCATATATGCCTGCCTGCTGCCATGCTTCTCACCATGATGGCTACAGACTCTAACCCTATGAAACAGTGTGCTCCAAATTAAATGCTTTTTTAAAAAAAGTTGCTTTGGTCATGTGTTTTGTCATAGCCATAGAAAAGTAGCTAAGAATGAAATTGGTATCAGGAGTCGGGCTGTTGGTACGGCAGATCCAATCATGTTATATTTTGGAGAAATGTGGAAGACTTTTGAACTTTCAACTAGAAAAACAGTTTAGTGAGTAGAGTATAGTGGGCTATCATAGTAGGATCTTGGAAGACAATGATGCTGAGAGCCATGTGGACTATGGAGGCTCACTCAAGAGATTTCAGAGGGGAATGATATTAGCAACTGGGATAGTGACAATTCTCATGACATTTTGTCTTTGGCCTTATCCTAAGAATATACCTGAGACTAATTTGAATAGTTATAGATTAATTTCATTGGCAGAGAAGCTTTCAAGATAGCATAACATTGATTCTGTCACTGGGATATTAGTGGCTACTCTTATGCAGGCTTACAAGGAAAAGGGCAAGTGTGACAAAAAACAAAACAAAACATACAGTACAATAAGAGAACCATAAATCTAATGTTGGAGCTAAGGCATATGAAACATAGTGCTCCAAATTAAATGTTTTTTTTTTGTTTTTTGTTTTTTTTTTTTAAGTTGCAATAATACTTCAAGAGCCATAGACTTAAAAAAAAATTCTAGAACAAGGCATGAGAAACCTTATCTGGAGATGTTTGTCAGGGATGTCCAAGAGCTCCCCAATGGATAGTGTTTCCCGGCTCTTATAAAGACCACAACCACAAGCAACATGGGGAGGAAGTCTAGTTGGCTCATACTTTACATGAAAGGAAGTCAGGGAAGGAATCCAAGGCAGGAACCTGAAGAAGCCACAAAGGAGTGCTGCTTATCTGATTGCTCCCTATGGCTTGTTTAGCCTGCTTATGGCACCCAGGACCAGGAGCCCAGGGGTAGCATCAGGTACAGAGTGCTGTGGCAGCCTGATCTGGGTCATCAGGTTGTTCTTCAGTGACAGAGAGAGAGAGAGAGAGAGAAAGAGAAAGAAAGCCAGGAGATCAGAATATAAAAAGATAAAAAGAGTTTGGGATTGGGATGTCGTGCACAAACTCTGTCTTATGCCAAACAATTTACTAAAAACTGTTGCTACTTATATACTATTTCCAGGGGAGAAATGTGACAAAATCAGCAGACTCTACATTATCCTGCTTTATAGTGGGACTTAGTAAGCCAGAAGCCAATCCAGGCTGTACAAGGAGAACACAGGGCATCTCAGGAGCATTACAGACTGAGCTCATAGCGACCTTGGCACTGATAGCTCAGGTGGGAAGACTTGTGTTCTAAGGATGCGAAGCAGCATCTCCCCAGGCTTTGGCCTCTGGCCATTACTGGCTCCTGCAAGCATGTTCTCAGTTTTGAGAAGAAGCTATGTTCCTTTTCTATACACCAGAGCCCAGGGAAACTCTCAGTTGATCAGTTCAGCTTTCAATACTCTTCCACGTTAATCATTAAGAAATGTACCACAGGTTTCCCACAGGCCAATATGTTGGAGGCATTTTCTGACGTGTTATTCCTTCTTGTCAAATGATTCTAGATTAAGTCATGCTGACATATAACTGCCATCACAATTGATCACTTGTCAATCTGACAAATACGTCACTGTTAAGCTGTAACCTTTCCTTTCTTCTTCATCTCCACGATCTCATATTACCACTACTATCACAATATAAAACACTTTAATTTTTAAAACTCCCACAGTCTTTAAAAATTCAAGTACTTGAAAAGTTTGGTCTCTTTAAACATTCAAAGTCTCTCTAAAATATCCAAAATTTCTATGATATTCTAAAGTCTATTAACTGTAGGCTTTTGTAAAATAAAATATAAGTTAAATATTTTCTTACTGGAAGAACCAGGGCACAGATACAATCTACACAAATCATAACAAACTACATCTGAGCATAAAAAACTCAGTGACTAATGGCTGGGACATTCTCTAGCACACATAGCTTGTCTCATAGGATCAGGCCAGGTCTACTACACAGCTGCTGTGGTGATTGGTGGTTGTCCTACAGCATTTCCAAAATGGAGGGGTCTGCACTGCAGCTGAACTGTCCCTTTTCCAGTAGCTTCTCATGGGCTTTCTCTAGAAACTTTAAGAATCTCACTTGGTTCCATGTTTTAAATTTACTCCATGACTTTAATCCTGCATCTTCTGAAGCTGTAAGTTTACCAATGGCCTCTCCAAATCTCTTTATGGACTTGAGCCAATCCACATAGTGCCAAACCTCAGTTGCTCTCCATGACCCCCTTATAACCTTCAAAACCAATATGGCGCAGCTGCCTCTTAAACTACCTAATTCAGCTGCCAGCATAAGACAAACTCAGGTCCATCTGGATCACAGTTTCTGGGTGAGGACCCTTAGAAAATACTTCCTGGAAGACTGCTTCAATGATATTAGTCTCTTCTTAACTACAGCTGATTTCTTAGCTCCAGCTAACTATCAACAATTGATAATTACAGTTAACTGACTGGAAACACAAATTCTTCATTCAACATATCAAATGGTACTGATATAGCCTTTAAGGAGCTGTCAATTTTTCCTTTGAAATATAAGCCAGGCTGCCATCATCTGTGTTTCTGTAAACATTCTTAGCATATTAAACTCAATGGGTTTTACAGCCCAAAGTTTCAAACTCCTTCCACAATCTTCCCCCAAACATGGCCAGATATTTCACAGTAATATTCTATGAACCTGGACCAATTTCTGTCTCAGTCTTTCATTACTACAATAAAGATCACAACCATAAACAATGCTGAGAGAAAAGGGTTTAGTTGGCTTATTCTCCACTTCACAGTCTGTCTTCAAAGAAAGTCAGGGCAGGGACTCAAGGCAAGAACCTGAAGGTAGACAAAGATGCAGAGGCCGTAGAGGAATGCTACTTACTGGCTTGCTCTCTATGGCTTGCCCTGCTTGCTTTCTTATAATAACCAGGAAAACCAGCACAGAGATGAGATGGCACAAGCCATGGTGTGGTAGGCCTTCCCAGGTCAAACATCAATCAATAAAATGCATGATAAGGTTGCCCACAGGCCATACTGGTAGGACCATTTTCTTAGTTGAGGTCTCTCTTCCAAATTGATCCCAGGTTGTGTTAAGTTGATGTACATCTAGACAGTACCCTTCCCAACATAATAAGGGCTATTACCGTTACTTTTCTTTGCCTTGCAAAACTTGAGGGTAAGTCCATATTGCTAAAAGGATGATACACTTTGGACAAAGGACTTGCAGTAATTGAGCTGGAACTGTTCCAGAAGCCTCATCCCTTAGGACTAGTTTTCAATATCAGAAGGTGCTTTGCAAGCTGCCAAGGGAGAGGAGCATCAAGCAGCCCTATCCAGCTATAAAGTGTCTGGACTAGCAACATTTTCAAAATGGTGAAATAGTGATACTCTTATCTTGGGAACCACCACAGATATCTAATTGTAATTAAGAGCTGCTTAACAGTGGGCAAATCATACCTGGCACCATAAATCTAGCTGGCTACTCATGGCTGGAGAGGTTGTAGACCAGAGAAGAATCTACAATTACTATTTTTCTTATCTTTATACCACAGAGAAGTGTAGATCTTACTCCTCATTAAAGGAGCTTCCTTTGGCTACTTAATAAGACCATATGGAAAACCACAACTAGTTCAAATATAGAGAATATTTGATACCAAACCTCAATTGACACAACATAAGTGTTATACCAAAGGCTCAGGGAAAATTACTGAAGAGAGGGCAGAAGATTGTAAGAGCCAGAGGACCAGGAAGTCTGCTGTGAGATTGTGTCTTCTTGCTATGACAGGGAGCCCTCATCCATGAAATCTCAACAACATGGCTGCTAAAAGGACACTGAAAATTCTAACAACAGTTGACATACCACTGTAGATGGGGAAACTGTGTAGCCCCTGGATGAATAGCTACAAACAATGAATAACTGTGGAGAGCAGGAGAATCAATCTTCCCCAGGGATGTGTCTTCTGATTGGTCATCAATACCAAGTAGTTAGTCCTATGAACATATACATGCAGTCAACACTAAACCCACTCAACAGCTTACATTTACAAGTTTACTCTTTTGTGTTTGTAACAACAGTGCTTAAAGTAAAGGAGAGCTGTATACTTTGGAGGGAGTTGGTGGGAGATGGACAGAAGAGGTGAAAAAGGGTAGAGAAAAGTGGAAATCTTTTTTGTTTTGTTTGTTTTTCAAAACAGGGTTTCTCTGTGTAGCAGCCCTGGCTGTCCTGGAATTCTCTTTTTAGACCAGGCTGGCCTTGACCTCATAGAGATTGGCCTGTATGTGCCTCCCTAGTGCTGACGTTAAAGGCGTGTGCCAGCATGCCTGGCAGAAAATGAAAATCTTAACTGCAGCCATCTCTCCTGCCCCCCAGAAAGTGAAAAAAATCTTAAAAATTACCTTTTAATTAAATTTTGAAAAGAATTTAAAACGGGTTTCTAAAGACAAAAATATGTTATAAAAATATGCAACATTTTCTATCAAAGACTTAAATCACACAAAACCTTGCAAATTTTTTCTTTGTGTATAATGAAGTTACTTGACAGAAATTCAAGTTCCTCTACGGCTAACATTTCTTGTAATCAAAATATGAGCTCAAGGTTTTATTCTGTTCTAAAATGTTGTCCTTAGGTTTTCAGCAGCACTGTTTTAAATCAGCCAGCTGTGTAAGAGTGTGAGGCTGAGCCCTGACCACTGAGAATGAAGCACAGGATCCTTCTAGGTTACTGATAAAGATCCCAGTAGGACCTCTGCTGGGCATGTTTGCTTGCTTGATTTTTTTTCCCCATTCCTATTATACTAAAGGTGGCAGAGGTGATCCCCTGGGTCCAGTGTGAAAGAATGGAGTCACATAGAGAATGAGTTCCTGACCATCCACGCCATGCAGCCTGACCATCTTGAGAGGCTAAACCATGACTCCTGGTTACTCCAGAGGCTCCCCAGCTGACAATCAGGTAATACAAGTAAAGTGCTCTTGTCTCTTTTCCTTATGACCTGCCACCCTTGAAATGTATCTATTGTCATAAATGCCCAGTCTTTGCCATAGGTCTGACTACCTCAGTTCTAGTTGAATCAAAATGTGGTGCAAAGCTTCTCTTAGCACTTTAAAAATCTTATTTGTGTAGGTTGTATTACTTCTATTTCTTGTTACCATTTTTTTCACCAATATATTTCCAGACTCTACCTCTCATGACCATAGGACATCCATATTACCACAACTGACAAGGGAACAACTGCTCCTTACTTTTACCATAACTGATTTGAGTACTAGGGGCGATTCAAGGGGTCACATATCTACAATGGAACTATTCTGTTTGTCAACACAAGGGTCAATATGCATGTTTCAATCTCAAATATCCATTCTGGGGAATGGATAGAGGGATACACACACAGACACACACACACACACACTCACACACACACACACACACACACACACACTGAGATACTACCCTTCAAGGGACCTTGCCCTCCATCACTTGGATACTGTTTCACAATGTTATAGTCCCTGTAGTGGAGGCTCTGGACAGGTATGGCTAAGAAGCTTTATTTCTCAAGGCACTTGGGTGCCATCCAAGACACTAACATATAGAAGTGTGTCTGATCATATTAGGTTGAGTCCCCCAAATGGGACATCAACAGATTGTACATCAGCATCCTGTTACCCTGCTCAAGTCCCCATACAGACTTGGCTAGAACCCAGATAACTTACTTGGAGGATAGTTTTCTATTTCTATTTCTATAGTTTTCTATTTCAAACCCTCCATAAATATCATAATTTTAGCACTGGGGAGCCATTTGATCCTGTCCTACATAGTTTCACTGTTTTTAAGGTATGTCTTCAGCATTATTGAGGCCTTGATTTGAAAAGAAAAGAAAAGAAAACAAAACAAAACAACCCAGCTGCTCATGTGATGAAGCTATAGAAATATAATCTAGGACAATGCTCTTTCCCTCTGCAGGAATTCAAACATCAAAGAAGGGTAAGAACCCCTTAGAGCCAGGGCGAAGAAAAACAAAACAAAACAAAACGAAACAAAAACAGCCATGCAGGGAAAGCAGAGTTCTTCAATACACATTATACATGACCTACGATTCCTGTTGTACTTACTAAACCTTTACAAAAATCCTGAAAGAAGGACAGAGAGTCTGCTATGTGGCTTACTTATATGAGACTTTGCCTCCTGCCTCAAGTGACCCTCCCTTCATCTACATTCAGAACATCTTTAGGATCCCTCTTTAAGGATTTAAAATAACGGATGGATTACCATGCACGGAGACAAAAGAACAAAAATCATAAAAAAATGGCCTCACATTTTTTTTATTGAATTTGTCTTTCATGTTCTTTATTAAAAAGAAGTAGTTCAAGTCTGCGTATTCATGTCAACACCTTTTCTCTAAAGAAACTGAAAGATCATAGAATTAAAAACTAGGTTTTTTTGTGGAGTATTGGTTTAAAGTTTAAAGCAGAAGCCTGAACAAAGGCCAGCCAGGTAGAGACATGTCCAGCCACCTGGGTGGAGAAACTAGCCTTACTGCATTATTTTCCTGCTCAATAGAGTTATAGTTGCCCTGACGGCCTGGCCCAAACCAATTAAAGAGATACCGTCTCCTGGCAACCCACCCAAATGGCCAGGCCAGAACCGTTTATGGACTTGACGCCTAAAGTAAACCAATCATTTCAAATTCAATTTCCCTTATCCAATCATATAACACTAAGGCATGTAACTCTACCACTTGTGGTTTTGCCCTTTAAAAACCTTGTTGCTCTAGATTCCCTCACCATGCTCCTCCTCTTTACCAGGAAGGTTGCTGTGACCCAGGCTAGAGCTTGTATTAAACCCTCATGTGTTTTGCAATAGACTCGACTTCTGGTTGTCTTTTGGGGTCTTGTGATCTGGGTACAACAATTGGTGGTCCCACTGAGATTCTGGGACAGTGCCGCCTGGTGAGTGTTTTTTGTCTCAGTGTCTCTGTGCAGTGTTCGCATGTGTGTTTACTTTTTGTTCTCTGGAAAACCCTCAAGGTGTTGGTTTCAACAGCCAGACGTGACTAGGAGTGGATGCACTCGGTGGTCACAGCCTTTGGGGTTCCGGCAGACATCTCTGTCCCTGGGTTTGGTTGACAGAGAGCCCACCTGCCTGTTTTTGGTGGACGAGGTTGGAGTGGTTGACAGAATGCCTATCCGCCTTGTCTCTCGGGGTGGTTGATGGAGAGCCCACACACCAATTGGAGAGTTTTGGTGGACATGGAATCCCACCGTCTACTCCTCTCTGTGCTTTTGGTTTCCATGGCAGGGAAACCAGAGCAGGAGTCTGTTGTGTTTGCCTTTCTATTTTGCTTTGTGAAACCTCTTTTGGGTGCATGTTGTGCCTATCCAGGTGAGGAACCTGTTTCCCCTTTCGCCTTTCCCACCCCGAATGAAAGCCAAGTGCTTGGTTTCATTTTTTTGTTTTCAGTAACCGAGAGGCTACTTTGCCCGCATTTGTCTGTCTGTCTTGTTTGTGAATCTTTGTTTATATCGGACTGTGGGGCTGTGATGGGCGCTATGGGACAGACTTCCTCTAATCCCTCCCTGTTCCTTCCGTGTTCCTTCTGTCCCTTCCACCAATGCACCTTTCCTCCTCCCAACATTCTGCTGCGTTGGGAGCTCAGGCAGCTGGTGGAAATGGAAGAGTGAGGCCGGGAATGAAACTGACGCTCCGCCAGACACACTTCCACTGTGACAGAGTGCAGCAACCAGCTCTGGGACAGCTGGGAAGACCTGGTTGAGGAAGGTGGGTGGGTGGGGCGGCATCACCTGTGGTGTCTGGACCATCCCGCCCCAAGTGTTACAGCCCCCAGCAAGCAGCACTTGCTGAATCCCAGGGCTGCACCATCATCATGGAGGGGTGGGTGGAGAGAGCTCACCCAGGCTGACAGGGTGCATGTCCACTTAGCAGGCCGAGGGAGGGAGCTCTCTCTGCTTAGAAGAGCTCCACTTGTGCAAGCCTGTCTTCTGGAGAGGAAATGACAATGGCAAACTTCCACTGTGGTGGTGCCCACTAGTCTTTCAGGGTCAGCATGAGAGGGCAGAGGTGAAGAAACAGGCTAGGGGATGGCTGCACTGGGTAGCACTCCGGGAAACACTGCCAGCAAGTCCCAAACTCCTAAGAGCAGGGCAAGCTTGCCCAAGCTGATGGGACAAAGTACTTGAAATTACTGCTGGATTGAGTAAGGAAAGTTTTGTCTTTCTGTTTAAATGTACACATGGCCATTACATGTTATCTCTGACTGATCTTAAATGGTTAATATGCTCTGTATGTCTTGGTTATAGAGTTACAGTTATTGGATATGTTTAAAGGTTAAATCTAAACTCTTGTTTAGAACATGTATGTGTGCATATATGTTTGTAAGATCTATAGTAGCATGGATGTTTTTAAATAGCAAGCAAGTGGCTTGCCATGCCATGTGATGTGACTCTGTCATTTTGAAATTGCCACGTGGTACGGGGTAGGGCAAAGAAAAATTTCATGGAACCTCTTAGTCATAATAAATTTTATCATCCTATTTCCTTTTAGACTAAGAAGACAAGTCTCATCTTATATTGGTATTGATTTTAGAGATTGTATTGTTTGCACTGGTAAAATTTGGTTTTAAAATTTGGTTTTGACTTTTAAAATTATGGTTATGCTTTGTGATTTCACTCCTAAAAAAGGTACTTTATTTTGATATTGCAAAAACAGATTTCTTCTAAAAATGCGTTTAAGGCTATGAAACGTTTTAAAGTTTATCAGGCATTCTAAAATAATGACCTTGGGCAGTCTAACAAAGAACTTGGAACAGTTTCTAAACCCTTTGGGAAAGGACAAAAGACTTTGGTATTTATTTTATTAATTTTATCAAATGAAACCAAACCATACTGTTTGAACCAATTAAAAAAATGCAGTTTTTATAGTATATCGTGTCAAGATGGTAAAAACTCATGGAATGACTTAATAAAGAAACGATGAGGATTTTGATGAAAGTTTTTATGTTGTCTGAAAAGCAAGAGAGAAAGCAATGGACTGGGATAATAAAGAAAAAAAATAGCTTGTCTAAAAATGTCTGGTTAAGCCAGAAGAGTGGAGCTAGGAAAAGCCTAACCTGAAGGTATATAGAATGTTATGGAAGGTCAGAGTATGTATGGAAAGCCAGAGGGCATATGAACTGTATTTTCTTTGGTTTTTCATACCTGCAATTATGATTTGAGAAAGAACTGTAAAATATGTCATTCTTCATTTAAAAAGCTGGTGATGAGCTGGAGAGATGGCTCAGTGGTTAAGAGCACTGCCTGCTCTATCAGAGGTCCTGAGTTCAATTCCCAGCAACCACATAGTGGCTCACAACAATCTATACTGAGATCTGATGCCTTCTTCTGGCTTGCAGATATATATCTAGAGGAGCACTCATATACATATAAATAAATAAATAAATCTTTAAAAAAAGGCTGGTGATTCTTCAATGTAAAATATTTTCTTATACCCTTTAAAGGGGGAAAAGGACTGCAGTTCCATATTAGCCCAGGGTTATACAAGGTTGTATTCAAGTCATTGTTAACCATTATATGAAATATATGCCTGACCACCAGTTCCTGAGTGAATGGATTAATGCTATTTCTTTTTGGCCAATAGGTTCGGTATGGATTAATGCTGTTTCTTTTTGGCCAATAGGTTCGGTATGGCCAGAATAATTCAAGTACAGTTTAAAATGTTCTGTACTGTTCTAATATGCAGTTGGTTCTAAATCTTATTTGATTACTTGGTTATGGAAAACTGTAAATGTTCCACAGTTCTTGCTATACCGTGGGAAGTAGCAACACCTAATGTCTATGTTTTAAATTTCTGGCCACAGTCTGTAACAACATGTGGCCAGCCGCCATGTTGGTTCAGGGATAAAGAGGGTGGAGTTGTTGTTTTACTGCCATCTTTGTTGAGGGCTGCCAACTGTGTTTAGGTCTCTGTTTAGTGCTAAGTGCAACTTCTGTCCTTTAAGACTTTTGCTGTTCAGTTTTAACACACTGTGGTAGGATTAGCAAGATTTGCTAGCCCCTCTATGAACTATCTGATTGAAAGTTTTTCTTTGATTTTAGTTCAGAAATATAATTTAACTGCAGTTGGCTACAAGGTTGAGCTTTACCTCGTATGTTGTTTAGGTTTTCAAGGTTAAGCCTAGGATGGGTAATGACAAAATTTGCTTATGTAGATCTATTTGAAATAGATCTGGTTCTAAAACACTTATCTAAGAAATATGCCAGAATTAGAGATTATAAAATTGTGTTTTATAGGATGCAGTTTGGAGCAGATAAAGATAGGCAACAAGTAACTCAGAAATGCTGGCCCTCAAGCTTGTAAGAGATCTGATGAATGTGGCATGTAATGTATGACAGAGAGTCCCAAAATCCTGGCATTAGCTTTCCAGGGTCTCCAAGAAGATTTGGGCACAACAACAGATGACTTTTACTCTGGATTGTGGTATGCTAACTACTGGGCAAGACTGCCCCAACTTGCTCACCACTAGGGCCCAGTTGGACAATTGGACTGGGACAAAACTATGGACACCTGGAGAGTCATTGTTTCATGTTGATGAAGACAAGGTGAAACTATTCTTTCATGTTCTTTTTTTTTTTCCATATAAACAGTCTCTCATCTTCTGCGCCTGATGGCCAAACTGTCTCTGCTCATGATGTCATGAGACTACAGGAGCCAGGGACAATTGCCTAGGTCGTGGATTGACTAGTCGTCACTGTCATTTTGATTGGTACATAGACTGGTACATTTATTTAGCTTATAATTTATTCTTCTCAAGTCTCTGATTACATTGATGGCTAAGCTAAGCTAATGGTAGCTTTGCAGCTAAAGAGTAGACAAGTAGACTGTTAGTTCATTGGTCAGTTAATTAGCTAGTAAGAACTACTAGGCACTTGATCTCTTATTTAGAAAGGCAATCAGGTTTGCCTTGCTCATTGGCTTTGTTTTAATTGGCAGTGTCTTACAGTGAATGACTGGATAGATGTAAGGTCTGAGGATATGAAAGTTTAAGCTATGGGAATACAAAAATTGTTTAAGGGCCTAGGAAAATGTTTCAAATTTGGTAAATGCAAAAAAAAAAAAAGATTGGAGGATCTGAGTAGGTGTTTTGATAAGTTGTAATGATATAAGAAAGTAATTTAAGGCATATTGAAAATGGGAAATATTTCAGATATCTCCCTCCTCTCTGCTATTGTTATGTTTATGTTGTTATAAGATGTCAGAAGTTCAGAGTTTGACATTGGTCAGTAGAGTTTTGATAAGTTGGTGGAGCACTGGCTGCTTATTATTTAGTCACAAGCTTGAGATTTTAATTTCATTTTGGTTGCCTTTGGGAGACAGACTTAAAGGTGAATCTCATCATGCTAAAAACTTCTGTTGAATGTGTATATCTGACCCAAAAGCCATAGATTTTACTAGATCTTAATGGCATGAGTTTACTTCTTTTGTCTTATAGACACCTGTTAACTGATTTTTCCAAAGTACGGATTGCAATACAATGGTGATGCTAATATGAGTTTCAGGAAATCAAAAAGTCAGAAGACCTGGATCTGGATCTGGATCTGGATCTGGTGTAGCTCAAATGGACCTCAGATGAGTTTTTCCCTTGGACTTGGGATTCTTCACTTTCCTTAATTACTAGACAAATTTTAACTTCTGTCTCTAGTCTGAATTTGTCTTAGCAGATTTTCACTTGCTTGACTCTATTCGGGGATCAGCTATGGACAGCAAGCTGAAATCTGGACTTGCTGGAAGCTGAAGTAAACCAGTCCAGCCAATGTGATGGCTCCATGCCTCTTCAACTGGATGGTTAATTAGATAGTACCCCATTGCTCAGCCTTTGGCTAGCATTTCAGCTTTCCTAGCCCCTGATTACTATTCCTATTCCTAGACCCTATTCTTATGGTCCTATTGTCAGAACTGAATCAGTTGCAGAACAAGAGGCCATCAGTCCCAACCGCACCTGGGAGGCTGAAATGCTAAGGCAAAAATGGCCCCCTGACATTAGCTATTATTTTGGGGACCTGCTTAGCTGGAGTAGCAACTGGGCAAAAAGCCTGAAGAGACATTAGCAAGAGAGGATTCCAGAGGATGGTTTAAATCCTCTGATTTAAACCTGATATAATAGTTCTCCTTGGCTTACTACCCTTATATCTATCCTGATGGGACCCCTATTCATTTTTATTTTTACCTTTGGGCCTTGTATTTTAAATTGCTTGAGTGCTTGGGAGTGATACAGTGTTTGTGCTGAGATCCCATTGTGGAAAGGTAAATCTGGAGGACTACAGGGGTCATATCTGGAAGACCCAAAATTGGGTGTTCAAGTGATCATGGGAAGGGGGAATGAGAGACCAAAGAATTAAAAATTAGGTGGTTTTTTTTTTTGTGTGTGTGTGGGGGGGTATTGGTTTAAAGTTTAAAGCAGAAGCCTGAAAAAAGGCCAGCCAGATGGAGTCATATCCAGCCACCTGAGGGGAAGAACCAGCCTTACTGCATTCTTTCCCTGCCCACAAGAGATACAGTTGCTAGGAAACCAGCCTAGATGGCCTCCCCTGAACCACTTAAAGAGATACCATCTCCTGGCAACCTACCCAGATGGCCAGGCCAGAACTGTTTATGGACTTGGTGCCTAAAGTAAACCAATCATTTCAAAAGTCAATTGCCTTTAACCAATCATGTAACTCCAAGGGATGTAACACCTCCGCTTGTGATTTTGCCCTTTAAAAACCTTGTTGCCCTAGATCACCCCACCACAGTCCTCCTCTTCACCAGGGAGATTGCTGTGATCCAGGCTCAAGCTTGTATTAAATAAAGCCTCATGTATTTTGCAACAGACTCAACTTCTCTTAATCTTTTAGGGTCTCTATATCTGGGTATAACAAAACCTTGTTGTCTCAACTCTGTGATTAGAATCACAAGCACAAGGCCACAGGTAGATAAAATTTATACAATTTCTCTCTTTTTAAAAAAGATTTATTTATTTTATGAATATGAGTGTTCTATCTGCATTTACACCTGCCAGAAGAGGGAATCAGTTCACATTATAGATGGTTGTGAGCAACCATGTGGTCTCTGGGAATTGAACTCATGATGACCTTTGGAAGAACAGACAGTGTTCGTAACCACTGAGTCATCTCTCTGATCCCCAATTACACCATTTCAACTGGTAATAACTTCAATATTTATAATGCCATGTGCTTCAAAATATGTAGATCAGTAGAATAATCTATATGTAATAAGTGTAGGACAAACTGACAAATTTCACTTGGGAGAAAAGTATTGTAATGTTTACTCCTAATTTATTCCATAAACCAACAGTTTGTATATTAGGCACACAGCAAGCCTTTCTTGACTGTAGGTTTAGTGAGACTTGTATGAAATCATTCACCATGGAACCACTCACAGAAGCTGGAAACTATAGTCTCTGTGAATATCTATCAATATGGGATTTATACTAACAATATGCTCACACAATGGACAGTAAGCCACAGCTGGACACAATGTATTGAATGAATCTTACAAAAAAATTTTAAGTGAAAGAGGAAAATCTCCCAGAGTGGCATAAACTTTTTTTTTTGCTTAAATTCAAAGCATGTAAGCTAAAGAACACATGATATTTATGCACCCACATATGAATGTGGGGTATAATATACCTGACATTTTTTGAAAGTAAAAAAAAAAAAATGGAATGGAATGTCCTAGCTTTAATCTGATTTTTGACATTCACTTGGAGAATTAGAATTATAATTTATATAAATCATCTATTTCACTTATAGGGTACAATTCCAAAATAAAACAATAACAACAAAACAGAACCACATTGATAAATCCATGATTGTAATTTCAAGTCTTTTTTTTTCCTTATTGTCTTAGTTAAGGTTTCTATTGTTGCAATGAAACACAACGACTGAAAAGCAAATTGGGAAAGAAAAAGTTTGTAAAATGGATGATTTTCTATGCTTGCCCTATGCTCTGATTAATAACATTGAGACCTATTATATTTACTAAAAGCTTCAGGCACTATAGCTGGGCAGATAGCTGTTCTAAACTGATAATACTGGCCTCTCTCACTTCCCAGACATGTGGCCTATTACCTGCCAATTTAGTCTTGCCCTGGCACCTCCTTCTTCATACATGTCCTGATGGTGACTCCTCTCCTCTCTTGTCCCCACCTGGGACCCTCTCACTGGGCTCAGAAGTCCTGCCTTATCTTCACCTGTCCAATTATTTAACCAATCAGAAGGTAATGGAGAACAATGTTCACAGGATATGAAGACATGAATTGCTTCATTATAATTACAATTTCAAAGTCTGGACTGCGACCAGATCTCTGGTACAGAAGTCAGCATTTAAATAGAGTGCACAAAAACATCCTTCAACAAGGATTTTTTTTTATTTATACTTATATATCACTGTTCATCTTTGAAGGAAGTCAGGAATAGAACCCAAACATGAAAGGAACATGGAAAAAAGAGTTGATGCAGAAGCCATGGAGAGGTGCTGCTTACTGGCTTGCTCCACAGAGCTTGCTCAGCCTGCTTTCTTTTAGAACCCAGGATCACCAGCCCAGGAATGACAGCACCCATAATGGCCTGGGCCCTCCCCTGTCAATCATTGACTTAAAAAATGCTCAAAAGCGGATCTTCTGAATACATTTTCTCCTTTCAGATAACTCTAGTTGTGTGTCAAGTTGACCTAAGAATAACCAGCACACTCATGTAATCACCATTTTCTCAAAAGCTACTTGAATATTCATAATTGTGTAAAGGCTCAGAATGTGATCTAGATATTTTAGTTTTCTGCACCAGAGTATTCTCTCCCTGTAAGCCATACAAGACAGAGAAGTTTCCTGAGAACAGTGGTGGATAGTCATCATGCTCTGTGGACTGTGGTGGCATTAAATGAGGTCAGAATCTAATGCATTCTGAAATAATCTATGTTTCCTATTTTCTGTAATTAAATTATCCACATCACTAGCTTTGTAGCAAGCAAACTTTTCTTCACAGGTAAATAAACAAGCTCATCAGCTCAGGTCCATTTTCCTTGCGTACAATGAGGGTTCAATATTCTCTCAGGTAGAAGATACTGAGCTTAAGAAAAAAAATGAAGAAACCACAACCACAGAAACCAACACAGATAAGTAGGAAAACAGCAATGTGTTCCACTGATGAGGCAAGTCTGAAAAGTTGTGCTCTTCATAGGGGGAAAAAAACATATAGTGACAGGAGCAAACACATTCTTGCTCATTGACAGGTCTGGTACTTAAATTTCAGTGTAATCACACGTACTCATTTTCATATTGTACATCAGAATTACAATATTCTTATTTAAATGTTACAAGTTTTAATGTATAAGGAAATATAAAATACTTTCTTAGCTCTCATTTCCATTAAACTAATTGAGTCTTTTGCAGCCTCCACCATCACAGTGGTCCCCATATTACTAGCTACTGGTTTAGGCTACATAACCAGCAGCTCATGCCTGAGCTTCCCAACAGCTGTCGTATCAGCCTCTTTGTTTCACAGCCTACAGCCGGAGTAATTTTTTCCAACACTACATGTAGATATTATACCTCTTACTACTAAATTCAAGTAGTGCGTGATGTTCTATTTTACTGAACCAAATTAGCTGTACCTATTGAATATTTTTAATAGTCTGTGTGGCAGGCATGCCTTCGTTTTATGGCTATGTGCTTTGTGTAAAAGACTTTTTATATCAGTGTGTGTGTGTGTGTGTGTGTGTGTGTGTGTGTGTGTGTGTGTTAATGAATGGGTGTTTTGGCTCCATGTTTTGCTATCATGTGCGTGAAGTGCCTGTGGAAACCAGAAGAGAGCATCAGATCCGCTACAACTGGTGTTACAGATGATATATGTGATTTTTTAAGGGAGTTCGTAAGGAACATGACTCCTCAATATGATTTCCTATGAGTCAGATAGGAAACATAGAAGAGTGAAAATGGAGGGGCCTTTCAGCTATGGTTAAATTTCCAGTCCTTGAATTGGAGGTAACTTCAAGAACTTTCATCTGTTACATTAATTTAATTGACAATGAAACAGTGGTGATATAATTCATGTACTAACAATTGTTATTACTTCATAAATAAGAGATCAACTATTTTCTATTCTGTAGGTGCAATACTTACATAACAAGTTTTTTGGTCTGCTATCCATTGGTCACAAGAGATTTCAAATTATGTGTTAACTTTTATAGATGGACTTACTTCTAATTTTCAATATAGGCTTGATATAACACTAAGTATGTAAGTCTGTCCATGAAATGAATTTCTTTTGAAATGTAAAACAAAAGGAAGAGGTGAAACCATTGTCTTAAGGGAACCCATCATAAAATTGCTATTTGGACAGGATTCTGACTGTAGTCACAGTTTTCCTTAATCACCTCTGTGAGACACCAATCCCCTCAGGCTTAAACCACATCAACAGAGTAGCCCTTAGAGTTGAGCATAAGTACTTCCTCACTACAGTCAAGTAGCCTTGGAGTACAAACCAAACAACATAGTGCCGTACTGTAAAAACAGTAGGTATGATTATGAATAAGAGGATGCAATAAGCAATTTCAAATATTGAACCAAAGTGTGGCTAGCCAAAAGTGATTCACTGATTTTTTTTCCATTTGTTTTCAGATCTAATTTTAATCCAAGCTTCACATTAAACAGATACTATTACTGTTGAATCTTAGTCCAATTGTTGCTGTTAAGTATCAATGGGTTTGGGGGATGGCTATAAGAAAGGTTGGTAGGTAGTCCAACTTTACTTTCAAATCTTTCTGCACAAGAACCTTCTCTGCATTATCAATTAAAGGAGAGATCATCTTCGTGGGAACATGCGTACATCTGGACTAGAGAAAAGCATGAAACCTTTGAATTCTCTCTGCCTGGAAACATATTCTAATCATCTTGTCTCCTGGTGAGTATTGTCTGCTGTGTCCAACAGAAAAGGAGAAGATTGAGAACCAGATCACAGATAATGTATGTCTTTATGGAACAGAAATATAAAGTTCTGAAAGGTGTGAAATGTATATGTAATATGGATATACTGGAGACCACTTAGGAGAGAGGACTAAATTCCAAGTTGATAATTTGTGTATTTTGAAGTTTCTGAGTGGTCTTTAGGCTTCAAGCTCATGCTAAGTATTGTAAATTCACTGTAAGTTAAGCCTTCTCCAAACCTTAAACAAAGCAGGTCTTATTTAAACACTGCAGGTGAAGAAACCAAGTCACATAAAAAACTGATTAGCCTGTTAAAGAAGTGGCAGAGACCAGTGGAAGACATATAGCTTATCTGAACCCAGGATTTTAAAGTAACTGTTTGGACCTAATCTTTCCTGTTTGGACTTTGTTGACAACGCACCTCTTGGATTATCATTAATAAATGATTCATTTAACATGTTTTTAAATGAAATAAAAATAACAAATTTTTATTTCTGTTTTCTATTCAGATTCTTATACATATCAAGTATGCCCGGATAGTCTTAGTTAATTTATCTTAAAAATTATTGAACTTGTTAAGTGTAACAATATATTATATTATTGGAAACTGTAATATACTATTGACAAATAGGCTTTGTTTTAAATGTAGCATGCTACTTTTTACCACCTTGTCTTCAGGTAAAGTGGGTGGTCCAGGTAGAGTTGGGAAGTGTGAGGTGCAGAGAAGTATTTTGGGGAAGTTGTACTAATTTTTTGACTGGGTCTGAGTTACTTGACTGTTTAGCTACTCAGCACCTTTCTCATTATTTTATTGTTGCATTTGGTCTACTTATTAATAAAAACCATTTTAGATATGAAGTTATAGTAAATGGACTACTGCTGGTGATAATTTAAGGATTAAAAGAAAGAGGCAGTGCCTAGATTTTATGGAAAAGGAGATTTTGTGTTTAGTGTAAGTAAGAGGCACCAAATTGAAAGGAAAGCTGATTTCCCTGCCACCGAGCTTCTACAATGGAAATTGTAGAAAGTTCTCTGGGAAAGAATGTCTGTGCTGCAGAAGGCTGGAGTCTGAACTTCTGAGGTCTGTTTCCACTTTAGAGATCATGGCTTTTAAATTCTGAACACTCTCAGCTTTAAGAAATCCAAAGAAACCTAAGTAATTTGTAATTTTGGGAGCTGAAGTCATGTCTTGCTCCTGGTACCTCTGCACAGTGTAGGTATTGTTCTATGCTTCTGCGTTGTGCACACATGTACATTTGTGCAGTTTAGAAGCCAGGTTGAGAAAAATCAAGACCAAAAAAATCAAGACATTTGAGTTTAGCTCTAAACATCAAGTAAACCAGTTGTGCAAAAGTGAAGGGGTTAGGGAGAATAGTGCTTGTTTGATGTGTGGGCAGTCTGTCTTTTTAAAATTAAATATAAGCTTAGGTTCTAGGTCTTTGCATGAGTACTAATGTCCATAACCTCCCACCGAAGAAGGGGATATAATTGTATTTACCTCACATATGGAGAATGTAGTATACAAGTGGATTAAATTACTGCCCAAGTGTACAGCTTGTTTGTACAAGAGTACAGTACACACAGTGTATTCCTGGGATTCAACACCTTGCCTGGAGTTTATCACGGATGGTAGCACACGCAGGCAATTCTTGTAATTACAGCACTTGGGAGAAGCAAGAGAGACCATGAATTCAAGGTCATCCCTTGTTAAACAACAGTTTCAAGGCCAGCCTGGCCTGTAAGTGCCTTTGTCTCAAAAAAGCATTGAGCCATCCATGCCCCAACCCCCCTGCAAAGAAAAAGAAAAAGAAGTTCATCTAAGTACTATGCTTGACTTAGTTGACATCGTGCTAATATAAAAACTTGATACTCAGCCAAATCAACACATTCCTACTAGCAAAACCTACATTTTCACTCCATATAATTTGTGAGTAAATCTTTCTTTTTTAATAATATATTTTCATGCTCTTACTAAGGTTTATAAAACAATGATTTACTTGAGATAATTTATCATCACCTTATTTTAAAGAAAATGAGGCTTTATTTTCATGTCCCTAAAAACACTATAAATATAAGAAACTCTAAGTCTGAAGTTCATGGTCAGAGCTCACTGACAAATAAGATATGGATTGGTAGATATATGCCACACGTTTCGTAAGTATCAAGACTGATGAGGGTTTTCTTCCCTATCTATTCTCTATTAAAGGTAACCAGGTGATAGTTTTTCCTTAACAGGATGCAGAGTAACCAGAAAATCCACTGCTGATTGGTGAATTTGGTAAGGACAGCTGACTTACTGCTTATCCTATGATCTGTCTCTTGCTGGATCATCTGCCTGGCTACTTCTGGGGAGTTTCTGAGTAACCAGAAGCTGACAGTGGCTGTTGTCTGTGATGGTCAAAAGATTCTAGAACTAGTTCAATGTTTAACCCTGAAGTACGTCCATAAAGTTAAGCAGAATGTGTAGTGTGACACTTTATAGGTATTAAAAATGTCATAAACAGATAAAGGTTAATAATTTAGAGAAGTTATTATTTCTTGGCAAGCAAATGTATATAAAAAAGGTATATCACAAAAATGTGTATTTATGAACAGCAAAATGCACACCAGAAAGCACAATGGACACAAGATTGAACAGAGAAAAGCTCAGAAGAGGAGGTGGCAGTTCTATTATGATGGTGATAATGGCTGGGATGTAGGCACTTATAAATGAACACAAGAAAAAGTGGTAGAGCATTTATAAATTTAAAAACTTTTTCCTTGAAGCTCAGTACCTCTGATAAAGGAATAATCAAGTGATAAATATATAGTTCCATGGGAAAATTTCAGTATCTTTTCCATTCCAGCAGGGTATGGTTGTTCAAGACCAGCACAGGTAACACTACAAAGCCACGATCTACACACACACAGACACACACACAGACACACACACACACACACACACACACACACACACACTTGAAATCCTATCCTCACAAATACATACACACATATATACACACATACATATATAGTATATACTCTCACTTCTATTCTGATTATTCTTTAACACAAAATCAAACACACAGAACCATGGGTAAGATGACAGTTGAAATTCATGGTTTTCAATGGTTTCTAATGTACAGGGACTGCATTCAGCAATTTGTAAAATCACTGGATACAATGAACACTGAAAAGCTCCAGTTATTGACAAATATTTCAAAATATGCTCCAAAAAGAAGACAAATGCAGATGATGGATTTTGAACACCCATGTCAAAAGCCAGAGACTATCCCTTCCACCAAAGGCTGAAATTAACTTTGGTTATTATACTCTTGTGTCCTAGATTTTCCTAAGGAGCAATGGAAACAAACAACAGAAGCTCTGAGACAGACTTCATCCTTCTGGGATTCTCCAGTCGACCCCAACTGGAGCACATCATCTCTGTGGTTGTCTTCATCTTCTATATTGTGACTCTGGTAGGAAATACAACCATCATTCTAGTGTCTTATCTGGACTCTCATCTCCATACCCCCATGTATTTCTTCCTATCTAATTTATCTTTGGTGGACCTCTGTTATACTACTAGCATTGTCCCACAGATGCTGGTGAATCTATGGGGCTTGAAGAAGTCTATTACCTATGGAGGGTGTGCACTCCAGTTCTTCTTTGCCTTGGACCTGGGAGCCACAGAATGTCTTCTCTTGGCTGTGATGGCCTATGACCGCTATGCTGCTGTCTGTCAACCTCTCCACTACACAGTGATAATGCATCCTGTTCTTTGTCAGAAGATGGTGCTGTCATCCTGGTTGGGTGGTCTTGGCAGTGCCTTAATTCTTTGTCCCTTGACTTTGAAGTTGCCAAGGTGTGGACACCGGGAAGTGGATAATTTTTTCTGTGAAATGCCAGCATTGATCAAGATGGCTTGTGTTTATTCCAGAGTTATAGAGATTGTTGTTTATACTCTAGGAGTTGTACTTCTTCTTGTACCTCTATCATTAATTCTCATCTCCTATGGAGTTATCACTCAAGCTGTGATGAAGATCAAGTCAGCAACAAGGTGGAGAAAGGTTCTCAATACATGTGGTTCCCACCTCACAGTAGTAACCCTGTTTTATGGAACACTCATTTATATGTACATGAAGCCACAGAATACCATATCCCATGAGGAAGGTCAGTTTTTTACCCTGTTGTATACCATTGTCACTCCCAGCCTTAACCCTTTGATCTACACCTTAAGAAACAAAGATGTCAAGAATGCAGTAAAGAGAATTCTAGGAATAGACAAACATTTTGCCAAAGTGTAAGGTTAATGGAAAAAATCAACCAGAGTGTGGAGCTGAAGAAACAATGGTCCTTGTCATGGGTAGCTTAATCATCCCATTCAACACCGTTTCTCTAGCATTCATTTTGTACCTATAATTTTATTAGGCAAAATGTTAACTTTTCCATGTTTGACTTCATAGCGATGGATTCAGTGTGACCAGCTCTTTCTTGTTTTTAGTGTGATGGAGTGTGTGTGTGTGTGTGTGTGTTAAAACTGAGAGCCAAAATAAACCTTTCCTTCTTTAAGCTGACTTTCTCAGGTATTTCAACAGATCAATAATATCAGCAATTATAAAGAAGGAGGAAAGAGAGAGATAAAAACACAGACAGAGAGACACAGAGAGACAGAGAAACAAGTAGTTGTAGGAGGTAGATATCAATGACTATTTTAGCTTTTAACTCTTTTATCTGAGTTTAAGCACATGTAGTAGCCATATGTGAACAATGAATCATGTTTTATGATCATGCATGTTAGCTGAGGTGTCTAAAGATAGCACAAATATGTTCATTTCATTATTGTTTTTATTCCACTAATCCATCACCCCATGCTTGCAATACCAATAGAACATCTATGGTCTATATTTTGGGCCCCTCTTTTTAAAATGTCTTCAACTTTAAACATTTTAAAGTGAGTTCATGTCCATGTGCATATAGAAGATGCAGCCCAGTGTTGACTCTTGTTCTCACAGGAACATGGTGGTGCTATGGCCATAGTACAGGACCTTAGCACCACTAGCGTACCCCCATGACAACCAGTGGCATCAGGTCCCTGCTCCACTCATAGCTGTTCTTGTGAGAAGAAAAAGTAAAATTGGAAGAATCCCGAACACAAAACATCCAAGAAATCAAGGACACCATAGAAGAAAATTTTTTCCAACTTAAAGGAAGAGATGTCCATAAAATACAAGAAGCCTACAGAGCAACAAATATACTAGATCAGAAAAGAAACTCTTCATATCATATCATATCATAGTCAAAACACTAAACCTATAGAACAAATAAAAAATATTAAAGGCAACAAGAGAAAAAGGCCAAGTAACATATAAAGGCAGACCTATCAGAATCACACCAGACTTGTCAACAGAAATTATGAAAGCCAGAAGGGCCTGGGCAGATGTCATGCAGACCTTAAGGGACAACAGATGCCAACCCAGACTACTATACCCTGCAAAGCTTTCAATCAACATAGATGGAGAAATCAAAATATTCCATGACAAAATTAAATTTAAACAATATCTACACAGGACCCCAGCCCTACAGAAGATACTGAAGGAAAACACCAATTCAACAAAAATAACTACACCCAAGAAAACATAGGATACAGATAACTTTCACAACAAAAATTAAAAGAAAACAAGCAATGAATCACAGTAACACCACCAACTCCACAATAAAAGGAACTAACATTCATTGGTCACTATTATCCATCAGCATCAGTGGACTCAACTCTCTAATAGACACAGACTAACAGAATGGGTGCGGAAACAGGATCCAATATTCTGCTGCACCCAAGAAACACACCTCTGCAACAAAGATAAACACTACCTCAGAGTAAAGGGCTGGAAAATGTTTTTCAAGCAAATGGACCCAGAAAGCAAGCTGGGGTAACGATCCTAATATCAAATAAAATAGACTTTCAATCAAAATTAATCAAAAAAATGAGGAGGGGCACTTCATTCTCATCAATGGAAAAATCCACCATGAGAACATCACAATTCTGAACATCTATGCCCCAAATACAAGAGCACCTACATTTGTAAATGAGACATTATCATACCTTAAATCACACATCCATCCCAACACCTTAATAGTGGAAGACGTCAACACTCCAATCTCACCAAGGGACAGATCATCTAGACAGAAGTTAAATAGGGAAATAATGACACTTGCAGAGGTAATAACTCAAGTGGACCTCATAGATGTCTACAGAACTTTTTACCCAAATTCAAAAGTGTATACCTTCTTTTCAGCACCTCATGGAACCTTCTCCTTAATAGACCTTATAGACGGTCATAAAGCAAGCCTCAGTAGATACAAGAAGATTGAAATAATCCTTGTATTCTGTCTGAGCACCTGGACTAAAGCTAAACCTCAACAACAACAGAAACAGCAAAAAGCCTACATGCACATGGAAACTGAACAAGTTGCTACTCAATGACAGCTGAGTTTGGGAAGAAATAAAGAAAGAAATTAAAGACTTCCTAGAATTCAATGAAAATGAAAGCACAACATACCTAAACTTATGGGACATAATAAAAGCAGTGCTAAGAGGAAAATTCAAAGCACTAAGTGCATTCAAAAGGAAATTTAAATTTTCTCATACGAGCAACTTAATGGCCCACCTGAAACTCCTAGACAAAAAAAGAAGCAGACACACCAAAGAGGAGTAGACGGCTGGAAATAATTAAACTCAGGGCTGAAATCAATCAAATAAAACTATTCAAAGAATCAAAGAAACCAAGAGGTGGTTTTTTGAGAAAATCAACAAGATAGGCAAACCCTTAGCCAAACTAACTAAAAGGTAGAGAGAAACTATTAAAAAAAATTCAGAAACAAAAAGGGGGACATAACAACAGACACTGGGGAAATCCAAAAAATCATTAGATCATACTACAAAAGCCTATATGCCACAAAATTTGAAAATCCAAAGGAAATGGACAATTTTCTTGATAGATTCCATTTACCAAAATTAAATCAAGATCAGGTAGAAAGATTGAATAGTCCTATATCCCCCAAGGAAATAGAAGCAAAAGTCTTCCTCCCAAAAAAAGCCCAGGGCCAGATGGTTTCAGTGCAGAATGGTACGAGACCTTTACAGAAGTGCTAACTCCAATTCTCTTCAAATTATTCCACAAAATAAAAATAGAAAGAACAATACCAAACTCATTCCATGAAGGTACTGTCACCTTGATACCTAAACCACACAAAGACCCAACCAAAAAAGAGAACTTTAGACCTATCTCTCTTATGGACATTGATGCAAAAATACTCAATAAAATACTGGCAAACCGAATCCAAGAACACATAAAAGATATCATCCACCATGACCAAGTAGGTTTCATCCTAGGCATGCAGGGGTGGTTCAATATATGGAAATCCATAAATGTAATGAATCATATAAACAAACTAAAGGAGAAAAACCACATCTCCTTAGACACCAGAAAAGCATTTGACAAAATTCAACACCCGTTCATGTTTAAAGTCTTGGAGCAATCAGGGTTACAAGGCACATACCCACACATAGTAAAGGCGATATACAGCAAGCCTATAGCCAACATCAAACTAAATGGAGAGAAACTTAAATCAATCCCACTGAAATCAGGGGCAAGGAAAGGCTGCCCACTCTCTCCTTATCTCTTCATATAGTACTTGAAGTCCTAGCTAGAGCAATAAAAAAAACTACAGGAGATCAAGGGGATACAAATTGGAAAGGAAGAAGTCAAAGTATCACTATTTGCAGATGATATGATAGTATACATGACTGACTCCAAATATTTATCCAGAGAACTCCTTCAGCTGATAAACCTTCAGCAAAGTGGCTGGATACAAAATTAAGTTAAAAAAAAAATCAGAAGCCCTCCTGTATACCAAAGACAAAGGGACAGAGAAATAAACTAGGGAAACAACACCTTTCACAATAGCCACTAATAACATAAAGTACTTTGGTGTGACTCTAACCAAGCAAGTGAAAGAGCTGTTTGAAAAAAACCTTCAAGTCTCTGAAGAAAGAAATTGAAGAAGATATCAAAAGATGGAAAGATCTCCTGGGCTCATGGATAGGTAGACATAACAAACAAAAATAGCCATCCTGCCAAAAGTTATAGTTTCAATGCAATTCCCATCAAAATACCAACACAATTCTTTACAGACCTTGAAAGAAAAATTCTCAGCTTCATATGGAAAAACAAAAAAACCCAGACTTGCCAAAATGATTCTGTACAATACAGATCATCTGGAGGTATTTCCATCCCCAATCTCAAGCTGTACTACAGAGCAATAGTAATAAAAATGGCATGATGCTGGCATAGAAGCAGAATGGTAGATCAATGGAATTAAATAGAAGACCCAGAAATAAACCCATACACCTACAGATACTTGTTTTTTGAAAAAGAAGCCAAAACCATACAATGGAAAAAAAAAAAAAAAGACAGCATCTTCAACAAATGGTGCTGGTCTAACTGGATGTCTATATGTAGAAAAATGCAAATAGATCCATATTTATCACCCTGCACAAAACTAAAGTCCAAGTGGATAAAAGAACTCAACATAAAACCAGACACACTAAATCTGTTAGAAGAAAAAGTGGGGAAGAGCCTAGAACTCATTGGTATAGGAGAAAACTTCCTGAACAGAACACCAACAGCACAGGCTCTAAGAGCAACAATCAATAAATGGGACATCATGAAACTGAAAAGCTTCTGTAAAGTAAAGGGCACTGTTATCAGAACAAAACAACAGCCTACAGACTGGGAAAGGATCTTCACCAACCCTATATCTGACAGAAGGTTATTATCCAGAATATAAAAAGAAGTAAAGAAGCTAAAAAGCAACAGATCAAGTAATCCAATTAAAAAAATGGGGTACAGAGCTAAACAGAGAATTCTCTGTAGAGGAAAATAGAATGTTATAGAAAAACTTAAAAAAGATGCTCAACATCTTTAACTAGGAGGGAGATGCAAATCAAAATGACCCAGAGATTTCGGTTTACACCCATCAGAATGGTGAAGATCAAAACCTCATGTGACAACACATGCTGGAGAGGATGTGGAGAAAGGGGAACTCTCCTCCATTGCTGGTGGGAATATAAACTTGTACAACCATTTTGGAAATCAATTTGGCGCTTTGTCAGACAATTAGGAATAGGGCTTCCTCAAGATCCAGCTATACCACTCCTGGTCATATATCCAAAATATGCTCAAGTACACAACAAGAACATTTTTTCAACCATGTTCATAGCAGCTTTATTCATAATAGCCAGAACCTGGAAACAACCCAGATGTCCCTCAATGGAGGAATGGATACAGAAATTGTGGTACATTAACACATGGAATACTACTCAACAATTAAAAACAAGGAAATCATGAAATTTTCAAGCAAATGGTGGGAACTAGAAAGATCATCCTGAGTGAGGTATCCCAGAATCAGAAAGATATACATGGTATATACTCACTCATAAGTGGATACTACACATATAGGATAAACCTACAAAACTCTGTACACCTACAGAAGGTGAGCTAGAAGGAGGACCTTAGGTAAGATGATCAGTCCTCACTCAGAAAGGCAAACAGGATGGACATTGGAAGAAGGAGAAAACAGGAAACAGGACAGGAGCCTGTTTCAGAGAACCTCTGAAAGAGACTCTATGCAGCATTGTATAAAAGCAGATAATGAGACTCATAGCCAAACTTTGGGCAGTGTGTAGGGAATCTTAGGAAAGAAGGGGGAGATAGTAAGACCTGGAGAGGATAGGAGCTCCACAAGCATAGCAACAGAACCAAAATATCTGGGCACAGGGGTATTTTCTGAGACTGATACTCCAACCAAGGACCATTAATGGATATAACTTAGAACCCCTGCTCAGATGTAGCCCATGGCAGCTCAGTATCCAAGTGGGTGCTCTAGTAAGGGGAACAGGGACTGTGTCTGACCTGAACTCAGTGGCTAGCATTTTGACTGTCTCTCCTGGATGGGGGAGCAGCCTTGCCAAGCCACAGAGGAGGACAATATAGCCAGTTCAGATGAGACTGGATAAGCTAGGGTCAGATGGAAGGGGAGGAGGTCCTCCCCTATTTGTGGACTTGAAGAGGGGCATAGGAGAAGATGAGGGAGGGAGCAGATGGGTTTGGGAGGGATGGAGAGAGGGGCTACAGCTGGGAAACAAAATGAATGAACTGTAATTAATATAAATAATAAAAATTTAATTAAAAAAAACTTCTTGGGGGAGATAGAAAGACCTGGAGGAAACAGAAGCTTCACAAGGAGAGCAACAGAACCAAAAAAATCTGGGCACAGGTGTTTTTTCTGAGACTGATACTCCAACCAAGGACCATGCATGGAGTTAACCTAGAACCCCTGCACAGATGTAGCCCATGGCAGCTCAGTATCCAAGTGGGTTCCCTAGTAAGGGGAGCAGGGACTTTATCCAACATGAACTCAGTGTTTGGCTCTTTGGTCAGCCTTACCAGGCCACAGAGGAAGTCTATGATAAGACCTGATAGGCTAGGGTCAGATGGAAGGGGAGGAGGACCTCCTCTATCAGTGGACTAGGGTAGGGGCATGGGAGAAGAAGATGGAGGGAGGGTGGGGTTGGGAGGAGACAGGAAAAGGGATGAGAGAGGGGGCTACAGCTGGGATATAAAGTGAAGAAATTGTAATAATTTTAAAAATAAATTCTAAAAAAATCTCAAAAACAAACAAACAAACAACAACAACAAAAAAAAAAAAACAAAAAACAAAAAAACTTCTTACTCCATGCGGGAAAACCAGGGCACAGCCACAATATAAACAAATCAAAACAAACTACAACTGAGCATAAAAAACTCAGTGACTAATGGCTGGGACATTTTCTAGCACATACAGCTTGTCTCATAGGATCAGGCCAGGTCTATTGCACAGCTGCTGTGGTCCTTAGTGGTTGTCCCTCAGCATTTCCAAAATGAAGGTCTGCACTGTAGCTGAACCGTATCTTTTCCAGTAACTTCTCATGGGCTTTCTCTAGAAACTTTAAGAATCCTACATATTCCAAGTTTCAAATTTACTCCATGACTTCAATCATGGGTCTTCTATTGCAGCTGAGGCTTTAACTTTATCAATGTCATCTCCAAGTCTCTCTTCATGGACTCGAGCCCTTCCACACAGTGCCAAACTTCAAACTACTCTCCATGACCCCCTTATGCCTTCTAACCAATACCACCCAGTTGACTCTTAACTACCTAATTCAGCTGCCAGCATGAGATGCAGCCTCAGGTCCATCTGGATCACAGTTTCTGTGTGAGGACCCTGAGAAAATCATTCCTAGAAGACTGCTTCAGTGATACTGGTCTTCTCTTAACCACAGCTGATTTCTTCACTCCAGGTAACCATCATCAGTTGATAACCTCAGTTAACTGACCAGAAACACAGACTCTTCATTCAAAATATCAAATGGTCCTGATAATAGTCTTTCAGGAGCTGTCAAAATTTCCTCTGAAATATAAGCCAGGCTGCCATCAGCTGTGTTTCTCTTGACAAGCTTATTTCCTTTTAATTTTTATTAATTACAGTTTATTCACTTAGTATGCCCCCTGAAGCTCCCTCCTTCCTCCCCTCCAAATTGCACCCTCCTTCCCTTTTGTGCAGCCATGTCCCTCCCCCTGTCCACTGATAGGGGAGATCCTTCTCTCCTTCCTTCTGATCCTAGCCTATTAGGTCTCATCAGGAGTGGCTGCATTGTCTTCCTCTGTGGCCTGGTAAGGCTGCTCCCCCTTCATGGGGAGGTGATCAAAGAGCCAGCCACTGAGTTCATGTCAGAGACAACATTCTTATTTTCTTTGCTTATTAAACTCTCAACACTCAATGGATTTTTTTAGCCCAAAGTTCCAAACTCCTTCCACAATCCTCCCCAAACATGGCCAGGTCTTCAACAGTAATATTCCATGAAACTGGACCAATTTCTGTCTCAGTCTTTCATTGCTGTGATAAAGATTACAAGCATAAGCAATGCTGGGAGGAAATGGTTTAGTTGGCTTATTCTCCACTTCACAGTCTGTCTTCAAAGGAAGTCAGGACAGGGACTCAAGGCAAGAACCTGAAGGCAGACAAAGATGCAGAGGCCATGGAGGAGGGCTACTTACTGGCTTGCTCTCTATGGCTTGTCCAGTCTGCATTCTTATAGTAACCAGGAAAACCAGCACAGAGATGAGATGGCACAAGCCATGGCTTGGGTAGGCCTTCCCAGGTCAATCATCAATCAATAAAATGCATGACAAGGTTGACCACAGGCCAGTCTGACATTTTTCAGTTGAGGTCTCTCTTCCAAATTGACCCTAGGTTGTGTTAAGTTGATGTACATCTAGACAGTACCCTCCCCAACATAATAAAGGCTATTACTGTTACTTTTGGTTGCTTTGCAGAACTTGAGGGTAAGTCCATATTGCTAAAAGGATGATACGCTTTGGACAAAGGACTTGGAGTAAGTGAGCTGGATCTGTTCCAGAAGCCACATCCCTGAGGACTAGTTTTCAGTATCAGAAGGTGCTTTGCAAGCTGCCAAGGGAGAGGAGCATCAAGCAGCCTTATCCAGCTATAAAGTGTCTGGACTAGCAACATTTTCAAAATGGTGAAATAGTGATACATTTATCTTGGGAACCCCCACAGATATCTAATTATAGTTAAGAGCTGCTCAACAGTGAGCAAATCATACCTGGCACCATAAATCTAGCTGGCTACTCATGGCTGGAGAGGTTGTAGTCCTGAGAAGAATGTACAACTACTACTTTTCTAGATCAGTCTAGTTCCAAAGTGCAGACCAGATTCTTACCCCTATACCACAGAGAAGTGTAGATCTTACTCCTCATTAAAAGAGCTTTCTTTGGCTGCAAAACATGATCATACGGAAAGGCACAACTAATTCAAATGTAGAGAACATTTAATACCAAACCCCAATTGATACAACATAAGTGTTGTACCAAAGGCTCAGGGAAAATTACTGAAGAGAGGGCAGAAGGTTGTCAGAGCCAGAGGACCTAGAAGTCTGCTGTGAGATTGTGTGTTCTTGCTATGACAGCAAGCCTACACCCAGGAAATCTCAACCATATGGCTGCTTAAAGGAAACTGAAAATTCCAACAACATTTGACTTATCAGTGTAGATGGGAAAAGGTTCTTGCCTCTAGATGAATAGCTACAAACAATGAATTATTGTGGAGAGCAGGAGAATTAATCTTCCCCAGGGATGTGTCCCTTGGTTGGTTATCAATACCAAGTAGTTAGTCCTATGAGCATATATATGAAGTCAACCCTAAACCCACTCAATAGCTTACATTTACAAGTTTACTCATTTGTGTTTGTAACAACAGTTGTTAAAGGAGAGCTGTACACTTTGGAGGGAGTTGGTGGTAGACGGACAGAAGAGGTGAAAGAGGGTAGAGAAAAAGTAGAAATCTTTTTTGTTTTGTTTGTTTTTTGAGATGGGGTTTCTCTGTGTAACAGCCCTGGCTGTCCTAGAACTCTCTTTTTTAGACCAGGCTAGCCTTGAATTCACAGAGATCGGCCTGCCTCAGCCTCTTCAATGCTCTCATTAAAGGCTTGTGCTACCATGCCTTACCAAAAATGAAAATATTAACTGCTGAGTCATCTATCCAGCCCTCCAGAAAGTGAAAATCTTAAAAATTACATTTTAATTAAAATTTGAAAAAGATTTAGAAAGGTTTTCTAAAGATAAATTTATTATAAAAATGTGACATTTTCTATCAAAGACTCAAATAAGACAAAACCTCTTAAATTTTTCCTTTGTGTATAAAGAAGCTGCTTGACAGAAATACAAGTTCCTCTATGGCTAACATTTCTTGTGATCAAAATATGTGCTCAAGGTTTTATTCTGTTCTAAAAAGTTGTCCTTAGGTTTTCAGCAGCACTGTTTTAAGTCAGCCAGCCGTGTAAGAGTGTGAGGCTGAGCTCTGAGCACTGAGGAGGAAGCACAGGATCCCTTTAAGTTACTGATAAAGATCACAGTAGGACCCCTGCTAGACATGTTTGCTTGCTTGATTTTTTTTTCCCCACTCTTATTATACTAAAGGTGGCAGAGGTGATCCCCTGGATCCAGTGTGAAAGAATGCAGTCACAGAGAATGAGTTTCTGACCATCCACGCCATGCAGCCTGACCATCTTGAGAGGTTAAACTGTGACTCCAGACTTGCCCAGGTTACTCCAGAGGCTCCTGGCTGACAATCAGGTAATACTGCCACCCAGGGGAAACAAGTACATTGCTCTCGCTTCTTTCTCTTATGACCTGCCACCCTTGAACTTTATCTATTGTCATAAATGCCCCAGTCTTTGCCATAGGTCTGACTACCTCAGTTCTAGTTGAATCAAAATGTGATAAACAGCTCCTTTTAGCACTTTAAATTTCTTATTTGTTGGTTATATTACTGCCATTTTTTGTTACCAATATGTCTTCCCATTTGTTTCACCACTATAGTTTCAGACTCTTCCTCTTGTGACCATAGGACCATCCATATTATCATGACAGACCAGGGAACCAACTGGACCTTAGTTTACCATATTTGCTTGAGTGCTAGGGGAGAGTCAGGGGGCTACCTATGTACAATGGAACTATTCTGTTTGTAAACACAAGGGTCATCATGTATGTTTCAATCTCAATTATCCATGTTAGTGAAGGGATAGACACACACACACACACACACACACACACACACACACACACTGAGACACTACATTCCGAGGGATCCTACCCTCGGTCAGTTGGATAGTATTTCAAAATGTCATAGTCTCTGTAGTGGAGGCTCTGACAGGTAGGTCCAAGGATCTTTATTTCTTAAGGCACTTGGATGCCATCGAAGACACTAACATATAAAAGTGTGTCTGATCATATTAGATTGAGTCCCCCAAATGGGACATCAACAGATTGTGCATCAGCATCCTGTTACCCTGCTCAAGTCCCTATACAGACTTGGTTAGAACCCAGATAACTTATTTGGAGGATAGTTTTCTATTTGTGGTGTCTTCAAACCCTCCATAAATATCATGATTTTAGCAATGGGAGGGGGATCTTTTGATCTTTTCCCACATAGTTTCGTTGGTTTTAAGGCATGTCTTTAGCATTATTGTGGCCCTGATTGGAATAAAAAAACCCAGCCACCCATGTGATGATGCTATGGACATATAAGTCAGGACAATATTCTTTGTTGCTGCAGATATTCAAGCATCAAAAAGGGATAAAGAGCCCTAAGAGCCATGGAATAGGTAAACAAAACAAGACAAAGAACAGCCCTGCAGGGAAAGCAGAGTTCTTTAATACACATTAAACTTGATCACATGTCTTCTACAACTCCTGTCATACTTAGTAAGCCTTTCTAAAAGTCTCGAAGAAAGGACAGAGAGTCTGTCATGTGTTTGACTTACAGGAGACTTTGCCTCATGCCCCAAGTGGCCCTCCCTTCCTCTACATTCAGGGCAGCTTTAGGATCCCTCTTTAAGGTTTAAAATAACCAATGAATTACCATACAGGGAGACAAAGAACAAAAATCATATAAAAACAGTCTCACATTTTTAAATTGCATTTGTAATTCAGGTTCTTTATGAACAAGAAGTAGTTCAAGCCTGTGTATTCATGTTGCCAGAGCCTACTGGCAGAGTTGAAAAGTTCCTGAGGGGGGAGTGAGGATTGAAAGAAAATTAACAAAACAAAACAAAACAAAAACATGACACTACACATGGAATCTGTTAAAGAGGGTTTCCTGTTGATACTGGGCACCCCAGTTCATTCCACAGTCCCTTCTTATAGTCAGATCAAAGCACTTTGATACAATTAAGTTTATTGCCAAGTGAAACTTGTTTACCTCAACCACCTGTCTGTGTGATCCTCACACATACAAAAGGACATGAACTTGGCAAAACATCCTGTCTATCCCTGTCTCCAGGTGAATACCAGGGTTTTTTGCTGAGAGCTCAATAATAAAGCATCCTGACAAACAAATGGCTCTTCACAGGTCTCCTTTTTTTCTATTTTAAAAACTGACCATAACTTTAGAGCTATTGAGCAGAAGATTGTGCCTGTCTTAGGTTGTCTCTCTTGAAAGCTATAATCTTACCTGTCATTGATAAATGAATTCCTTCATTTATGCCCTGTGTTAGGTTGAATATTCTTCAGAGAGATCTTACCTTTCTTTGACTACCAACCTCTGCTTGGGTAGACACTGGAGTTTAATCTTATGCAGATAAACTTAATTATCAGTGGTAGGAGACACACTCCTTATAAGAGTAATAAGTCAAGTCCTATAACATTCCATATAAGTGACTTAGACTATGACCCCTTATTTAAATACCAAGCCTGAGGAACATCCACAGGAACCATAATAAAAGGCTGTTGAACAACCACAACCTGTAGTTTACATTGATGTGAAGAAACATTAAAGTTTGAATCTTGGATAAAAATGCTAACATTTCTAAACAACAAAAGCATAAGGTCAATATACGTAGGCCATTACACAGCTTCCCAAGAATCTCTGTGGCAAGCATCTAAATATGTGTCTTTTGAAAACCAGAATCAGACCAAAGTTAGTCCTCTTTTTCCCATTCTTCCTGATTTTTTTGAGAATTATCCTGATTACCAGATCAATCAAGTCCAGCCACACTGTATCTGAGAAGTTTCTCTGCACAACATCTCCTGGGGGCAGAATGAAACAAAGGTGGGTCAGGAGCATAAGCCCAATACAGCTCTCTGTTCACCGTCAGGACAGCATTCACCACAGCCAGCAGCAGGAACATCCTATCCTCCTTCTGGGAAACGTCTCACATAAATCGCACCAATCTTTCTGAAGTCTACCTGGTTCCTTCAGTGTCCTGTTGGAAAATACAAACATGTCCTCTTCCCCATACTAATACAGGGTCGGGGCCATGGCATATTCCAGTATTCAGATCTTTCCATTTCACTTGGGAAAAATAATCTTTGGTGTTAGGGTGCCACAATTGATCTGCCACAGAACAGCCTTGTATATCCACATTCAATTTTAAAATTTTTTAAAAGCTTTTTCTTTAGTTACAGTTTATTCACTTTGTATCCCAGCTGTAGCCCCCACCCCTCCCCTTCCAATTCCACCCTTCCTCCCTCTTCTTTTCCCATGACCCTCCCCTAGTCATCATACTAAAATCTGTACACCTAAGGAAGCCAATCAAGAAGGAGGACCCTGAGTAAGATGCTCAATGTTTATTTAAAAAGGCAAATGAGATAGACACCGAAAGAGGGAGAAAACAGGGAATGGGACAGGAGCCTATCACAGAGGGTCTCTGAAATACTCCACCCAGCAGGGTATCAAAGCATATGCTGAGATGCATAGCCAAACTTTGGGCACATTCAAAAATTTTAAAATAAAGTATGATTAATATTTGGGGATATGATTCCCCTTTTTTAATTTCCTTGTAATTGGTTGTTAAGAGATCCATGGTCACTCTCCACAGTTCCTTGACCTTGAGGATTATATGGAATACCTGTTTAATAACTTATATTCACTTGTGCACAAAATCCCTGACAGGCTTACTAATATATGCAGTACCATTATCACCCTTTATAATGGAAGGAATACCAATTGTAGCAAAACATTTTAAGCAATGACTTATAATGTGTTTGGTAGCTTTTCCTGGTAAGAGAGATGCCATGATAAATCTTGAAAAAGAATCAAATTTTGCATGAACATATTTTAATTTTCCAAATTCTGAGATCTGAGTAACATCCACTTCTTGTTTAGAATTGTTCCAACCCGAGGTTTTAAGTAAGTTAACTTTATACAGAATTTCAGCATACCCAATGATCAATAATCTATAACCAAGACATATTAAATATGGTAAATTTCTACATTCAAGACAGAGAGACAAATTTTATGACCAATTTTTATGACCACAGAAACTTTGTAGCAGAATTAACCATTAGTTTTCTTACTGGAAAAAATGAGAAGCTGCCTTTTTTTTTTTCTTTTTCTTTTTCTTTTTCCCTTTTTTTTAAAGTGATTTTAGCTGTAGCTTGACACTACTCAGCAAATTCTGACTTCCATAATAAATGATCTTCACCTGTCAAACATTCTCTTGTTAATTGCTTCCAGTCCCCTGGGCAGAGGGCCTCAGTAGACAAGGACTCCACAGAACTCGAGTAAAAGGTGCTGTAGTACCATATTGAGCACATGCAGTTTTCAGTTCTTTTCAATGTTTAAAAGGTATAGGAGCATGGACTCTCACCATATTACCCTGTCCATTAGGTTGCTCTATCATTAGAAAACCCCAAAAAACTCAGTTATATCTTCTTCTTTCTGCCTAGCTTGTCCTTCCTCTATCTCTGAAACCTCATCAGGATCTAAGTTATTCTCAAAGTCTTCTAACAAGAAATTATCATTAGGAGGGACACATAACTCTTTGGGAGGAGCCAATGGTTTAATCTCATTTTGTCTCACAGCCTTCCATCTTTCCTTTTTTCTGTCCCTGAAAGTTTCACTTTCTCAGTCTTGTGCTGCATATACAGACTATTTCTAATTAATTTACGTACAAAAAACATGAGGCGAGCCAAGATGGCGGCACCAGGAGAACACCGTGTCTGAGAAGCAGGACAACACACTCCGTGCAGCGACCAGGAGACTGAACTCTGGACCCTAAAACAACAGCTATCGTGTTTCCCAGGTGAGGGGAGGCTCCCACGGCGTGGGAATCGGTCGGGTCCACTCTCAGCTGCCCAGCCAGAACCGGGAAGAGAACCCGGCTAATGCGGGCTTTGGGTCTCCGGGCTGGTGCTGCAAGCCTGCTTGTCCCGATCAGTTTCCCAAGCTTATTGGTGGGCACATGGGTGCCTGAGGCTGGTAGTTTCAGTCGCAAAAAAACCCCACGGGGAAGGAAAGTTGCCAGACTGGTCACCGATCACCCAGTCTTTCCCTGGAAGGTCTCTCCGACCTCGGCGGGTACCTGCCGCCATCACAATTGAGCTCCTGCCGCGCATGGATCTCAGCTGCGCGCCCAGCTCAAAATCCCTACTCCCTCTTCGGAGGAGGCAGGAGGCATCCAGCAGAATCTGCCACAGACCACATTGTCAGTACCCCAACCCGAGATTGGGGCTGAGAAAACCCAATCCTTTCGGGCACTCCCCCAAACACCGCCATAACCCTGCCGCAGTGGAGTGGAAGGATAAAGAGGCCCACAGCGGCTTCACAGTGCCGGAACTCCAGTGCTACCTGCCGCTCCTAGCAAACAAACTATAGCTCAGGATCTGGGACTGTGGTCATTCTACACGTCCTGAGATTATCCTGGGTCTAGTGCAATAAGGTCTAGCAGCAAGTTCTATCACCGCCCCCCCCCCCCGCAGAGAAACGCCGCCAGCTCAGGATCGGACTGAGAAGCCCCAACCCCTGCAGGTACTCCCCTGAGAGCACCTCCATAAGCTTGACCTAGCAGAGGAGAAGGTCAGAGGGGAAGGACAGAGAGGCAGCCTGCCAAGGACACAGCACCCTCTCTCCAGCGGCCCCTAGCAGAGAAACCCAAGCTCTGGATCTGAAGTCACTCAACCCTACCCGGTACTCTCTTGGGATCAGCAAACATAGATTCTACTGCTAGGCTGCTTCTGGCAGAGAGATCTGGGCCCGGGATCTGGGATTGAGTACACTCACCCTAACTCTTTCCCGCGCCACCCAGGGACCAGTCAACATAACCCCTCCTGGCAGAGGGAAAGGACAAAGAGGCAGCACACAGGAAAGGTGGACACCGAGTTCTGCAGCCACAGTGTCACAGAGCTGACTGATAGCCTACCCGTACACTTCCGCAGCAGGACCAAAACAGAGAGTAGTGAGCAAGGGGAACCTCTGTGCATTCCAACTGGTCCTGCAAGAGAGTGAGTGAGCCTTCTAGGGAGAGATTGCCCCAGACCCAGGGCCTCTCCACAGAAGCAACCAGACGAGATCCCTGCCACCCACACTCCTAGTGTGGGCATCAGAGGGATTCTTGGGATAGCGACCCCAACAGTGAAGCCTCTGCCTTGCGGGTCCACCAAGGTAATCCAGGCAAACAATCCCTGGATCTTAGTCAGAACTGCGTAATAGTGGCTTGCAGGCCACTGCAATAGTCAGAGAATCTGCGCATGCACACTGCGCCTGCTAAAAGCGCACGCGAATAGCGCCAGCGTCACATTCTTTACTTAGGCAAAACTGAAAACAAAGTGCACACTCTCAAAGCAGTGAACCTCTCTCATCTTCCTGAAAAAACAGTCCAGAAAACAGAAAGAGAGGATCATAGCCCAAACTACAATCTCGAGGAACAACCAGTGAGGATTATAAATAACCAGATGGCTAGAGGCAGACGTAAGAACACTCCCAACAAAAATCAGGACACAATGACCTCACCAGCAACCCCACAAAACAATGGACACTTCAATTCACTAGATATACAAGAAAACGACCTCAAAACTATGTTTCTCCAACTACTAGAGGCCTATAGAGATGAAATGAACAAAGCCCTCAGAGAAATAACCAAAGAAATCGAGACTAACCAAGAGGAAACAAATCGTGCTCTCAGAGAAATGACCACGAAAATTGAGGCAAACAGAGAAGAAATGCACAAAGCTCTAAAAGAAATGTCCACACAAATGAAGGCAAATAAAGAAGAAATGAACAAAGCTCTCATAGAAATACAGGCAATTATACCCAAAGAAATAGAGGCACAATTAGTGATACATAGAGAGGAAACAGACAAAAAAATAGAAGCTATCATTGAAAAGCAGGAGTCCACATTCAAACAGATGAAGGAAATGGTGCAAGACATGAAAACAGAATTAGAATCAATAAAGAAAACACAATTAGAGAAAAACCAGGAGCTGGAGAACATAGAGAAAAGATCAGACACTACAAAGGTAAGCATCACCAACAGAATACAAGAGATGGAAGAAAGAATCTCAGGAGCCGAAGATACACTTGTGGAAATTGACACGTCTCTCAAAGAAAAAATAAAATCAGAAAAGTTCCAAACACAAAACATCCAAGAAATCAAGGACACCATGAAAAGACAAAACCTAAGAATAATAGGAGTAGAAGAAAAAGAAGACATCAGGCTCAAAGGTCCGGAAAATATTTTCAAGAAAATTATAGAAGAAAACTTTCCCAACTTAAAGAAGTAGATGGCCATAAACATACAAGAGGCCTACAGAACACCAAGTAGATTAGACCAGAAAAGAAATTCTTCACGTCACATCATAGTCAAAACACTGAACCTACAAAACAAAGAAAAAATTCTAAAAGCAGCAAGGGAAAAAGGCCAAGTAACATATGAAGGTAGACCTATCAGAATCACACCAGATTTCTCAACAGAAACTATGAAAGCCAGAAGGGCCTGTACAGAAATCATACAGTCCTTAAGGGACCACAGATTCCAACCCAGACTACTATACCCAGCAAAACTTTCAATCAACATAGACGGAGAATTCAAGATATTCCAAGACAAAACCAAATTTAAACAATATCTACATAGTAACCCAGGTCTACAGAAGTTACTAGAAGGGAAACTCCAAACCAAAGAAAACAACTACATCGAAGGAAACAGAGGAAATAGATAACTACACAACAACAACAACAACAACAAAAAAACAAAACAAAAGAAGACAAGCAATGAAACTCAGTGACACCACCAACACCACATTTAAAATAAGTAACAAATGTTGGTCACTAGTTTCTATCAACATCAACGGACTCAACTCCCCAATTAAAAGACACAGACTAACAGAATGGTTGCGGAAACAGGATCCATCATTTTGTTGCATCCAAGAAACACACCTATGCAACAAAGATAAACACTACCTCAGAGTAAAGGGCTGGAAAACTGTCTTTCAAGCAAATGGTTCCAGAAAACAAGCGGGAGTAGCCATCCTAATATCTAATAAAATAGACATTCAACCCAAGTTAATCAAAAAAGATAAGGATGGCCACTATATTCTCATCAAAGGAAAAATCCAAGAGGACATCACAATTTTGAATATCTATGCCCCAAATACAAGAGCACCTACATTCGTAAATGAAACAATATTAAAGCTTAAATCACACACTGATCCTAAAACCCTAATAGTGGGAGACTTCAACACTCCACTCTCACCAAGGGACAGATCAACTAAACAGAACACAAATAGGGATATAAAAACACTTACAGAGACCTTAAATCAAATGGACCTAATAGACGTCTACAGATCTTTTCATCCAAACTCAAAAGAGTATACCTTCTTTTCAGCACCACATGGAACATTCTCCAAAATAGACCATATAGTTGGTCATAAAGAAAGCCTCAACAGATACAAAAAGATTGAAATAATCCCTTGTATTCTATCTGACCACCATGGACTTAAGCTGGACCTCAACAACAACAGAAATAACAAACTGCCTACACGTACATGGAAACTGAACAACCTGTTACTCAACGATAGCTGGGTTAAGGAAGAAATAAAGAAAGAAATTAAAGACTTCCTAGAATTCAATGAAAATGAAGGCACAACATACCCAAATTTATGGGACACAATGAAAGCAGTGCTCAGGGGAAAATTTATAGCACTAAGTGCCTGCAAGAAGAAATTCGTAACAGCACATACAAACAACTTAATGGCCCAACTGAAAACCCTAGAAAAAAAAGAAGCAGATACACCCAAGAGGAGCAGAAGGCTGGAAATAATCAAACTCAGGGCTGAAATCAATCAATTAGAAACAAAACTATTCAAAGAATCAATGAAACCAAAAGGTGGTTCTTTGAGAAAATCAACAAGATAGACAAACCCTTAGTCAAACTAACTAAAAAGCAGAGAGAATCTATCCAAATCAACAAAATCAGAGATGAAAAGGGTGACATAACTACAGACACAGAGGAAATTCAAACAATCATTAGGTCATACTACAAAAGCCTATATGCTACAAAATTTGAAAATCTAAATGAAATGGACAATTTTCTTGATAGATTCCATTTTCCAACATTAAGTCAAGATCAGGTAGAAAGACTGAACAGCCCTATATCCCCCAAGGAGATTGAAGCAGTCATTCACAGTCTCCCCTCCAAAAAAAGCCCTGGGCCAGATGGTTTCAGCGCGGAACTCTACCAGACCTTCAAAGAAGTGCTCACACCAATTCTCCTCAAACTATTCCACAAAATAGAAACAGAAGGTACATTACCAAACTCATTCTATGAAGCAATAGTCACCCTGATACCTAAACCACACAAAGACCCAACAAAAAAAGAGAACTTCAGACCTATCTCTCTTATGAACATTGACGCAAAAATACTCAATAAAATACTTGCAAACCGAATCCAAGAACACATCAAAGATATCATCCACCATGACCAAGTAGGCTTCATCCCAGGCATGCAAGGATGGTTCAACATAAGGAAATCCATCAATGTAATCCACCACATAAACAAACTGAAGGAGAAAAACCACATGATCATCTCCTTAGATGCTGAAAAAGCATTTGACAAAGTCCAACACCCATTCATGTTTAAAGTCTTGGAGAGATCAGGAATACAAGGCACATATCTAAACATAGTAAAAGCAATATACAGCAAGCCTATAGCCAACATCAAACTCAATGGAGAGAAGCTTAAATCAATCCCACTGAAATCAGGGACAAGACAAGGCTTCCCACTCTCTCCCTACCTCTTCAACATAGTACTTGAAGTCCTAGCCAGAGCAATAAGACAACTAAAGGAGATCAAGGGGATACAAATCGGAAAGGAAGAGGTCAAAGTGTCACTTTTCGCAGATGATATGATAGTATATATGAGTGACCCCAAAAATTCAACCAGAGAACTCATCCAGTTGATAAACACCTTCAGCAAAGTGGCAGGATACAAAATCAACTCAAAAAAAATCAGAAGCCCTCCTGTATACCAAGGACAAAAGGGCCGAGAAAGAAATTAGGGAAACAACACCCTTCACTATAGCCACTAATAACATAAAGTACCTTGGGGTGACACTAACCAAGCAAGTGAAAGACCTGTTTGAGAAAAACTTCAAGTCTCTGAAGAAAGAAATTGAAGAAGATATCAGAAGATGGAAAGATCTCCC
>NW_026596286.1:0-1265 GCF_907164565.1 Psammomys obesus | reverse complement strand
CTACAGACCAGGGAGCTGTTTGTGCTGACCTGTGGGACTCCTTCACAGCTGGCTAGTTTAGTAGTTCTTTTGAGAACCTCAGTTGTTTAGTTGCATAGTTTATTTCCTAACCTGTGTGCTCAGAAGGAGCTAGTACAGACCAAGTAACTTCATTGCCATGACTTTGAACCAAAATCCTGAAAAGCCAGTATCAGGTGCTCTTGCCAATTGTCCGGGGTGCCTTTGGCTTGTGAGTCTGGGCTACCATCGGCTTACGGGTACCCTGGTGGCCATAAAGACTGTGGAGAACACAAAGAAGAACCTGCGGTGGATCTTCACTGAGAAGGTGATACTGGAGATTCTAGAACTAGAACATCCATACATCATTCGCCTGTACCAGGTCATCATTTCTGAAAGGGAAGTCCACTATGTGACTGAGTTTGCACACGGAGGAAACTTATTCCAGATAGTGAAAGATAATGGCAAAATGCAGGAGGGGGAGGCTAAGAAAGTATTTGGGCAGATACTGGCAGCCATCAAATACTGTCTGTACAACTTAGATGTTCATCGTGACTTAAAGCCCCAAAACATCCTGCTCGACGGGGAGGGCAATGTAAAAGTGATTGATTTTGGTCTTTCAACACAAACTCGATCTGGCATAAATTGACAAGACGTTGTGGGACCAAGGCCTTTAATGCTCTGAGTTGGTGCAGAGACAGCCCTATGACAGAAAGAAGGCAGACATATGGAGTCTTGGTTTGCTTCTAAATTATAGAACCACTGGCAACCTTCCCTTCAAAGAAAAAACCATAAAGGAGACAACACCGGTATATATCATATATATATATATATATATAATATTCCTGATCATGTTTCCCCACCACTTGAAAACCTCATTTTCCAAATGCTCAACGTTATGCCAGAGAGGAGGCCGTCAGTTGAAGATCTTGAGAAACACCCATGGGTTAAAAAATATGAGATAAATGTGCCAAGTGAGACCTATCCAGATCCCAAGACTGTGGACATGCTCTGTGACTTTAGGTTTAATCGCAATGTCATTTTTTTAATCTTTAAAGAAGAGAGATTATGGCATTGTATCTCATCTTGCTAGCACAAGATGAGATGCTAGCACATCCATACATCATTCGTGTCTTCCAGGTTATAATAACAGAAAAACAATTGCAGTATATAACCGAGTTTGCTGTGGGAGGAAACTTATTCCAGATGGTAAAAGAGAATGGCAGGCTGCAGGAGGAGGAGACACAGGAAATATTCAAGGAGATACT
>NW_026596285.1:0-1870 GCF_907164565.1 Psammomys obesus | reverse complement strand
ACATTTCCTTTCATAATACACCGACCAGCCTAGGACACTCACTGAAAATCTTAAGCACATTCATTAAGAAAAATACCTTTTAACATGTTATCAACTTAGGAACCTCAAATTGCACAAATCCAAACAATATACCACAATTTAAATGATAGAATAATATCCTCACATTAATGATAATTAATACAGATAGGTTCTAATTATTGCCATTTAGAACATATCAGGGTATAGATGTAAGTGGGTGTACATGGCCTAGATTGGCCTCTGTGTTTTTTAAGAAATACTGTTTTATTTGAGTAAATTTGGGGAAGAATGCCCAATTGTCCATCTAACCTCTATGCATACATGCAAGTGCAAATAATTTAAATCAGATACATTGTGGAAAAACATTCAGAAATTATGCAAATCTTACATAATCCCATCAGTCAAAATAGAGAAGCCCACAAGTCATACTCATTAACTCCGGGACCTCTCCTTGAGCCCTGAGAAACAAATACCAAAGCAATAATCAGGAACCCTGAGTATTGTAACACCTATGCTTAGACAAAACTCATGGGATCCTAGAACTAAAGCATTTTAACAGTCATACCTATCATTGTGTACAAGAAACTTTTTGCAATCGTGATAACTTGGGATGTCACTTTAAACTGTCCTTATTGTTGCACTTATTAAAAATTTCTTTACACTAAACTGCCATGGGCTACATCTGTGCAGGGGGTCTAGGTTATCTCCATGCATGGTACTTGGTTGGCGCATGAGTCTCTGGGAAGACCCCTGTGTTCAAATTTCTGGTTCTTTTGCTCTGCTTGTGAAGTTCCTGTCCACATAATCTGATTGGCCTGCTCTTTGATCACCACCTCCTGAGTGGGGAGCAGCCTTAGCAGGCCACAGAAGACGACAATGCAGCCAAGCCTGATGAGATCTGATAGACTAAGATCAGAAGGAAGGAGAGGAGGACCTCCCCTATCAGTGGACTTGGGGAGGGGCATTCATGAAGAAGGGGATGGAAGGGTGGGATCGGGAAGGGAGAAAGGAGGGGCTTATGGGGGGATACAAAGTGAATAAAGTTTAATTAATAATAATAAAAATATATCTGAAAAAAATGTTCACAAGTTCCTGCGTTCATGTATATCAAATATTTATGTTTGTTTACAAGAAATTCTATTAGAAAGAGTTTTTATATTTGTTTAAATTTTCTTGAAAATCCTGTGTTATACACTTTTGTTGTTAAGTGTGTTTGATATTCATACCAGTACTTCATCAGACTGTCCTTTCTGTATCATTGTTTCCTTTTTTCTATCTCAATTTTTGTGAAGCTTTCTGAAATTTCTGTTTAAAGTATATGTCATTTTTACATACTTATTTCCAAATTCTTGTCTGACTACAACATCTGTTTAATCTTAATAGTATACATTATGTGGCTCTCAGAAAGGTTTTGTTGGGCTTGTTCGTGCTGTAAAAAAAAAAAATCATATTTGAATGTCAGGTATCTTACACAGAGATTGGGAAGACCAGGAAAAATAGGATTTATGTCTTTCAAAAAAATAAATGGTTTCTTAAGCAGTTCATATGAGTATTTTAGTTATTAAAAAAAAAAGGTTTTGTACTTAGGAAATCTTGCACTGCCTTTTGATTTCTTCTTTTTCTTTAATTGTACATTGTGTATTTATTTATTTATTAGTAGTAGTTGTTTTTTTTTTTTATCCCGACTGTAGTCCCCTCCCTCCTCTTCTCCATTTTCAGCCCCCTATCCATCTTCTACCTTATGGGCCTCCCCAAATCCTCTGATGGGGAGACTTCCTCCTCTTCTGTCTGATCTTTCAGGTCTTATCAGGACTTGCAGCATCATCTTCCTCTGTAACCTTGCAAGGCTGGA
>NW_026596284.1:0-1145 GCF_907164565.1 Psammomys obesus | reverse complement strand
TGAAGGTTACGATCTCCTTAGCACAGGGTGGTGTATTTCCAGGAATCGCCTGGAGTTTGCTGATCAGGCTTATCAGGAAAGGGTGAGGCCTGTAATCTTCACTTAGAGCTTTGTGATGCTTCTTACAGAATCTGGGGTTCCCCACATGATGCAAAGTTAGAATCCAACTGAAAAAGGGAGTTCACTGCTCTATTCCAAGCTCATAGGTTATCTGGAATTGTCATACTCCAAAATTACCAGCAGAGTTCCACAACTGAGTTTCTGCAACCACTCCTGCAACCACTACTCAGTAACAACTCTTTGTCCATTCAACAGTATCCCTTACACAGCATGTCTTTTTGCTTGTTTATTTGTTTTGAAATGATGGGAATCAAGCCCAGGGCCTTCTGCCCTGACATTGACTCTAGCAATAACCTATATTCCTAAGTAGTATTAATATTATGATAAAGATTAATGCAAGATTGTACATTTGACAAGTGAAAAACATATTTCAGGCCTATCAGGTAATAATATGAAAACAAAACAAAAGGCATGTGAGCCTACACCTAATTCCAACACTTTAGAGCCACTTTCAGGTGGACCTTTAAGTTTGAGCCCTGCTTGGTCTACATACCTACTTACAGGACAGCCAGGACTACAAAAAGCAATTTTGACTTCCAAATGAAAAATACCAAATTTTAAAATAAGGAAATGGAAACAAAAACATCTTACCTAACCTTGCTAAACAATCTGCAAGTTGATACAAGGAAGGGAGGTTAGCCTAGGACATGGGTTGACATGGGCAGGAAAATTCAGGGTAGGGAGTGCAGTTTGCCAGCCAAAAGAACCATAGTAAGCTTTGGAAGGACTGAGGGATTTCTGAAAGAAAATTGGTGGCTAGGTCTGTTTTAATATTTTAAATAGGTACCTCTGCCATTCATCCCAGGCTTGAAACCTACATCTATGAAAATATAAACTTTAGAGAGCAGCATGATCTCCATAAGCTAATGATTGTCAAATGAGCCCACAAGGAAGAAAGGTAACAAAGAAGATTATGCTTTTTTCTTTTTTTTTCTTTCTATCTTCTTTCATTTTAATGAAGGAGGTTAGTTGTCCAGTCTGGACTCAAATTTCTGCTCTTATTTCTTCTCCATCAGCCACTGTGC
>NW_026596283.1:0-4994 GCF_907164565.1 Psammomys obesus | reverse complement strand
CTCCCTTTCTTTATCAGAAAAAGGAAGCCTCCAATGTATATCAACAAGCCTTGGCATATAAAATTGCAATAAGATTATGTACAATTTCTGCTATTGAGGTTACACAAGGCAGTATAATTTGGGAAAGGACTCCAACAGCAGACAAAAAGACAGAGATTGCCTTGGTCTTGCTGTTAGGTGTCCCCCATAAAGATCAAGTAGAACAACTGTTACATATAGGCAGAGAGCCCATATATGTTTCATGCATGCTCTCTTGTTGGCAGTTCATTAATGTGAGATTGTATCAGGAGCCTTTCTGTGGGGCCATCCTCAGCAGGGAAAGGAGAGTTGGAGGGTCTTTGCATATAGGTTGCTCCACAGAGGAGATGAGGGAATTATGGAGGAAGGGAGTGAGTGAGGTACAGTAGTCAGGGGAATCTCACTGCCAACTTCTAAAATTCAGGAATTTCTGTAGCTCTAACTCACTATCAACAAGGCACTTTATTTATACAAGTTTCACAGTACAAACACAGACTAATGATTACACAAGTGGTACAGAGTGGGTGTTTAATTTTTTTTCATCACATACCCAGGGTTACAAAATCAGTTACACTTAAAAATACAAACAGAACAGTTTTAATTATTATTATTAGCCCTATAACTCTAATTTAAGGAATCTAAAGACTGTCTCCTTCAAGAAAACTCATTTAATATATGAAAGCCTGCTTTTAGGCTGGCCGTGTTTTCAGTATGACCACAGTCCATATAAACAGATAATAACTGAACTGGTAGTTTTAGGAATAGCAAATACTAATAAATAACTCCCTTTATTATATGTATCATCATCTATGCTATGAAGTAAGAAAATTTTATTGTAGCCAATCTATCATATTAACTGAATTTTATTCCATAAGGACTGTACTCTCTATGGCCTCTTATCTTTAAACTACATTTTCAGGGAGCTCTAAGCCTATAATAAAAGGATGTCTTAAATCTATAATCGAATATCCTGGCCTGCCGAGGTTTGCATATTGTCTCTTTTTACCCTGAAATATACTGTTTACAGGCAGAAACCCCAAGAAAATTCCTGAAATATTGGCCTCATCTTTCTATCTGCTCATCTGTGCTTAATGATCTCCATGGCATAAAGGTTTCCAAACTGTGGAAAGGTATAGTTAAGTATAGGATTTTCATAAAAAGACTAAAACATAACTTTTCTGTAGAAAACAAAACAAAACAGAAAATGAATCAGTGCAGAAAGTCCCCAGTAATGCAACATACAGAAAAAAGAGGTAGAAGAACAGTGATTGTAACATTCTGCTCAGCTGTGCTGGAATTTCATCAAGCAGCTGAGGTGGCTTCATCAGCCTCACCATTCCAGTGAATATGGCTCTGAATTTCCCCTTATCTGATTTAATTATTAACATGTATAAACCTATTGTGTGACATGTAGGGCATTTTTTATTCTTCAAAAGATGACTAGAACAACAAGAATGAAAATTAGAACAATTCCCAAGATTAGTCTGAAATTAATAATGAAAGACAAAGGGTCCTATCCTGAGTCAAAGGATGTCAAAGACTACAGATATTTATATGCAGTTTCACAGCAGAGATAGGTACTGGTTGATCTGAGCCTATATCTGCAATTTGCTGATGCAACTGTTGTGTATTTACTACCAAATCAAAATAGTTCCATAGGCAATGGAGGTGGAATCTAATTCATTCCATGGTCCCTGAGAAAAATTATATAAAAATGTGGTAACAAATATCCACTGAAACTGTGAGCAATAAGAAAACTGAGAAGAACACATGATGGTGGAAACAAGGAAGCATATTTTTGTTCAACATACAATGTATATATAACTAGGAGCACAATGTATTAAAGAAACATTTGAAGGATTACTTGACAGTTTTATTTCATCTGAATATGAGTAATATAGATTTCACTGCCCTAGAGAAACAGTGATAAATTATTGAGCAAGAAGCTTATTAAGTAAACAAGATAAACAAGAGAAATGGAAATTATAAAGAGTTCATGATTTTGGCAATCTCAGGAAGCAGAATATGCCAGGCTACACACATCATTGAAGGGCATTCTCATGAATTAAATGTGCAATGTGTAAAGCTGAACATGTATAAGCTGAATATGTATAAACTGTATACATATATAAGCTGTATACAAGTATACATGTATAAGCTGAAATGTTGATTCATTTCCTCCACACAGATCAGCAGGAGTGCATCCCCTGCCTAAGTCAAGAGTACCCAAACCCTGAGAGAAACCAGTGCCTGCCCAAGACAGTGACCTTCCTATCCATTGAAGATCCTCTGGGCATGGCTCTGGCCTGCACAGCTCTTTCCTTCTCTGTCAGCACAATTGCAGTTCTGGGAATCTTTCTCAAACACCAAGAATCAGCCATTGTTAAGGCCAATAACCGGACTCTCAGCTACATCCTGCTCATCTCCATCCTCCTCTGCTTCCTCTGCTCCTTTCTTTTCATTGGCCGTCCAAACACAACCTCCTGCATACTGCAACAAATAACATTTGCACTTGTGTTCACCTTGGCTATTTCCACCATTTTGGCAAAAACTATAACTGTAATTCTGGCCTTTAAGGTCATGAAACCAGGAAAAACAATGAGAAGATTGTTTGTCACAGGTGTCTATAATGCTGTCATCCCCATCTGTGTCCTGATCCAACTAATTCTCTCTGGAGTCTGGCTGGGAACCTCCCCTCCCTATATTGACATAGATGAACACTCTGAACATGCTTATATCATCATTTTATGCAGCAAGGGCTCAGTTACTGCTTTCTACAGTGTGCTGGCATACTTAGGGTCCCTGGCCCTTGGGAGCTTCACTGTGGCTTTCCTGGTGAGGAACTTGCCTGACACATTCAATGAGGCCAAGTTCCTGACATTCAGCATGCTGGTGTTCTGCAGTGTCTGGGTCACCTTCATCCCTGTCTACCAGAGTACCAAGGGCAAAGCTATGGTGGCTGTGGAGGTGTACTCCATCTTGGTCTCCAGTTCAGGGCTGCTGGGATGCATCTTTTTCCCTAAGTGCTACATTATTCTCTTAAGACCTGATAAGAACTCTTTGAGATGTATTAAAAACAAAAAAAGCTAATAAAAATTGATCCTTTTGATGTATTAGTTTTCTAATAAAACCCATTAGTATACTAAAATTAAATTATTTACATACTTTTAAGTAACCTTTTTTTCTGAAATGTATATTTAAACAAATAGAAGAGCTCCTCACTTTGTCTCACAATCACAGACATCCTATTTCAGAATAGAAGCTGCGGCTGAAAAAATTTTAATAAGATATTCATGTTACTTATTAATTTGTGGACAATATACATATTCAAAATGTAATTACATGATAGTAATTTAGGTAAACAGTACATGAACTGAATACTTGTTTTATTTGTTATTTTGGGGAGTGATAACAGGGCTTTGGGTGGTATTTGAAATTCTTCTATAGAACAGGAATGAAAATAGATCTCTGGAAAGGGAGAGGGTCTTTTAAACAGTTGAGCCATTCCAAAAATCAGAGGAGAGAATTTTCTAAAAGGAAAAAATAAATAAATCTACTACCTGGCCCTGCTCTCCTTTCCTAGACATACGTAAAAATGACTCAGCATCCCACTCTAGAAATACTTGCTCAGTCACCTTCATTGCTATTGTGTTCACAATAGGCAGGAAATGGAAAATCATAAACATGTTTAACATGATAAATATCACACACACAATTAGTTGTAGGTAGAAAAATTATAATTTAGGTAACCCATATCCAGAAGTCAAATATCTCTCATTCTCTACACTGGGGCATCTAGATCCAAAGTTTCAGATGTGAGTATCACCATGGAATAACTGTAGAAGCAAGAAAAAATGTTGGGCAAGCAATAAAATGGCAGGCACAATTGATCTAATTGGGATAATGTGGGGAAGGTCCCCTAATTATCAAGGTGGATAAATATGAAAGAAGGAAGTGGAACAAATAACAGTAAATATTTGTAAAAGGGTTTTAAGTAATCATACTGTGAATTATCTACATAAAATCCCTATAATACATGTAAGTCCATTCATGAATATGTTACCTGTTACAACCTAAATATTTTTAATAATTCACACAGAAAAGTATAGTTCACCACTGTCAGAAGAAGCTTTTCTTTGCAATAGCAATCATGACTGAAAAACACAACCAATCACAAGGCAGAATTCTGGAGAACACTCACACCTGATAAATTTACATAACAATTCCCAGATCTAAGGCTCAGAGATCATGCAGAACAGATGATGAAAAATTATATAAGGCAGAGGATCAGAGTATGTTCTGGTAGTGTGTCTCCTAATAATACCAGAAGCTACATCCATAAGAGGAACCAATATTTAAAAAAAAAAAAAAAGAAAAGAAAATGCTTATCAATATACCAGTATAAACATGAAGTGAAAAATTGAAAACGCCAATAGGTATGCAGAAGTGGTCCAGTAAGAAACTGTTGTCTTTAATCCTATGCAAAAAACTGCAGGGAACTAATAAGAGCTGAGAGTGTGAGAAAAAATTCTTTCCAGGAAAAAGCATAAAATCAGTTAGTTATTCAACACCAAACATTCAACCCTGAAAACATACATGGGACCCAGAAATATCCTGCAAAGCCCTCTCCAGTCGCCACACTGCACACAGTTTCCCCTGGTTCCCAGTGTCACGTAAATGTCCCCATCCTTCACCACTGGCTATCTTCAGGATCCAGAGCTTCCAGAGATTCGGAATTCTTGAGGGCAGCGCCCCGCCTATCTGCTTCCGGAAGTAAACAGGCCCGGATGCTGGAAGTCTCATTTGTGTGAAGGAAAAATGTGCACTTTGAATTCTCCTGATCTGACATAGTCCAGCTGGTCCCTGGTCCCTGGAGAAGAGATTCTGGGGTCTCTGCCCCTTTTTTTTAGTCATTTTCACTCTCCCAGTCAAAGCAGGGCTGGTCTCTGGAAGGCAACAATGCATTCACACAGAAA
>NW_026596282.1:0-5297 GCF_907164565.1 Psammomys obesus | reverse complement strand
AGAGCCCTGCAGAACATTTTATTTATGCTGTTCACTCTCTTTGTGAGGCTGAGGCAGGAGGAATGAAAGTTTGGGGCCAGCTCAAGCTGCATCGGACTCCAGCCTATGGTAACAAGATCCACTTACCATCCTAGAGATTTGGAAAGAACCTGTGTCCACCTACGGAGGACCAACGTGGGACATGGTGTGTACGGGGGTGGAACAATAACTAGGGAGAGGCAACCGGAGCGGCTCCTTACATTTCCCACCTTTGGTTTGCTGTGGGTTTTGGTTGTTGGTGGCGGTGGTGGTTTGGTGGTGCTGGGCCTCTGGCATAGAGCTTTGTACGTGCTAGGCAAGCACTTCTTTCCTCCCCAAGCCCCACAGCTCTGTGTGCGTGCAGAATTTTTCCGGGTAAACTGGAGCGGAAAATGGGCCAGGAAGAAGTACAGAAATCTCTTGTGTTTCTGCCTGTGGTGTCTGTTTGAGACATGGTCTTTCATAGGCCAGGATGGGTTCAAGTTCTCTGTGTCACCCTGCATGCTGGGACTATAAACACACACCAACATGCCGGACGTATGTGGGACTGGCACGGGACCTAGGACTTCCTGCTCCTTATGCCAGTGCTCTGCCATCTGACTGTCCCCCTCCATCCTAGGTAAGCTTCTTGTTGGTGTGTTCCTGAGGTCTCACCACGCAGCCCTGCCGGCCTCTAACTCACAGAGTTCTGTCTCCTGAATGGCGGGCGAGAAGGCGTCAGCCACCATGCCCAGCTGGTGTTTCGTGTGGTTTTGAGATTCACTCTCATTGGATGAACCTGATGGCACCCACCTTTAATCCCAGGACTCAGGAGGCGGAAGCAAGCTGATCCAGAGTTTGGTGCTGGCTTGGTCTTCATAGTGAGCTCCAGACTTACACATGTATAGTGAGACCCTGTCCAAAAAATAAATAAGTAAAATGAGAAAGAATAAATCCTTCTTAAGAGCCCCCAAATAAACAAAGGACTAAGTTCAGGGTACATTAATCATCCTGAAGTTCCATCCGACAGACACCATGCACTGTTTCTGCGTTGTTCTTTCCCAACTTCAGTGGACATACGTCACTTGGAGCCAAGTCATAGCTGGAATTTTAAATTCCCATTTCTGAGTTCCCAAAGCCTGTAACTCCAGCACTCAGAAGGCTGAGGCAGGAGGATCAGAAGCTCACGGCCATCCTCAGATACAGAACAAATGCCAGAGCAGGCTCAGCTAGGAAGACCCTGACTCAAACAACACAAAGCCAAACCGAACCAACAACAACAATAAACGAGTGTGTGGAGGGAGGGTGAGGCTGAAGCGACGGCTCAGGGGGCAGAGTTTGCTGACAAGCCAAACAGACAAGCTCTCGTTCAGCTTTCTGGATTCATAGAGTAGGAGGAAAGAGCCAATTCCTCAGCGGTGTCCTCTGCTACACACACGCACACACATGAACACACAAAAATACATACAGGCACATGCACACACACAAACACATGCATACACACATAAATGAATACACACACACATACATGCATGCATACTTACACACAGAAGAATTTTTTTGCGGCGTGGGAGAGGCCTGGTGACAGATGCCTTTCGTCAGTGGGGAGGCAGATCTCCCTGAGTTCAAATTCAGCCTGGTCCCCACAGAGACAGTAGAGCCAGGAAGTTCAAGTGGCAGTGAGCTGGGGGCCAGGCAGAGGTCGGCATGCGGTGTAAAGGGGAGAGAGCTGGAAGTCAGGCCCCCGGCTTCTGCCTTCCGGACACACGACAGAACCAACGCCTGAGCCTTGCTGAGCGTGGCTGCAGCCTCGTGCCTTTAAACGGTGACAGCGAGCAGGGCTCCTACCCTTGGGACATCCGGTGAGCCCACAAGAACACTCACCATGTGGTTCCAGCACCCAGGAGGTGGAGGCAGGAGGATTGCATATTCCACCCTAACCTACATTTACCAGTCCAGTCAGGGCTACAGAGCGAGACCCTGTCTCAAACAAACAAATGTGCTGAATTGCCAATGTAATGTTGCCAGAGGGCTCTCCTCCTCCCTTCCTTCATTCCTTGTTTTTTTTAAAGATTTATTTATTTATTTTATGTATATGTATGCTCTATCGGCATGTACGCCTGCCCGCCAGCAGAGGGCACCAGATCCCAGTATAGATGGCTGTGAGCCACCATGGGGTTGCTGGTGCTTGAACTCTGGAGTGCAGCCAGGGCCCTTAACCTCTGAGCCTTCTCTCCAGCCCGTCCTTCCTTCTTCATTACTAAACCAGGAGATGAACCAGGGCTTCCTGTTTGTTCCTCGGCCTTCTATCACTGAGCTGGCTCCCAGCCAACTACCAATATGTCTGTTCCTTTACATTCTGGTTTTTGGAGACAGCGTTCCTGGCTGTCCTGGAACTCGCTTTGTAGACCAGGCTGGCCTCGCACTCAGAGATCTCTGCCTCACTTAGTGCTGGGAATAAAAGTGTGTGCCACCATCCGGCTGCAGATCAACTGTCTGAGACTGGGTCTCAAGAGATCTGGCAGCAGAATATAAGCCAAGAAAGGCCTTGTTCCTCATCCTCCTGCCGGAGCATCCCACGGGCCGGCATGGCAGGCATGGTCCATGCCGCTGAGCGTGTGCGATTCTTTTAAATGATCTTTTTACTCTTTTGAGATTATATCGTTCCTCCCTTCCTTTCCTCACTTCTTGTGCAGTCCTTCTTCCTTGCTCTCTTTGCAATCCACGGTCTATCTTTTCATTAGCTGTCATTACATACACACAACATATATGTGAGTGTCATACATACACATACATGTATATAGCACATATACCTAAATACCTAAGTACAACCTGCTCTGAGTGTGTAATGTTACTTCCAGGTGTGTTTCAGGGCTGGCCGTTTGGTGTTGGCTAACCAGTTTGATGTGCTCTTCTCCTGCTCCCGGCATTCCTTACTTGCCTGTAGTGCTCTGTCTAGGGCGAGGCCTCAGGGCCTTTCTCATCCACTTTGGCAAGTCTGCTGCCACCCTTGCTCAGCTCACGTTTAGGCGGTCCTGTCCATGAGATGTTAGTGGGTGGAGCCTCTGATGTCCCTAGAAAACACAAGCTCTCAGCAAGTCCACAGATCCCCTGGCCTTTCACAGTCTTTCAGTCCCCCTTCCTCAGTGCCCCCGGAGCTAAGGAGTCATGTTACAGGCCTGTCCTCTGGGACTGGGCTCCACAGAGTTCCGTGTTGATGGGTTGTAGCCTTCTGTGATCTCTCTGTAATGCCACGGGTAGGTGTCCGAGGAGCACACCTACCCGTGGTGACAGCTGGGATGTAGGCGGGGCAGGCCTCCTGAAGCCGTGCTTGCAGCTCTCCAAGATCCCTGACGTCACTAGGCCCGGGGAGTTGGCGAGGTCACCACCCGAGGCATGATGCCCCTCTGGTTGAGTGGGCACCGGGTGATTTTAATACCGTCTTATTTCCGTCACATTGACTTATTCTCCGTAGTTTTTACGGGAAGCATGGTGTCGTGATGCACACGTGGAGGTCGTGGACGTGGGAACCTGTTCTCCTTCCCGACGTGGATTTCAGGGTCTGAACTCCAGCTGGACGGCATGTGCCTTTTTCCTCACAGCCCTAGTAACCTGTTCAATGATTTTTTTTTTTAAATGTTAAACTTTTATTTTATAAACAAATTTAAGGGCTTAAAATTATTTTTATGCTATGTGTTTGAGTGTTTCACCTGGCATGTATGTATGTATGTGCGTGTATGTGTGGGGCCCATGGAGGCCAGAAGAAAATGCCAGATCCCCTGGACTTAGAATGGAGACAGTTGTAAGCTGCCTGTGAGCTCTAGAACAGAACCCCCATTAATCCCAGCACTCAGGGGGCAGAGGCAGGTGGATCTCTGTGAGTTCCAGGCCAGCCTGATCTCCAGAGTGAGCCCAGGACGGCAAAGGCTACACCCAAAAACCCTGTCTTGGAAAAAAGGAAGAAAGAAATCGTCATAGTCTCTTTCCCACCAAAGCACAGTGAAAAGGCGTTACCACAGAACCACTCCGGGCTCAGCATCTGCCAGGCTCTCTAGAACCTTCGTCAGCCTGGTGAACATTCCAGCCCTTTAGTTCAAAGAGAAAGACTCGGTGATTCGAAGAGTTAGGTAGTTTGCCCACGGGCTCTCCCGGGAGCATTAGACAGTGACATGGCTTTAAACAAGGTGTACCAGACACAAAAGCCCACGCTCTCCCACGTGGGCTCCACACGGCCTGACTACAGACTGAGCTGGGTGAGGGCGCAGCAGTCAGAGACTGTTAAAAGGAAAAACGAAAGATCACAGCTCCCGCACTTCACCGCTGCCTGCGCCTTCTCCGGAAGCAGCATCCTTTGAGTGTGGGCATTCAGTTCCAGTCAGGAACGAACTCGGTCTGGTCCCGCTGAAAGCCAACGACTTCAACAGCCTGACTTTATTTGCAAAACACAGTCCATAGTGCAATCCCTGTATTCAAGAAGTTACAGCTTTTTGGGGGGAGGTTGGGAACCCCAGATAGTGAGCAAACATTAGCTAGGAAGCAGTTTTGCATTCTCGGGACTGAAAAGCCGCCCGGGGGTGTAAGAAACGCAATCTGCAGGCCACAGCAGCATCTTCCCTAGGACCTAGATAGTTTGGAAAGCCAGTGTGGGTACTTGGGGTGCACCAAAGCGCAGGGGGAGGGGCTCGCCTTCAAGGCAAGAACCCGCATTGAAGTTGTGGCAAACACAGCTGAGTTTGGGAGTGACACGGAAAGCCAGGCGCAGAACAGAGGGGCATCTAGGCCGGGGAGCACCTCTCTGGAGGAGAGGCTGTGGAGCAGACGGGGTGGGCGCGGGGAAAGATTGCAAACGGTACGCTCTGGACCAGCGTAAAGAACTGCATTTGCAGGATTAGTCCCAGGGTTAGTTACACCGCGGAGGTGAGCCGCTCCTCTCTCCCACGGGAAGAGAGGAGATCCCGGCTTTGCCAGGAAGCTGGAAGGGATGAGAGCGAGTCTAAGTAACTGTGTTCTGACGCAGGGCAAGCTGGGAGCGCGGTTCGTCCGGCGGCGCGGAAAGCGGGCAACATCTTTCAGATCCGGAGGACTACGGTGGGCAGGAGGGCGTCAGAAGACCTGGGCAAGTCTGCAAGCGTGGCCTGAGGGACCGTGCACGTATCCAGCGGAGGATGCGGCCGTGGCCACCGGCAGCTCGGAGGCCCCGGGAGGCCGCACGGCTCCGCACCACTGGGCCGCAGCGACGGCCGGCTCGAGAGCAGGTGGCCGCGCGGACTGCGCAGCTCCCGGGGAGCGCGCGCGCTGGG
>NW_026596281.1:0-1109 GCF_907164565.1 Psammomys obesus | reverse complement strand
CCTACTCCTCCCTCTCATTCTGTCCTCCCACCCACAAGGACCACTGCCAGCTCTCCTAAAGCTACTTCCTGACTTTCTGCCTGAACCCACTTACAAGGAAGAACCCCAGAGTTTATAAAGAAGGTCTCCGGGTTCCCTGCTGCATCAGGGAGAGGAACTCACCAGAGCAGGGAAATAGGATGCAGCTAGCAGAGCTGGAGCCTCTGGGCTGAAGTTTTATACAGCTCCGGGGAAGGAATGAGCCACTCCCAAGTCCAAAGTGAAAAGTTTCCACCTCCACTGACTCAGAAAACATGGGACTGCCCCTACTGTCACTAGCTGTCTCAAAACAGCGCCTGCTCAGGAGGGACCATAGCGTCCCACCCCTCCCAATATCGGGACTACTCAGCTGTCTGTGTCAGAGGGGCTGCTTCTGCTATTTGTAAAAATAAAATGAAACAAACACTTGAGGAGGTCAGCTCGGGAAGTCCCATCTGAGAAACAAGACCCAGCAAAAGACCCTACAGTCCAAGGACACTCAGAAAGCCCAGGATGAGGTCCCCATCGTGGAACCCTGATTGAAGTCCCTAGCTGAGTCCTGAGACAGAAGCCCTCATGGAGACGCTCCTGGGCAGAATTCTTCCCTTCCACTGCTGGGCCCATACTGCATCAACCTTCTCACCACTTCTCTTCCCACCTCCTCTCCCCTGGGCTCGGGGAGGGGGTGCAACCAAGAACTGAAAGAAACACAGGGCAGCCCATTCCTGCCCGCCCAGGAGACAGAGGGCTCCTCTGTCCACTCCTGGTCCCTAGCCCTTCTGGTGTCCTCTCTGACAGGGTGGAGCCTTTCGGGAGGAGGGTCCTTAGGGGAGGACAGCTAAAGCCAGTTCTCTCCACACCTCTCCAGAGGACTCATTTACAGCCTGCCTGTCTGTTCAGAATCTGCTCCCACCTCAGGCCAAGGTCAAATGTGAGTATCCTTTCCAGCTTAGTATGAGTCCCTGGCATAGCCACCCTGGAGGAAACGGGGCCTCAGTAGGACCCCAAGAGTCCTGAAAAAAGATACTGTGGTGCCTAGAGGATTTGGGAGCAATCAGCCAAGGGAAAGAGCAGTGTCCGGATCTAGGGGA
>NW_026596280.1:0-3039 GCF_907164565.1 Psammomys obesus | reverse complement strand
AGAGAGAGAGAGAGAGAGAGAGAGAGAGAGAGAGAGAGAGAGAATGTGTTTAATTTCAGTCCGAAGGCACCTCCTCCTGAAGATCTCACCACCTCTAAATTGTGTCACAGGCTACTGAAAAAGACTTCAAAGTGCAGACATATAAGAACCAAACGATGACAAGGTTCTATGTGTTTGAGATAGGCTGATTCTTGAGATGTATTCATTAAAATTTCATGCTTTTGGTCTCAAGTAAAACTTGGAAAACATTGACAATTTGCAAAGCTGTATTTGCTGTTTTAAAGGTCAGAGCTCTGGATTTGTTGTGAAGACACAGCTGGTAAACACTCATCACTGAGCTGCCATCTGAAAGGGAACTGGAGTCTTGCAAGAGGTTTTGATGTGCACCAAGGTTCACTATAGGATGCAAATCAAATCCTTCTAGGAAACTCAGAGCTTGCCCTGAGGCCTGAAAAGAACTTTCTTCTATTTTCAGTGTTCCCTGCTTTCCTTAGAATCGCTCTCAGAATGCTGAGAAGCCAGACTGCACTTACAGAAGGAAGGACAAGCAGATGGCTCCAAGTATAAGGAAGGAAATTTGATAATAAAGTTTTATTTAAGTTGTTATTTTACATTATAATTCTTTCTTACCGAAACATATCTCTGCTTCAAGTAATGGATTAGTATTCTTCTGTGCTACTAAATGCAAACATGTCATTCAGTACCAAGGACACACTCATGGTTAAAAGAGAAGAGAGTAGTCAAAAGATATGGCTTCCTGAGATAATCTAGTCTTGGATCAAGCAACCATCAATATTCACCTTGCCTGGACCTTTGTTTTATCAGCTATATGGGTGACTTGATAAAGACAGATGAAGGCTGTAAAGACTAAGTTTGACTATATGATGTAGATTGCTTTACTTTGGTTATAATCTTCCCTGTCATACCTTTATCTTTCTTTTTCGTACCCTCCTGAGGGTAACACTCCACATTCTATTTAATCTTTCCTTACATGCAGCCTGTGGCATCTTAAGTCACACATGCCATCATGGTGTTTCATAACGGAACTTCTATTACATGCAGTAACTCCTTTCATGTACTTGACCCTTGCCAGTATGTGAGTGAGGTAATTTTTCACCTGTGTTTACAAATATGCAAACATGCCAAATTCAGAATGTATTGACAGTTGGATTCATGAAATACCCTACAGCTCAGCTCACATGCTGACATATGCTCGCTGTGCCTGATCTTAGAAAGGAAATGCCTCTGTGTCTCAGTTTTGTGGGTAAAAGAGGAGCAACTGCAATTCACCAACTGCATATAGTTGGAGTGAAAGTTATTCAATATAAGCTGTAAATCAACAACTTGACATATGTTGTCTCTTTTCTGTGGAAGTTTACTTCAATAGTCTACTATAAATTCTTATCATTTTGATGTTGTTTTTCTTGTTTGTTTAATACAACTCAATGTGCCCAGAAAAGAAACCCCCAAGAACAAAACAGGGATAACTGAAAAAAAAGTCTGCATATCATGTGTACATATTAATATGCACATTTAATATGGTCATATAAAATTATTTAATATTTTTACAAATAATGTAATTAACATTATATGAAAACAATATTCATGTAATATATATGATCAAATCATACACCTGTATGTATAGATTATTCTAAGATATTAACTGTAGATCTAATATACATTTCTATATGACTAGCTTGGTATGTTAACAATATGACATGCATAATTTATTTGTATCATTTGTGCATGTCACATGTATTTTTGACAATTTTTTAGTTAACTGGACACAAGTTATATATGCAGAAACAAAAACCTGTCCTAATATTGTAATGAACAGATGAGATGAACGTCACAGCAGTCATATTCTCAGCACTGAAACACACAGGAGCACAAATTCATGTATAAACCTATGTTTACCTGAATGAACAGAGGCTTTCTGAGGTGAATAGGGCCAGTGCTCATAGAGTTCTCATACTAGATAGCAGGCAATCTTGGCATTTTTTCCTGCTGGGGCCTTTATAGCCCTGGCTCCTCATAATGATATCTGAAGGTTGTAGCGATTCATAGAATAATGGCTTCCCCTAAGTGTCCACGCTTTCATCCTAAACTTGTGAGTATGTTACTCTACATGAGGAAGGGTCTGGTTAAGAATATTGAGATGCAGATATCACCCCAGAATAACTGAATGAGTGATACAATTGTAGTACAATTACACATACTTCGTGATTGCAGTTATCCTAAACAGTGAAAACTGGGAATTTGTGACAATAGAAGCCCAAGTCAGAGTGAAAGAATGCAGGTTATTCTTAGAAGGAAGAAAACTCAAGGAGCGAGATCTCTTCCCGAAAACCAGATGCTTCTCTCTGCACATTCAGAAGCAACGGCCTGCTGGCGCCTTCATTTAATCCTGCCAGCGCTATTTCAGATTTCTGACCTCCCAAACTGTGACTTGATCAGTTTCTGCTTTAAGATATATGGCAATTTGTTATACCAATAGGAAACATTCCATCATTATTTTCTGCCAGCATAAACGCTGCTTGACCAGACTCTCAAGGTAATAGGAAAAATAGCCATGATGTGCTTGAAATATATCCTGGTCTGTGCCAAAGTGTTTCAAACTTTACCTGGTCTTTGTGCTCTATAGAAATACACTGCTTTTTGCTATTCATATTTCTTTTTTTTTATTTTTTTTATTTTTTTTTATTTTATTTTTCTTTTTAGTTACATTTTGTTAACTCTGTGTCCCAGCTGTATCCCGCTCCCTCATTCCCTCCCCAACCCCACACTCCCTCCCTGGTCTCCTCCCTGCCCCTTTCCAAGTCCCCTGATAGGGGAGGACCTCCTCCCCTTTCATCTGACCCTGTTTTATCAGGTATCTTCAGGGCTGGCTGCAAAGTCCTCCTCTGTGGCCTAACAGACTGCTCCTCCCCTGGGGGGGGGGGGTGTCAAACAGCCTGCCCTTGAGATCCTGTTAGAAATAGTCCGTGTTCCCCTTACTTTGGAAAACTACTTGGTTACTGAGCTACCACAGGCCACATC
>NW_026596279.1:0-1260 GCF_907164565.1 Psammomys obesus | reverse complement strand
TCTTCCAACCTTTTACCCTCAGGTAATGTCTATCTTTGTGTCTTAGGTGTGTTTCTTGTATGCAACAGATTGCTGGGTTTTGTTTACGTATCCATTCTGTTAATCTGTGTCTTTTTACTGGAGAGTTGAGTCCATTGATGTTGAGAGAGATTAATGACCAGTGGCTGTTAGATCCTTTGATTTTGATGTTGGCTGTGTTCATAAGTTTGTGTGCTTGGTTGCTTTTTGTTTTGCTGTAGTAAGGTTAATTATTTCCTGTGTTTTCTTGACAGAAGCTAATTTTCTTGGGTTGTATTTTCCCTTCCAGTGTCTTCTGTAATGCTGGATTTGTGTGTAGGTATTGTTGAAATTTGTTTTTGTCATTGAATATCTTGTTTTCTCCGTCTATGAGGACTGAGAGTTTTGCAGGGTATAGTAGCCTGGGTTGACATCTGTGTTCTCTTAGGGTCTGCATGATATCTGTCCAGGCCCTTCTGGCTTTCATAGTTTCTGTTGAAAAGTCAGGTGTGATTCTAATGGGTTTGCCATTATATGTTACTTGGCCTTTTTCCCTTGCAGCTTTTAGTATTTTTTCTTTGTTCTGTATACTTCCTGTTTTGATTATTATGTGGCGGGAGGATTTTCTTTTCTGGTCAAATTTGTTGGGTGTTCTGTAGGCCTCATGTATCCTTATTGGCTTCTCCTTTAACTTGGGGAAATTTTCTTCAATGATTTTGTTGAAAATATTTTCTGGGCCTTGGAGAAGGGAGTCTTCTTTTTCCTCTATTCCTATTATTCTCAAATTTTGTCTTTTCATATTGTCTTGGATTTCTTGGACGGTCTGTGTCAGGAATTTTTTGGATTTAACATTTTCTTTGACAGATACATCGATTTCTTCCATTGTATCTTCTACACCTGAGATTCTTTCTTCCATTTCTTGTATTCTGTTGGTTATGCTTACCTCTGTAGTTCCTGTTTTCTTCCCTAAATTCTTCCTCTCCATTATTTCCTCCATTTGTGTTTTCTTTAATTTTTCTAGTTCTATCTTCAGGTCTTGAGTTGTTTTGTTTACTTCCTTCACCTGTCTGCTTGTATTTTCCTCTTTTTCTTTTAGTTCCTTCAACTCTGTCTCTTTGATTTCTTTCAGTGATTTAATTATTTCTTCTCTGAAGGCCACAAGCTGTTTGGCTGCATCTTCCCGTATTTCTTCACGGATGGCCCTAATTTGCTTGTCTTTATCTTCCTCTAATTCTTTACGTATTTTATTTGTCTCCTCTATTA
>NW_026596278.1:0-13379 GCF_907164565.1 Psammomys obesus | reverse complement strand
CTGGTGTCATCCTGTTTGCCATTCTGAATGATGATTAAGCATCCTCCTTAGAGTCCTTCTTGTTTAGCTTCTTGAGGTCTGTATATTTTAGTATGTTTATTTGTTGGTATAATGTTCTTTTGGAATGTATACAATTTACTCTTGTTCATTCAAATGCTGCTTTCTCTACTGCACTATCTGTTTTCAATCTGGACAATGCATTGTGATACTTATTCTAAGCATCAACTGTCTCAGGTTTGTATAAATATGCCAATATTTATTCTCTATATTTTCAATTAAACATTCATCCTGTGATGTGCAATGGAGAAAATAGGGTAGGACATCCTGGTCGGGAAGGGAGAAGAAAACGATTGGGAGGAGTTGGAGAGGGGAGATAAGTAGGAGAGGACTTGGAACAACAAGAGCTCAACCGTACCTAAGAACCACAGTGGTCTTTCAAGGAGGTTCAGTCCAAGAAGCATACTATTCCTCATCTCTAGCCCCTGTCATATCACAGAATCAGGATGATCCTGTGTTTGCAACCTGGGTCTGCATCTGTGTAGGCCTCAGGCTGTTTCATACCACCTGATCAAAAACACTGGTCAAGAACATTTTCTATTGTTGACCTCAGCCCTCTCTCACATGTATCACCTCCCTCAGGACTCCAGTTCTACCTCTCTCCACAGCACATGCACTGATCTTCGCTTCCATCTTTCCTGCCTGTCCATCACACCTTCCTTCTTTGGAGCATTGTCCAGTTGGCCTGGACAGCTTTGCCATCAACTTGTGTCCCCAGAAGTGCAGGTCATGTCTGCGTGGGCCATCTCTAGTATTCCTTTTTTTTTTCCTTTTGTCTCTAGAATTCTTATAGCTTTCCTTGTGTCAGAGGTACCAGTGATGTACAGAGTAGCCCTGCTCTACACTATAAATCCAGAAAACAATGAAGCTTACTACTTATACACTGGTTATTTCATCTGTGTGAGCAGGAAGGAAATGAAGAGTATGTCCGTTTTCCTCCTGGAGACATTTAAATTTCTATGTCCTTGGTCCCAATTATGTGTTAGGATTCCAAGGTCATGGTATCATATATTTCCACCAGATTCTGACTTTCCTCGTGAACTTCTGTCTGATGCTCCAGGCAGCAATTAACTTTCTGTCCATTGGCTTTCTTCAAAAGATAGTACTTTATTCCAGTTGATCACCATATAGGCTGCCCACTCCACTTTTGAAAGGTATCAGATAAAAATTCAGTTTTACTCTGTGGTGTGCTCTTTGATCACTTTCCTTGGGCAAGGTGAACTTGTCAGGCCACAGAGGAAGAGGGTGCAGGCAGTCCTGAAAAGACTTGATAGTCTGGGATAACTTGGTTAGAGAGGAGGGCACTCCCTTTTTGGGGGCTAGAGGAGGGGGATAGGGAAATGAACAAGGTAGGGTGGGGCCTGGAAGAGACAATGGAGAGGGCTACCATGGATATGTAAAATTATTAAATTAATAAAAAATTCAGAACAAAAAAAAATCAGTTTTAATTTCACCTCCACTGCTTGGGAATTCAGCTTCTCATATTAACTTTGGTTTTCTCCTAATATCTTGGGACTGTTGATTCTCTAGATTCTTGGTAAGGACAAGAGAGATGAGGAACGAAAACAGGTAGTAGGTCAACTTTGAGATCACAATGCTTCCTATGTATTTTAGTTCATACAAGATATGTGTAGGATTTATGCTGCTAGTGTTTTCTTCACTATGCAGGAGGTTCTGACTTGACCTGTGGAAGATGGATGCATCTCAGAACAACTATAACAATTTAATGTTCTATGTAAGAGATAGGACTTGAGGTGGGGCAAGGATGAAGAGACTGAAGAGAGTATTTGCTTATAGACCTCAGATGACCCAGTGAAAAGTAAAATGTATCCATGATAGAACAAGGAGCAAGACAGATAAGAAGGCTGCCTTCTAGGACTCTACCTTGGATAGTATCCTAGCTTGCTTTCTATCACTGTAATAAACATCATGACCCAATGCAAGTTGAGGAGGAAAAGCCTTATTTGGCTTATAAATCCTGATCACAGTCCTTCATTGAAGGAAGTTAGGGCAGGAGCTCCCAAAAAAGCAGAGGCAGGAAGTATGAAAGAAAGATACTTACTGGCCTTTTCTCCATGGATTGCTCAGTTTGCTTTCTTCCAATTGTCAGCATCATCTATGAGGAATGGTCCCACCTATGGTGTCCTGGTCCCTTCCACTACAATCATTTATATTAAAAATTATTTGTGTATGTGCAATCTCATGGAAGCCATACCTCAATTAAGATTCTTCTTCTCAGCTTATGTCAAGTTGACAAAAAAAATACTAAACAGTACATAGCACAGAGAATAACTGTATTCCTAAATCTATAAGTCCAGTGTGAAGTCAACAGGCATGACTTAGTCTCACTGAATTCATCCTCAATCTAAGGGTTCATTCTCTTCCTCATGATGATAACCTTGTAGAATTTCCTATTGTAGACTCCTTTGTTGAGCTTTTATTATGCTAGTATAATACATACTATTCCTGTGATAATGTATATTTTTCCCTCCTCTCTATTTTAGAATCCTTTACTGTGTAGAAGACTCAGGGGAACAGCAGAGTTTCTATTGCTCTGGGGAATACTGCATCCTGGACATGGTTTTCTTATACCTGAGTTGTGGTTTTACAGGATTCCACATCATGAAGAAAAAAACCCTCAGGTAAACAAGGCCTATGGGGAAGCAAGTGCCCGAGAGAAGTTGGAAAGTGCTTCTGAGGTGGAGATGCCCCAGTGTCCAGAGGAGATTAATAGAGAAAAATGTGTGTGAGAGGAAGCAGAACAATGGTGGAGAGAGTGAAAGAGAATGAATGTGAATTAATCCATCCCGCTTTTTTTCTTTTCTCTGGCTTTATCTTTCTCTGTCTCTCTCTCTTTCTCTCTCTCTCTCTCTCTCTCTCTCTTTTTTAGTTATTTTGATCACATGTCTTTTCTGTGAAAAACACTGAAGACACAGAGGAGACTAAGGAGACAAGACAACTCCATGCAGTAGTTTGTGTTGGTACTGTTAAGTTGTTTTTCACTGTCCACATACCACATGCTCAGCTGTTTCTCTCAGAGGAGTCCCTGAGTCCAGGGAAGGTGGGTAAAGCAGGTTTGTGGGGAGTTATTTTTCAGGAATCAATCACTGTGGAAAGCCTCTTCAGTCTTTCAAGACATTGGTAGACTGCACAAATCTCAGGCTGAAAGTCTGAAATAATGACAGGGTGAATTTTGTCCCAGATCTGCCTCCAAAGAAACTAGTGGGGACTTCGCTAATCTTGACTGAAGTGTGGTATAAGGGCCTTGATGGTCTGTCCTTGACTCTGCTGGTGCCAGGACAGGTATCATCTGTGTAGAGGAGGCTCTGACTTGCCCTGCAGATGATGGAGACTTTCTCACCTGAAGAAACCTGAAGGGAATCTGCTGACTTGGTGGGCATGTTCTGCCCATTAAAAGCTGTCATCAGAGGTACAGGGGATATAGAAAGTGTATGAGATGTTAGAGCAGAGATTCCTACTATCAGGAGGCCAGGACCTGCCAGACCTGTGCTATAAAGGTTTTTTCCTCCTTATCTATCTCCAAAGCATCTTGAGGTCAAAGTCATCATGGCATGATGACATAGGAGTAAAAGAAGGAGGAGGTGAGCTGCCACCTTCTTGCTACCTCTCAAGCTTCAGAGTATGCTCTGGACTAACAAAAGGCTCCATTTGTAATTCCTGATCACAGGGAGGGGCCAGTGCAATATGTTAATGCAAACTCAATGAGGATGAAGTCTGAGCAAGGGTTTGGAGGGCTGTGGTCACTGCTGCATCTGATGTTAACCTCAACCTTCCATCTACTGTCTGCCTTTACCCTTATCACTGAGGGTTTTGTAGTGCCACAGGTGCTGTGCTTATTATGTGACAGACACTGCCACCTCCAGGGTAAAGAGCAGTCTGGGGCCCAGGGAGTTTGCTCTTAGGAATTAACACCTCTGCAAAGTGGGGCCTTCAGCAGCCCTTTAGCTGCAACAGTGACTGAAGTATAAGGCCCAAGGCTGCTCTAGTGAGGTCTCAGACAAAGCTCAGTTGTTCTTGTGGCTGTGGGGCATAGATTCTGCTGTTCTGGAATGTTGTGCTAATCCTTTATCTGGGAATGTGCTTAGCTGTGACCCAGACACAACTAATCTAACAACTCAGGAAGCTGACTACTCTTTCTTAATTAATCCCCAGGATGAGTTTAGACCATGGTCTGTAAAGTTTTTCATTTAATGAGTTGAAAGAATAAAGTGGAACCATACAAAATATTCATCATAATTCCCTATGGGACTCCTTTCCACCTGACCAATTATTTCCCCTTTATGGTGAAATTAGCAAATCACTCAGTTTTGTGAGAAACTCTTGAATAATGTTATTTACATGTTTTCTAGTCTCCTCTGGTAATGCTAGCTTACTGAAAAGCACTTGCTCTTCACTCTGTCTCTCTGAATCCCTGGATGTCACAGGTTATCTGAGGAACAGTGTGATTAGATGGTTCTCTCTATTTTCTGGATTCAACATCCCAAGGCTCCTCCCAGTGTGAGGAGAAGTGGTGGCTGGATGTTCTCCTCTGATATCTATGAATTAATTCGCCCCAGGTAGTTGGATAGGTTTTTAGAACTAAGGAAATAAAAACAGGTGAAGGAACTGTATAAAACAGTTCAAGAATTGAAAACAGAATAAGGATAAATAATGAAAACAAACTAAAAAACCCTGAACATGGAAAACTTAGAGAAGAGATCAGGAACTACAAAGGTAAGCATCAAAAACAGAATACAAGAGATGGAGGGGAGAATCTCAGTTGTTGAGCATAGAACTGAAGAAATCGACACATCTCCAAAAAAATCATTAAGTAGGAAAAGTCCCTGACACAAAACATCCAAAAATTCAAGGACACCATGAAAAGATGTAAAAAAAGATGAAAAATGAAGATTCCAGACTCTATGTTCCAGAAAATATTTTCAAGAAAATCATATAAGAAAATTTCCTCAACATAAAAGAGATACTTACAAAGAGCTTAAAGAACATACACACAGGAGGCTTACAGAACACCAAACACATTAGAGCAGAAGAAAAATTCCTCCCACCACATAATAATCAAAAGACTAAATCTACGGATTAAAGAAATAATATGAAAATCAGCAAGGGGAAAAGGTCAAGTAACTTCTAAAGGTAAATTTATCAGAATCACATATGGCTTCTCAATAGAGACTGTGAAAGCCAGAAGGACCTGGGCAGATGTCATGCAGACACTAAGAGACCACAGGTGCCAATGCATACAACCATATTCAGTAAAACTTTCAATCACCATAGATGGAGAAATGACATTCCATCACAAACTAAATTTAACTAATATTTATGAACGAACACAACTCTACAGATGATAGAATAAGGAAAACTCCAACTCAATGAGGTCAACTACATCCAAGAAAACACAGTTTATAGATAACTTCACAACAGCAAAACCAAAAGAAAACAAGCATAAAACCAGACATATTAAATCAGTTAGAAAAAAAAGTGGGAAAGACCTGAGAACTCACACAGGAGACACCTTCCTGAACAGAACACAGGCTCTAAGAGCAACAATCAATAAGTGGGACTTCATGACACTGAAAAGCTTCTGTAAAGCAAAGGAAACCGTCATCAAAATAAAAAGAATGTCTACAGATTGGGAAAGAATTTCACCAACCCTTTATCTGACAGAGGACTCATATCCAGTATATATAAAGAACTAAAGAAGCAGAAAAGCAGCAAACCAAGTAATCCAATTAAAAAATGGGGAACAGAGCTAAACAGAAAATTCTCCACAGAGAAATATCGAATGGCAGAGAAACACTTAAAGAAATGCTCAATCTCATTAGCCATCAGGGTAATGCAAATCAAAACGATCCTGAGATTTCACCTTACACACATCAGAATGTCCAAGATGAAAAACTCAAGAGACAAGACATGCTAGAGAGGTTGTGGAGAACGTGGAACCCTCCTCCACTTTTGGTAGGAATGTAAGCTTGTACAACCACTCTGGAAATCAATCTGGCACTTTCTCAGACAACTAGGAATAGCGCTTCCTCAAGATCCAGCTATACCACTCCTAGGCATATATCCAAAAGATTCTCAAGTACACAATAAGAACATTTGATCAACCATGTTTGTAGCAGGTTTATTTGTAAGAGCCAGAAGTTGGAAACAGCACAAATGCCCCTCAGTGGAGGAATGGATGCACAAATTGTGGTATATCTACACAATGGAATATTACTCAGCAATAATAAAAAAAAAAAAGGAAATCATGAAATTTGCAGGTAAATGGTGGGATCTGGAAAATATCATCCTGAGTGAGCTATCACAGAAGCAGAAAAATGCACACACTATATACTCACTCATATAGACATATAATATAGGATAAATCTACTAAAATCTGTACACCTAAAGAAACTAATCAAGAGGGAGGACTCTTGCTGATATGCTCAATTCCTTTCCGGAAAGGCAAAGAGGCTAGACATCAGAAGAAGGAGAAAAGAGGGAACAAGTCAGGAGCCTGAAACAGAGGACCTCTGAAAAGCTCTGCCCTGCAGACTATCAATGTCTATGCTGAGATTTATGGGCAACCTTTGGGCAGAGTGCAGGGAATTGTAGGAAAGAAGTGGGAAACAGTAAGATCTGGAGAGGACAGGAACTCCACAAGGATAGCAACAGAACCAAAAAATCTGAGCACAGGGGTCTTTCCTGAGACTGATATTCCAACCAAGGACTGTGCATGGAGATAACCTAAGACCCCTGCACAGATGTAGCCCATGGCAGTTCAATATCCAAGTGGGTTCCATTGTAATAGGAACAGGGGCTATCTCTGACATGAACTGATTGGCCTGCTCTTTAATTACCTCCCTTTAAGGGGGAAGTAAGCAGCCTTACCAGGCCACAAAAGAAGACATTGCAGACACTTTGGATGAGACCTAATTGACTTGGATCAGAAGGAAGTAAAAGAAGTCATCCCCTATCAGTGGACTTGGGGAGGGGCATGAATGCAGAGGGTGGAGGAAGGGAGAGATTGGGACAGGAGGAGGGAGAGAACCACACGGGGGATACAAAGTGAATAAAGTATAATTAATAAAGACAGAAAATCCTAATTAAATAAAATATAACTAAAGCACTGCAAAAATAAAACTTAGACATTAATGCCAACTGAAATTCTACTTAGAACCAAAGTATAAAATAAAAAATTAGTGTTGCTATCCTTTGCAAAATAGCACTGAATAGAATTTGACAATATTTGAAGTCAACCTTCTTCTTTCACCTGTATCTTGAATACTAACAGATTCTATATATTTTATTGGCTAATGATTTTCACCTGTAAATTGTAATTGGTCCCTTTTAGTTTTAAAAGAAAGTCTAGGAGAGTTTTCAAGGGCAATTATGTCCTTTAATCTTTTATGGGAAGTACTATTTTGTGTCAAGATTAAATAATTATTTTCCACTTCTTTGGCTATTTTGATAGTACGATTTTAAAGGTGATTTGACACAAAATATTCTCATTTTTATGGCTGTGTTCATTAGCGGAATAAGTAGTTTAGAAATAACATTTTTCTTTTCATATTAGCAATCCATATTCTTTAAATAGATAATCTTTAAGTTCCAGAAATGACCTTATTTTTCTTTATTGATCTTCTGATTTTACGTATGAATAAATTTTACCTATATATAAAATCCAGATTTCCCTCTTCTTTTCTACATCCTGTCCTTCTTTCCTTTCTCTCATCTACTCTTCTACTTTCCCCTTCTTTCTTTCCTTTCTCCTTCTCCTGCTTCTTTCTGCTGTTGTTTATCATGATATTGTTTCCTCATGATTGTAATCAAAGTTTTTCTAGTATTATTTCTATTAAACTTACTTGTTTTAAATGTTTTTCATTTTTCATAGAAGGCTGTCATGAGTGTATCTTAATATTTTCAGCTTGAGAGCTCTAAGTTGGTCCTTGAGCTTCTATGTTGACTTTTTCCCCTAGTGATTGGTTAATCGCTTTGATAATATTTTTGGCAGAAATTTTAACCTGTATGCTCTCACAACCCAGTACCCTAGCTATTTACGTTCTCATTTGATGACTACTTTGCATAACTTTCTACAAGCCATCCCAGCTGGCCATAATTTATAAACCAGGCCCTTGCAGTGAGAACTGAATAGCATCAAAGAGCCTGGGACACCAAGATGGAGTCACACCAGGTCTTCGTCTTCTTGCTCCTCTGAATGTCTAGTGAGTCATTAAAGAGTATTAGAATATCATCAAATTAATTCATTTGTAGAGAAACTGTTATTTTCTATAGGAATCCAATGTTATTCAGGCAAAGCCATTAGGAAAGGCACTTTAGATTCCAACATTTGTATCAGGAACTCTGTGTGTGTATGTGAATACTCATTGTCTATTTCTGATTGCAGGTGCTGAGGGGAACATTGTGATGACCCAGTCTCCCAAAATTATGTCCACATCTGTAGGAGACAGGATCACTCTAGGCTGCAAGGCCAGTCAGAGTGTGAGTAATAATGTACATTGGTACCTACAGAAATCAGGGCAGCCTCCTAAACTGCTAATCTCCTATGCATCCAATCGCCCCTCTGGGGTCCCTGATCGCTTCACAGGCAGTAGATCTGGGACAGATTTCACTCTCTCCATCAGCAGTGTGCAGGCTGAAGACCTGGCAGTTTATTACTGTCAGCAGGGTTACAGCTATCCTCCCACAGTGCTTCAGCCTCTAACACAAACCTCCTTGAGAGTCTCACTGGCTGCCTGCACCACACACAGCCCTTGGCCTGCACACTTCCTCTTTCTGCCTGGTATTTGTTATGCATGACTGATTAATACTTGAGAGATAGCCTCCATTCTTCCATAGAATTGTCATCACTGGTGTTTATAGATTAAAAGGAGAAGCTAAGTTAAGAATTTACAAGCTTTGGTGTTGCACTAAGAGCATATAGTATATGCTAGAAGCATCAGAGAAGTGTACAAGGTGATGGTGGCTTTCAATATCTTTTTGTTATGCTTTCAGGCTATGATAAATTTGCATGGTTATAGGACTGTTCTTTAAATTGTGGAAATATGATTTTGTTGAAAATATTTTGTGGGCATTTGGAGAATCTTTTTTCTTTCCTCTATATCCATTATTCTTAGGTTTTATCTTTTCTTGTTTTCTTTGATTTCTTGAATAGTTTGTGTCAGGGATATTTTAGATTTAATATTTTCTTTGACAGATACATCGATTTCTTCCATTGTATCTTCAATCCCTGAGATTCTTTCTTCCATCAATTGTAATATGATGGATATACTTACCTCTGTAGTTCCTGTTTTCTTCCTTAAATTGTCTTTCTCCATGATTTCCTCAGTTTGTGTTTTTTTTTTTAATATTTCCATATTCGTCTTTAGATCTTGAACTGTTTTGTTGATTTCCTTTACCTGTTTATATTTTCCTTCAAATCCATCACCTGTTTGTTTGAACTTTCCTCTATTTCTTTCATTTCTTTCAGTGATTTAATTATTTCTTCTCTAAAGGCCACAAACTCTTTGGCTGTATTTTCCTCTAGTTCTTTATAGATGGTCACAATATGTTTGACTTTATCTTTCCCTATTTCTTTATGAATTTTATTTCCTCCATTATCATCCTCAGAAGCCTAGATTTCAGGTCATTTCCTTTAGTTTCTCTTATGTTAGGGTATCCAGGGTAACTGGGTTCGGGAGGTACCACATTACTTTGGCTTTTATTGATTGTGCTTTCAAGATGGCTCATCTCTCTGTCTCAGGTATTGGCTGTTAGTTTCTGGTGTCTCCTGGAGTCCTGAGGGGTTGCAGGACTGGGTTGGGTGAAATCCCCTTGTAGGAAGATGGTTGTTCCTGAAGGATTCCTCCTCAGCTTTTTGGGTATTGTTACCTAATGACTGATGGTTTTCAGGGAATTGCCCCTGATCTGCTGTGGGTGTATTGTCCTGTGGGTTCACTGGGCTCTTTGGGAACCCTGGGCCTCCTGGGAACCAGGAGAATTCTTGAAGACAGGTGCCCTGTCTCTGGCTTTCTTTTTCTGAATTTAGTGAGCTGCTGTTGCTTATACACTGTTTTTGCTGGACACAGACCTTTTCACGATCCTGGGAGCCCTGAGGTTTGGTCGGTTTCAGTCGGAAGACAGGTTGGGCTTTGAAGCAGCATCTATGGCTGATCCGGTGGGTTCTAGGCATCAGCAGTTCCGAAGTTGTACCTCTGGGCCCCAGGACCCAAGGTAATCAGTGGCCATTAAGCACAGCACACAGTTATGCAGGTGGATTCTAGAGTCTCTGAGCCTGCAGGAACCCAGGAATTTTTCTGGGAATTACTGGGTGACTTGAGGCCAGACCTGCTGTTTCCCTCAAAGTGGTGTTTTCTCACATCTGGGAGTTCCAGTCTGTGGTGTTGGGGATCCACAAAGCAGCCTGGTGTGGTGAGTAGAGTTTGTAGGCAGAGGCGCAGGCGCAGGCGCAGGTACAGGTGTGTGACTCTGCACTGGTGACTGACTGCCTACAGGAAACTGAGAACTTTTCTTGGGGGAGGGGGTTGGCTGAGTGACTTAAGGTTGGACCTGATTGCTTCCTTGCTGTGGGATTTCCTCTCACCTGGGAAACCCAGTCTCTGGTGTTTGGGGACCCACAGTTCTGTCTGGGATGGTGACTAGTGAGCACATGCATGTGGCTCTGTGTTGATGACTCAGTGCCTGCTGGAACCCAGTAGATTTTCCCATTTCCAGAGGTTGAGTGGGTGACCCAAGTTTGGTTAGACTGGATTCCTTCTTTCACAGTTGGGTTCCTTCTCTACTGGGAAAACCAGTTTCTATTGTTGTGTCCCACAGCTCAGTCTGTACATGCAGGTGTGTTGCTCTGAGCTGATGACCATGAACCTGTAGGGAACTCAAAAATTCTTGCAGGGTTTAGCTGGGTGACCTGAGATCAGACCAGATTGCTTCCCACATTGTTGGGCTTCCTCTAATGTGGGGAAGACAATGGCTGGTGTTTTAGGGTTCACAGTTTGATCTGGTGGTCACTGTGCATTCAGTGCTTTCCTCCTGATCAGGCACAGTGCGTTCTTGGCATTGCCATCTTGGATTCGCTCCTCATCTTGTTTTCTATCCCCTTAGTATTTTTGTATGGTAGACAGTTCTAACTACTCTATCATCAATGTAAAGAACAGGAAATTAAGTTGTTAGCTTCATATAAGTGAAAATATATGTACATGTTAAAGGAACTCTATGCAATGGGAAACAGAAGTGTGTGTACATATATACATTTGAGATGGTGTCTTGTTGTGTTTCTGTGTCGAATAAAATATCATGTTGTTGGCATATGCCAGGTCTTCTTCTGTCACCATCCCCAAATCTCATATTATAGGCATGTATCTCCACACTGGGCAGAGTCATGACTTTTAAAACCACAATATGTGCAAATTAAGTCCAATAATGGTAGAGGGATGATATCTTATGTTGGTTAATGTTCTTGTGAAATGTATATAACTTACCTTCTTCATTCAAATGCTGATTTCGCTACCCTACTATGTGGTTTCAATTTAGACATTGAATTGTGATGTTTATTCTAGACATCACCTGTCTCAAGCTTGTGTAAACTTGCCATCATTTGTTCTCTGTGTTGTCAATGAAACAACCAGCCAATGCTGAGCAATGGAAAGCAGAGGACATGACACCGTTATCTAGAGAGGAGGAGAAAGAATAAAGTGGAAAGAGTCAAAGAGGAGAGATAAGCAGGAGAGAACTTGGAACCAAAATGAGAGATGAACCAGATCTAAGATACGACTAAAATTTAAGTATAATGTGGGAAATCTGAATGGGAGGAAACTATGCAAACTTGGAGGTTTGGTATGGAGTAGCTACTGCAGAGCATTGTGCTTTAGGTTAATTAAATAAATCCGAGTCTCTGTGTGGTGATTTCAGTATTCAGCTGCTTTACAAATAACCACTGTTTAGTTAAAGTTAAATCAGCAATAAATATTAATAATCAACAACAGTCTAATGAAGATGGATAGGAATGTTAGGCAAAATATTTTTATCACATGTCACACCACCAACAGCCATCCTGCTGATAAAACTTAATGAGATTGGAAGTGATTGTAATTTATGGCTTTATATATATTACAAGATGTGGAATTGTAGATATACTATTGATTGTGTGCATAAATTAAAACACTAACAAAATTTGGACCTAACATTATTTCCACTGGTTACCTCTAGGAGGAGGTATGAACTGTAGGCTTCTTCTCGGGGAGACTAGGGAGGAGCAGTTTGTGGAGGAAACTGTTGCAAGCAGATATCCTCCTTGGCCATGTCTGCAGCAGAGAGGGTCACCATCAGCTGGAAATCAGTGTTATCTGCACAGCTCTCACAACATTTTGTTTAGCCTGATCCCACCAAAAGCAGAGAAAGGCTACCCATTTGTTCACCTAGGTAACTCCCAGGCATCTTGACTGCTCATGGATCTAGGACATAGTTCAGTTTCAGCACCATCAGCATCCAGACTGAAGAGGTAGCAGTTTGTTACTGTGAGGGCTGTTGCAGTCTCCTCTTCAGTGCATTAGCCTGCAATACAGACACCTTAAGAGATCAGCCTGACAGCCAGTGTCTGAACCAGAAACCTTTTTATCTCTACACAGCCTGGTAAGCACTTTCCTCTCTGTCCAAGGATCATTGAGCCTTGCCTTACTCCAGTTGACTTGGAAGTCTAGGAGAGCATTCAAGGGCCAACATGTCCTTTAATCTTTTATGGGAGCTACTATTTTGAGTCAAGATTAAATAATTATTTTCCACTTCTTTTGTTTATCTTGATAGTATGATTTTAAAAGAGATTTGACAGAAAATATTGTCATTATTCGGGCTGTCTTCATTAACAGAATAATTCATTTGGAAACAATTTAAAAATGTTCTTTTCATGTGTCATCCATATTCTTTAAAAATAGGTAATCTTTAAATTCCAGTAATGCCCTCATTTTATTTATCATATATTTTCTTCTGATATTACCTACGAATAAATTTTAACTACGTATAAAATTTGTTTCTGTCTGAGTTATTTGGTAAAACTGAAAGTACTTACAGTAACCATGAGGAATTATTTAACATAAATGTACACTTGAGCTAGGCAGGAATACATCAAATTTGTGGCAGACCCTGAATAAGTAAACAAAGAACTGTTGAACATTCACCTGTCTAAATTCCACATTCGCTATGTGTTCTGCATTTGGACAGAACACACACGGGCAGCAGCAGAACCTCAGAGAGCATCTGCCTACCCATCCTGCTCCTTATCCTGTGCTTGTTGAAATATTAACTGTATTTTC
>NW_026596277.1:170151-201640 GCF_907164565.1 Psammomys obesus | reverse complement strand
ATAGAGCTACATAATGAGACCCTCTCTCAAAACAAACACAAATCAACAACAAAAAGATAAATCCACAGTCACAGCCATAGGTTCTTTCTTTTTCTTCCTATTTATTATAATTTATTCACTTTGTATCTTGACTTTGTATCATCTCCTCCCATTCCCACCCTCCCTCACTCCTCTCCCACTATGTCCCTGCCCTAGCAAGACTCTGTCTTAAATACAGGGTGTATTTTTCTTGAGAGAAGGCCTTGCTCTGCATCCCTGGACTAGACTCATGGCAGTCCTCCTGCCTCAGTGTCCTGAGTGTAAGCCATAGATTTTAGCAAGGATAATGTAGAAATATTAATAAAAATATGAATCACAGTGATCTTGATCTAGCTGACTTTTATAGAAGATTCTCCCCAGGGTAACATGGCTCCATTCTGAAGCATGTCAAGCCAGGACATGGTTTTTGTGCCTACAAGCTCACCCTGAGAAAGGCTCAGTGCCACACTAGGACCCTGAACACTGAGTGTAGTTGTCTGCTGGCTAAAGAAGACTTTTTATTGGCTTAAACTCCTGTCTGAGTCACACCAAGGTACTAGATGTTATTAGTGGCTATCATAAGGGGTGTTGTTTCCCTAATTTCTTTCTTGGCCCTTTTGTCTTTATTATATAGGATAGCTATTGATTTTTTTTTTTTTAGTTAATTTTGTTTCCAGCCACTTTGCTGAAGGTGTTTATCAGCTGAAGGTGTTCTCTGGTTGAATTTCTAGGGTCACTCATATATACTATCATATCCTCTGCAAATAGTGATACTTTGACTTCTTCCTTTCTGATTTTTATCCTCTTGATCTCCTTTAGTTGTCTTATTACTCTAGCTAGGACTTCAAGTACTATGTTGAAGAGATATGGAGAGAGTGGGCAGCCTTGCCTTGTCCGTGACTTCAGTGGGATTGATTTAAGTTTCTCTCCATTTAGTTTGATGTTGGCTATAGGCTTGCTGTGTATTGTCTTTACTATGTTTAGGTATGTGCCTTGTATTCCTGATCTCTGCAAGACTTTAAACGTGAATGGGTGTTGGACTTTGTCAAATGCTTTTTCAGTATCTAAGAAGATGATCATGTCGTTTTTCTCCTTCAGTTTGTTTATATGGTGGATTACATTGATGGATTTCTGTATATTGAACCACGCCTGCATGCCTGGAATAAAACCTACTTGGTCATGGTGGATGATATCTTTTATGTGTTCTTGGATTTGTTTTGCAAGTCTGTTATTGAAAATTTTTGCATCAATGTTCATTAGAGAGATAGGTCTGAAGTTCTCTTTTTTTGTTGGGTCTTTGTGTGGTTTAGGTACCAGTGTGACTGTGGCTTCATAGAATGAGTTTAGTAGTGTTCCTTCTGTTTCTATTTTGTGGAACAGTTTGAAGAGAACTGGAGTTAGCTTTTCTTTGAAGGTCTGGTAGAATTCTGTGCTGGAACCATCTGGCTCTGGGCTCTTTTTGGAAGGGAGACTTTTGATGACTGCTTTTTATTTCCTTGGGGGATATAGTACTATTCAGTCTTTCTATCTGATCTTGATTTAATTTTGGTAGATGTAATCTATCAAGAAAATTTTCCGTTTCATTTAGATTTTCAGTGGACTTGGAGAGTGGCATGGGAAGAGATGGGGGGTGGGATTGGGAAGGAATGAGGGAGGAGAGAAGGGGCTACAGCTGGGATACAACGTGAATAAAGTGTAATTAATATAAAAAATAAAAATTAAAAATAAACCTGATTCAGGTCAATTTAGACATAACAGTTGACATTTATTGAATTTGTGTGAATATGTATTGCTTTAGCATATAGTTGCTGAGAAATTATCATATATTCTATGGTGATTTAAGTAATATGGATTGGTAATTAAATTTATTTTTATATCAAACCTATGGGTTAAGTACTGTTTTTGATAGTATGAAAAACAAAGCAGTGCTCAAGGGCATTGAATACCCAGCCCACCCGTATAACCATAGAAAGAGGGAGCATTGTGATGACCGTGCTTCAGGTAACTTTCTATATTAAAGAACCATATGAAATATATATATATATCTTACTATTGATAAATCTACTGTGATCAGCTTGTGGTTATATCTGTGAGATATTTTCCTAAATGCTTATTGGTGTAAGAGGGTTCAGCCCATTTTGGGCAGTTTACCCCTAGGAAGGTGGGTCCTGGTTGTATGCAAAGGTAACTGAACAAGCCAGAGGCAGCAAGCCAGTAAGCAGCATTCTCCATGGACTCTGCCTCGAGTTTCTACTGTAGCTTTCCGAGATGACCGACTTTAACCTGTAAGAAAATAAATACTTGACTACTGGAAAAAAAAAAAAAAAAACCTCCTGTCTGAGCAGTCTTCTCTAGGGAGCACCCCACACCGCCAGTAAATGGGCAAATGCATTCGTTTTTATGTGTGCAATGACTGCTTACCATAACTGAACATAGTCTAGGTCACAATGCAAGTATTTAGTTTTTAAGACAAGGTTTCCCTGAATAGCCCCAGCTGTCCTGGAACTCACTCTGTAGACCACATCTACCTGCATCGCGGTGCCTGGGCTGCCTTTTTTCCTGCCTCCCTCTACATGATTTGAGATGAGTATTTTTCAGTGTGGGATGACTACCGGTTCTTCTGTTAGTGCTATGGGCTTGGTAACCATCAGACCTTGAAAAGGCTGTGTCCTAAGTCTTTTGTGTGGTCATTTCCCTTCTCATGCACAGCTTACCTTGGGTCAGACCACAAGTTTCACCCCCAAGTAAAATAAAAACAAGCGAAAACAGAAACAAAACAAAACAACAACAACAACAAAAACCTGTCATGCCAGGCACTGTCAGGCAATTTTGGGCTATCTTCTGAGGCTTCTGTCACGGTCCTTAGCTGTTCGAGTCTATAAGGATAGCCTTGCTTGCTCCCATCCTCAGTGATTTCCTTACTTACTCAACTCTGAATGCTTCTCAGGTGCTCCAACTTTAAAATTGGTGTGCACATATTTAGAATATTTTATTTTCGATTACATATCTGTGTAGGGGCATATGTGCAGTCAGTGAAGGTGACATCAGAGACCAGAGGTGCTGGATCCCCTGGATCTGGAGTTACAAATGTTGTGAACCACTTAATTTGGGTGCTGGGAAGAGAACTCAGGACTTCTGGGAAAGCAGTAAGCACTTGTAACTACTGAGCCATTTCTCTAGTCCTCCAGAGGAAGTGTAAATTGCACAAAACAGCTGGTTTTATGACATTTAAACACACACATATAAAGTACTTCAATCATATTTTTAAAGTATCGGGCAGCCAGTGCAACAGAGACTGGGAGTCCCTGTCGGGAGAGGGCCCCACAGGGAAGGAAAGAAACAGTGCTGACTTGGGCCACCCAGGCTTTGTCTGGGGAAGGTCTTGCAGACCAGCGGGTACGAGCCGCCATCACTGAACTGGGCGCAAGTCCCGAGCACAGAGAGTTGTTGCACATCCAAGCTCTCTGGCACAGACAGAGCTGTCGGCCCCAGGACACCAGAGACTTGGAGTCACTGTCGGGAGAAATCCTCAGAGGGAACAAAGCAAAAGGGACAGAATTAGGCCACACAGTATATCCCTGGAAAAGGTCCCGCAGACTGGCCCAACCTAGGGACCTGCTGTGCACCATATAGCCTGCTGTTACCAGGAGAGCAGTACCCACCCGCCACAGATTACTGCTTGGGTACTGGGGAACAGACCCCCAATCTCAGAACGCCAAAAGCCCAGGATCCCTGAGATTAACCCCCAGATACTGATCCAAAGGACAACCAGTCATCCCTAACAATACTGACCAAACCAAGGGACACACAGGTTACAGCAGCAGCTCACTAATTTTACAGCAAGAAACCCAGAAGCAGGGCAGCTGCCTCCAGGATTTCTCTGGGTGAGAGGAGAGCCCTCTCAACTAACAAGGACCACAGTTACCACTCAGGTCTCTACGCCTGAGGTGAGCAGCGGCAACTCCTGAAAAACACCAGCCATACAGTGACTATACCCAAAAAGCTGAGGAAACTTCCTCCAGGAAAAACCATCTTCCTGCCAAGGGGATTCTCTCCACCACAGGATCCCAGGAACCACCAGAAACTAACTCCAAACATCTAAGATAGCCCAGTGGTTAGAGGCCAGGGTAAAAGCTCAACCAACAAAAAACAGAGCAACATGGCATCTCCAGATTCCAGTTATCCAGGGGCAAGTAGCCCTGGACACCCCATCAAAATTGAAATTCAAGAAGATGATCTAAAATCTATGCTCATGAAGAGGATAACAGGAAACTAATAAAATGTGTAAAGACCTAGAGGAAGATAAAAACAAACAGATTATGGCCATCTGTAAAGAAATAGAAGAAGATAAAGAAACACAGATTATGGCCAAACATGAAGAAATACAGGAAGTTGCAGCCAAACAGTTTGTGGCCTTTACAGAGGAAATACTTAAATGACTGAAAGAAATAAAAGAAACAGAGGATTGTTCAAACAAACACCTGAAGGAATTGAAGGAAAATACAGTCAGACAGGTGAAGGAAATCAACAAAATGGCTCAAGACCTGAAGATAGAATTGGAAAAATTAAAGAAAACACAAATGGAGGAAATTATGGAGAGAAAGAACTTAGGGAAGAAAACAGGAACTACAGAGGTAAGCATAACCAATAGACTACAAGAGACGGAAGAAAGAATCTCAGGTGTGGAAGATACAATGGAAAAAATCGATGTATCTCTCAAAGAAATTGTTAAATCTAAAAAATTCCTGACACAGACCGTCCAAGAAATTCAAGACAACATAAAAAGACAAAACCTAAGAATAATAGGAATAGAGGAAAAAGAAGATTCCCTTCTCCAAGGCCCAGAAAACATTTTCAACAAAATCATTGAAGAAAATTTCCCCAACTTAAAGGAGAGGCCAATAACAATACAAGAGGCCTACAGAACACCTAATAAATTAGACCAGAAAAGAAAATCCTCCCGCCACATAATAATCAAAACAGTAAGTATACAGAACAAAGAAAAAAAAAATACTAAAAGCTGCAAGGGAAAAAGGCCAAGTAACATATAATGGCAAACCCATTAGAATCACACCTGACTTTTCAACAGAAACTATGAAAGCCAGAAGGGCCTGGACAGATATCATGCAGACCCTAAGAGAACACAGATGTCAGCCCAGGCTAAAATACCCAGCAAAACTCTCAGTCCTCATAGATGGAGAAAACAAGATATTCAATGACAAAAACAAATTTCAACAATACCTACACACAAAACCAGTGTTACAGAAGACACTAGAAGGGAAAATACAACCCAAGAAAACTAGCTACTTTCAAGGAAACACAGGAAATAATTAAGCTCACTACAGTAAAACAAAAAGCAACCAAGCATACAAACTTATGACCACAGCCAACATCAAAATTAAAGAATCCAACAGCCACTGGTCATTAATCTCTCTCAACATCAATGGACTCAATTCTCCAATAAAAAGACACAGACTAACAGAATGAATATGTAAACAAGACCCAGCAATCTGTTGCATACAAGAAAGACACCTAAGTCACAAAGATAGACATTACCTGAGGATACAGGGTTGGAAGACGGCTTTCCAAGCAAATGGACCAAAGAAGAAAGCAGGAGTAGCCATTATAATATCTGATAAAATAGACTTTCAACCAAAATTAATAAAAAGAGATGGGGAGGGACACTTCATACTGATCAAGGGAAAATTCCACCAGGAAGACATCACAATCCTGAATATCTATGCCCCAAATACAAGGGCACCCACTTTTGTAAAAGAAACATTAATAAAATTTAAACAACACATAGATTCTCGCACATTAATAGTGGGAGACTGGAGACTTCAACACCCACAATCAACAAAGGACAGGTCAACAAAAGAGAAATTAAATTAAACAAAGAAACAATAACTCTAACAGAAGTCATTAATAAAATGGACCTAACATATATCTACATAAACTTTCACCCAAACACAGAAGAATTTACCTTCTTCTCAGCACCACATGGAACCTTCTCCAAAATAGACCATATAGGTGGTCACAAAGCAAGCCTCGGCAGATACAAGAAGATTGAAATAATCCCTTGTATCCTATCTGATCACCTTGGACTAAAGCTGGACCCCAACAACAAAAGAAATAGCAAAAAGTCTACACTCATATGGAAACTGAACAACTCGCTACTCAATGATAGCTGGGTCAGGGAAGAAAAAAAAAGAAATAAAAGTCTTCCTAGAATTCAATGAAAACGAAGGCAACATACCCAAACGTATGGGACATGATGAAAGCAGTGTAAAGAGGAAACTCCATAGCACAAAGTTCCTTTGAGAAGAAATTCGAAATATCTCATTCAAGCAACTTAATGGCTCACCTAAAATCCCTAGAGAAAAAAAAGAAGCAGACACACCAAGGAGGAGTAGCTGGCTGGAAATAATCAAACTCAGGGCTGAAATCAATCAATTAGAAACAAATAAAACACTTCAAACAATCAATGAAACCAAGAGCTGGTTCTTAGAGTAAATCAACAACATAGACAAACCCTCAGGCAAGTTAACTAAAATGCAAAGAAACACCACCCAAATCAACAAAATCAGAAATGAAAAGGGGGACATAACTACAGACACTGAAGAAATCCAAACAATCATTAGGACTTACTTCAAGTGTCTGTATGCCACAAAATTTGAAAATCTAAATGAAACAGACAATTTTCTTGACCGATTCTACTTACCAAAACTGAATCAAGACCAGGTAAATCAATTAAATAGTCCTATATTCTCCAAAAAAATAGAATTGGTCATCAAAAGTCTCCCATCCAAAAAAACCCCAGGACCCAGAAATAAACCCACAAACTTATGGACACCTGATCTTTGACAAAGATGCCAAAACCATACAATGGAAAAAAGACGGCATCTTCAACGAATGGTGCTGGTCCAACTGGATGTCTACATGTAGAAAAATGCAAATAGATCCATACTTATCACCCTGCACAAAACTAAAGTCCAAGTGGATCAAAGACCTCAACATAAAACCAGACACATTAAATCAGTTAGAAAAAAAAGTGGGGAAGACCCTAGAACTGTTGGTAAAGGAGAGAATTTCCTGAACAGAACACCAACAGCACAGGCTCTAACAACAACAATCAATAAATGGGACCTCATGAAACTGAAAAGCTTCTGTAAAGCAAAGGATACCGTCATCAAAACCAAACGACTGCCTACAGAGTGGGAAAGGATCTTCACCAACCCTTTATGTGACAGAGGGTTAATATCCAGTGTATATAAAGAACTAAAGAAGCTGAAAAGCAGCAAACCAAGTCATCCAGTTAAAAAATGGGGACAGAGCTAAACAGAGAATTCTTTGTAGAGGAATATAGAATGGCAGAGAAACACTTAAAGAAATGCTCAACCTCATTAGCCATTAGGGAAATGCAAATCAAAATGACTCTGAGATTTCACCTTACACCCATCAGAATGGCCAAGATCAAAAACTCAAGGGACAACACATGCTGGAGAGATTGTGGAGAAATGGGAACCCTCCTCCACTGCTGGTGGGAATGTAAATTTGTACAACCACTCTGGAAATCAATCTGGCACTTTCTCAGACAACTAGGAATAGCACTTCCTCAAGACCCAGCCATACCACTCCTAGACATATATCCAAAAGAGGCTCAAGCACACAATGAGGACATTTGCTCAACCACGTTTGTAGCAGCTTTATTTGTAATAGCCAGAAACTGGAAACAGCCCAGATGCTCCTCAACTGAAGAATGGATGCAGAAATTGTGGTACATCTACACAATGGAATATTACTCAGCAATGAAAAATAAGGAAATCATGAAATTTGCTGGTAAATGGTGGGTCCTGAAAAGGATCATCGTGAGTGAGCTGTTCCAGAAGCAGAAACACACACACGGCATATACTCACTCATATAGACATATAATATAGGATAAACCTACTAAAATCTGTACATCTAAAGTAACTAATTAAGGGAGAGGACCGTGACTAAAATGCTCAATCCCCATCCTGAAAGGCAAAGAGGATGGACACCAGAAGAAGAAAACAGGAAACAAGTTAGGAACCCGCCACAGAATGCCTCTGAAAGGATCTGACCTGCAGACTATCAAAGCAGATACTGAGACTTATGGCCAACTGTTGGGCAGTGTGCATGGAATCTTATGTAAGAAGTGGGAAATAGTAAGATCTGGAGAGGACAGGAACTCCACAAAGAGAGTAACAGAATCAGAAAATTTTAACACTGGGGTCTTTCCAGAGACTCATACTCCAACCAAGTATCATGCATGGAGATAACCTAGAACCCCTTCACAGATGTAGCCCATGGCAATTTAGTGTCCAAGTGGGTTCCATAGTAATGGGAACAGGGACTGCCTCTGACATAAACTGAGTGGCCTGCTCTTTGATCACCTCCCCCTGAGGGGGGAGCAGCCTTACCAGGTCACAGAAGATGACAATGCAGCCATTTCTGATGAGATCTGACAGACTAAGATCAGAAGGAAGGAGAGGGGGACCTCCCCTATCAGTGGACTTGGGGAGGGGCATGCGTGAATAAAGTGTAATTAATAAAAGTTAAAAAAAAATAACTCCAGAAAAGTCATAAGAACAGAATCATGACTAGGAACCATAAAATAAGATTATGAAGTAGCAAGAATGAATTCAATAAATACAAATGTGTAAACTTTAAAAAAAAGTGTAAGGCTCGTGTGAGTCGTATGTTACCAGGGAAGGCACTCGAGTGAGGCACAGAGACCAGTGTCAATGCAAACAGCAAGAGGTTTATTGAAACCAACATGTTGGGGTCTCCTGCACCTTAAGGAGAGGCAACCCCGAGGAACAAAAGCTTTGGGTTTTTTATAGGCAACTTTGGAAATAGCAACAGGGCAATTTTTCATTGGTGGATATTCTGGGTCTAGCTACGTGCTTGAGCCAGTATGCTCAGGATTAAGCTGCCCGATTTGCAGTTTCTCCAAGGACTGCTTGCCCCCACCTGCGTCCTTGGAGGCTTTTCCAGCAACAGTCTGTGTGAATGTGCCAAGGTCTGCCTGCATCTATGTCCTTGGGGTTTTTCCAGCAACTGTCTATCTGTGAGGTTTGAGTCCTGGGGCGGGGTTGGGGGGGAGGCAGAGGGAAGAGGTGTACTCTGCACTTAGCAATTAGCGGAAAGTTCCCAGTTTTCCCGGTTTTCTAGCTAGATCTCTTCAAAAGTACATAATTAAATAAGTATTGTTTAAAATAGAAACTACGGTACAATATTTGCTAAATGTAATCCAAATGTCATATTGTCTGTGGTCCCACATACTTAGGTTGAGATGGGAAAATCACTTGGCAACTAAAATCTATGATTTCAAGACTAGCCTTTGCAACATAATTCTCACACAGAAAAATTGCTGCTAGTTCTTTACTGAGGGGGCAGTAAGAAAAGGTTTTTTTTGCCTCTGCTTTCCAAGTACATGCTGGGATCAAAGGTGTGTGCCACCATTGCCCAGCAAGTTGTTAAATCTAATAATCACATAAGCAGCTGCTATGCTCTTTCTGCATGACTAGGTGTTCAATAAATTCTATTTTCAAAATATAACATAAAACAAAAACCATCATACTGAAGTTGTACAAGCCAGCAGAGAAATAAAAGAACCCCAGAGAAGGCACAAGATTCAGAGACCCACTTGTTTATGCATTTAGGAGTCCCATAAAACAACTAAACTGAAAGCTATAGTGTTGGGTTTCTTGTTGTTGTTCTTGTTGTTTTGGTTTTTCAAGAGAGGATTCCTCTGTGTGTAGCCCTCGCTGGCTGTACTTGAACTTGCTTTTCAGAGCAGGCTGACCTTTCACTCTCACAGAGAGTTGTCTGCCTCCTGAGTGCTAGGAAGAAAGACATGTGCCCAGTGGTTCATTTTTTTCTCTTGTTTAGTTTTTATCTATCTATCTATCTATCTATCTATCTATCTATCTATCTATCTATTTATTATACCTCATTCTGCCTGCATGTGTGCCTATGCACCAAAAGAGCACAACCAGATCTCACTATAGATGGTTATGAGCCAGCATGTGGTTGCTGGCAGTTGAACTCAAGACCTTTGGAAGAATAGCCAGTGTTCTTAAGCTCTGAGCCATCTCTCCAGCCCCTACTTTAATTATTAAAGTACTAGAATGTGAACCATGCCTCATGTATACTAGGTAAGCATCCTATCACTGAGTTACAGCTCACATGGATTATACATTTTTGAGACAAAGTCTCATCACATCGCTTTGACAGGCATCTTCCAAGTGCTGCTGTTACAGCCGTGAGCTACCACATCCAGCCGTGGACATATTTTTGTTTATTTTGTGTGGACCTATAAACATGTGTGTGGAGGTGAGAGGTGACAACTTTCAGGAGTTGGTTTCCTCCTCCAACTAAGTAGATCCTAGGAATCAAACTCAGGACATCAGGCTTGCTGGCAAACTCCTATACCTGCTACATTATCCTGCCTGCCCTGGACATATGCTCTTCCATTTTTATTTTATGTGTATGAGTGTTTTGCCTAAATGAATGTATGTGTAGCATGTATGTGCAGAGAACATGGAAGCCAGAAGAGGGTGAGAGAACTCTTGAAACTGGAGTTGTGAGCCATCATGTGGGTGCTGAGAACCAAACCCCAGTCCTCTGCAAGAACAGCAAGTGCTCTTAACTGCTAAGTCATCTTCCCAGCCCCTGGAGATATATGTTTTATTCTCTTGGGTACAAAATTAGGAAAGAAATAACTACATCACGGGCAAATTAATAGAAAACCATGTTTATTGGTGCTGGGGATTGCACCTAGGGCCTAGTACATGTTAAGCACATACGACCACTGCGTTCAATTACACCTCTAGTCTCTAAAACCATGTTTCAAGATAGGTTTGTTTCTGGGTGTGGTGGTACACGCTTTTAATCCAACTACCAACAGAGAGAGAGTTCCAGGACAGCCAGAACTGTGTGACAGCAAAACCGTATCTAAAAAACAAACCATAGCAAATAAACAAGCATATATAGGTATCTGTAACACTAAGACTAGCCAAAGTCACTTTCACCATACTACCAGCCTCTATGTACCTCCCGCTGAATCTACTTTTCCTCCAGCAGAACCACCCAGGAGGCAATATAGTACACTGAATATCTACCAGAAAGTATGTTAAAAAGGTCAACCCAGGAACTGGAGAGGTAGCTCAGTAATTAAGAGTACTTGCTGCTCTTGCAGAGGACCTGAGTTTGGCTCCCGGCATCCTCATTAGGTGGTTCACAACCATCTGTAATACCAGTTCCAGTCCTTTTCAGCTTCTTCAAAGCCCACACATGTACACATAAACATACTGTGTGTGTAATTAAAAAAATAAAATAGGGAGTGGAAAGATGGCTCAGTGCTCCAGAACACTTTTACTGCTAAGGGCCCAGCACAGGGCTCAGGATTAGTACCCAGCACTCACATGTTGGCTTACTTCCTTTAACTCTCTTTCCATGGGATCTGATACCTTCTGGCCTCTGAGGGTTTCTATATGCCTTTGGTACAAATAAACTATGCACACACACACACACATACATGTTAAAAAAATTCTTTACAAGAAAAAAATACAGTCAGGCAGGGGTAGCACATGTTTTTAAACTCAACACTCCTGACCTGTTTCGAAGCTCTGTCACTGGAGATCCTGAATGGGGGAGTGGGAATGAAAGAAGGGGACCAGGGCACGAGAAATGAAGACCAAGACAGTATCTCTGATCAAAGTCTCTGTTTATTCAAATTTTCCATACAACTATATAGGCAGGACAAAAGGAATGTAATTGCCTTTGGCAGGGTTACTAAGTGACTAGAAATCACAGGATGGCCCACCAAGATGTGCTAATAATGGTTGTTTGGAAAGTTCCTCAGAAGTGTTACTTAGGAAGCCCTGAGGGAGAGGAGGACTTAAGGTATTTCAGGAAGATGATCTTATCGAAAGCCTCAGGTCAGCCAGGAATGCACTATTATAACCAACTTGTAGGCCAGTCAAGCCAGATGCCAAAATTCAGGGGGCAGCAAGGTGCCAGAGGGTCCCTGACACACTCCAGATGTAGAGGCAGAGGCAGGTAAATCTCTGTGAGTTCAAGGCCAGCCCAGTCTAGAGAAGAAGTTCCAGGACAGCCAAGGGCTACACAGAGAAACTCTGTCTCAGAAAACCAAACCAAACCAAACCAAACCAAACCATCCAAAACCTTAAAAACAAAACTAAAAATAAAGGGGCTGGAGAGAAGGTTCAGTGGTTAAGTGCATTTACTGCCTTTACAGAAGACCCAAGTTCACGAAGCACTCATATGGCAAATCACAACTGTCTGTAACTCCAGATGCTGGTAATCAGATGTCTTCCTCTGACTTCTGAAGTCACTACGCATGAACACAGTGTACATGTAGGCAACACACTCATATGCATTAAATAAAAATAAGTAAATTTAAAAATGTTATGAAGAGGCACCGTGTGAGTTTTCATATATGTTGTTTTTGAGGCAGGGTTTCTCTGTGTATCCTTAGCTGTCTTGGACTTGTCTTGAAGACCAGGTTGGACATGAACTCACAGAAATCCACCTGCCTCTGCCTCACTGAGGCAGTATGAGTTTCAATCTATCATGGTAATTATTATTATCTTCTTTTTTGAGACAGGGTTCAATTCCCAGCACCCACATTGCAGCTCACAACTGTTTGTAACTCCAGTTCCTGGGGATCTGACACCCTCACACCGATGCACACAGAATAAAGTGTGAGAGCTGGCCTGGAGGGATGGCTCAGAGGTTAAGAGCACTGGCTCTTCTTCCAAAGGTCTTGAGTTCAGTTCCCAGCATCCATATGGTGGCTCATAATCATCTATAATCAGATCTGGTTCCCTATTCTGACTTGCTGGCACACATTCAGACAGAAAACTGTATAAATAATTAACAAATCTTAAAAAAGTAAAAGAGTGAGACCTTGTTGCTCTTCCTGAGGACCTGAATTCACTTCTCAGTACTCACTGAGACTAGAGAATGAAAACTCATAGTAAGGCCTAGGAGTCTGTCACAAAACAAACAAACGAAACAAGGAAACAAAAAAAAAATTCACAAAAAAAATGCATACTAGGAGAACTGAATAAAGTCCCAGGTTTGGAAGCAAAGATGATGTTTCAATTCCAGTGATTTTTGTGTGCCACCATTGTGGGCTAAAACATAAAATATGCCTACTTTTGTATGTTAGAAGGTGCCATAGTTCCTGGGGAGGGAACTCAGGTTGGACTGGAGGCAGGTGTCTTTACCCACGGAAGCATTTTCGCTGGTTCAAGATGTCTATTCAAATATGTATTTATCTTTTAGACAGGGTCTCCCCGAGTAGCCTGGAACTTATTATGTATACCAGGCTGGTCTTGAATTCACAGGCATGCCTACCTCAGCTTCCTATGCCATGCAAAATCTAGTAATTAAAAAAAAATCCTGGGAATTGAACCTAGGTCTTAGAACTCCAGCGTACTGGCAAGCCCTCTGCCAGTGGAGCTGTAACCCCAGCTCCTCATAATTTCTTTCTCCCTCCATTCCCCTGTCCCCTTCCTCCTCCCTCCCCACCCTCCCTTCTCTCTCCTGCTGTTTCTTCTCTTCCAGCTTTTATAATATCTATAATTTTATCTATGTTGGCGCTGGGAACCAAACTTAGGGCCATGTCCACTAGTGCTCAAAAAAAAAAAAAAGTCATGAAATTGTTAATGTTTGTGAATGTTTAAGTTTCGGCTGCTCGCTTCACTTAGCTTCACATTTTACTATTGAAAAATGTAAATCCAGGATAAGTAAGGTAGCAATCCACCTCTAACACAATTCAACACAGCGTTCCTTTGGGGAAGCGGCACAACCCGGTTCCAATCCTTACTTCTTTGTATTGTGACCTGTGACCCGAGGGCAAAAGTCACGCGGCCTCAGAACTTCTTTCTTATTGGAGGAAAACCCGCCGCTGTTGCCCCAGCAACCTGAAGGGTGTTTGTTTGTTTGTTTGTTGTGTCGTTTGGGTGGACCAATCACACACAGTGAAGTGGCGCTCCTTAGTCTCAGGTCTGGAAGGACGGCCCGCTCTCTCCGTTGTTTTTCTTTTCAGCTTCCGGAAGGCTCTGTAGGTCGCGGAGCTGGCTAAGTCACTTTCCTGCGACTGATATATTTGTTTCCGGCCCATGGAGCCCGGCTGGGCGGCTAGGCTGTCCGCGCCCCGTGCTGGCACCCCTTCCGCCATGTCGGACACGGACAGCGACGAGGACTCCGCAGGAGGAGGCCCGTTTTCTTTAACCGGCTTCCTGTTCGGCAACATCAACGGAGCAGGGCAGCTGGAGGGCGAAAGCGTCCTGGATGATGTGAGACGCGGGCTTGGACCTGAGGCGGAGGGCGGCGGCGCTGGGGACGTCGGGTGGAAGAGTCCAGGCTGTTTGGGAAACTGTAGTAGTAGTAGAGGGCGTTTCAGCCCGTTCTGGGGTGCAGGGGTTCAGCCTTCTCTTGGGTTTGGGGACTACTGGAGAGAGAGTCGGGCTCAGCTCTGAGGAAGAACGGGGAGAAAAGAGGAAAACAGTTAAGTGCCGGTCATTTATGCTGAAGGTTTGTTTGAACTTAACATTCTACTTGCCTGGTTGGAAAACTAAGATTTAAACCTAGTAGAGTTCTCAGAACCGCTACTGGGTAAGATCCTACTTGAAGACTTTTGGAACTCTTGCTTTTCTGGCTTTTGCTGATCTGGAGTGGCTGAAAAAAGCCAGGACTATGGATGGAACCTGTGTTGTTTGGATCTGATCTATATGGAGTTTAGTGGGTTTCCTATACAGTTTTTTAATGTGGTGTTCCTTTGAGCACATTGTGGAATAATTTCTTAAATGGATTTGTGACTTTATTATGAGCAAGGGAAATAGACCTTGTGTAGGACCTTCAGGTTTAGTTGTTACTTTCAAGTATTCTGTTACCCCTTTTTCAGGAGTGTAAGAAACATCTTGCAGGCTTGGGGACTTTGGGTCTGGGCAGCTTGATCACTGAACTCATGGCGAATGAAGAATTGGCTGGGACTGGTGGTGCCTTGCTAAATGATGAAGGTGAAGTATGGACCATGGGGAGTATTGTGTGGGTCGGGGAGGAGGCTAGCTATTATACACTTATTTTTAAGTGAGGATTAGCTAAGAAAGTGGTAATTATTGCTTTTTCTTGAGTTATCTCCGTTTATTTATTTATTTGTTTATTTATTTTTAATCCATAGGCTGGATTAGAAGTAGAGAAGATGCTGTGGACTATTGAGACATTAGTGAGGTGGCAGAAGATGAAAGCCGAAGATATCAGCAGACGATGGGGAGCTTGCAACCCCTTTGCCGAGGTCTTTCAACGTAGCTCTGCTTGTTCTGGAACTCACTATGTATGCCATATGGTCTCCGGCTGGTAGAGATCCTCCTGCCTGTTTCCCAAGGGCTGGGATTAAAGATGCCCAGCATTCTTTAATGATGTAAATTTGTGGAGTAGTGCATTTTCCTTCTGTATAAGTCTGTTTTGGGCTCTGACTTCTATACTTTATTTCTACCATTGTTCTTGACTGCCCATACATTTGCTCTGCTTGCTATTCCCATTGTCAGTTCAGTTCCAAGTAGTAGGGATCCTCTTTCACCAAACTGAGGCTTTCGTTTTTGTAATGTTCAGCCTCAAATTGTTAATGACAACGGTGATGATGATTTCTTGTCATGTGATATATTTAAGTGCCTGTAAGTTTGAGATAGTGTTCTTAGATTCTCTTCAAAGTTAGAGGTTAGAACAACCTCAATCTTTGCCATTAAAGAGTTTATAGATTAAGAAGGATTGAATTTACAATCTCATGTCAGTTGGTAAACGTGTTTTGGCTCAAAACATTCCACTACTAATTCTGTTTGTTTGCTTTCAAGACAGGGTTTCCCTGTGTAGCCCTGGCTGTCCTGGAACTTGCTCTGTAGACCAGGCTGGCCTTGAAGTTACAGTGCTCCACTTGCCTCCGAGTGTTGGGGTAAAAGTCATGTGCTACTTCGTCCTGCTATGGAGCAGATTTTTGAAAGGAGAAACAGGTTTAGTGGAGATCACCCAGCATTTCTGTTTTGTTTTGTTTTGGGATAGGATCTCACGTGTCACAAGCTGACCTCAAGCTTCATATACAGCTAAGAATGACTTGAAGGGTTGGTCCTCCTGCTCCTGTGTTCTTTGTCTTGGGATTAAAGACGTAGTGACTCAGACATTTGGTGTAAAGATATGACTTGTCTAGAGAGTTGAGAAAATGAGAAATAAAGTAATGGGGTGTGCTGACTCTAACCAGCACTCTAGAGGCAGAGGTGGGTGGATCACTATAAGTTAGAGACCAACCTGGCGGTCTACATAGTGAGTTCCAGGACAGCCAGTACTACACAGGGAAACCCTGACTTGAAAACAAACAAACAAAAAAGTATTGGGGAAATTAGCCATTGGTGTTTGTTGTTTTGAGACAGGGTAGGGTCTCATTGTGTAGCTGGAGTGCCTGGAGTGCTTACTATGTAGACTGACTGGCCTTGACATCACAGAGATCTATTTGTTTCTTCCTCCCATGTGGTGGGATTAAAGATATTTGAGTAGTGGGCTTCAGCAGGCTTTTTTTGTTTATTTGTTTTTTGTTTTAAGACATCAGACATATACTGCTAAGTAGCAAAAACCAAAGGTAAAACAAATTTTGTAACTTTTTTAATATATACATTATTTGAGATTTGATGCCATAACTAGTTTCTAGCCAGCATGACTGTTAAATCATGTGGTAGAATGGAAGGAATAGATTTCAGGGTCAGAATACTAAAGGTTCTAATTGCAACTCCATATTTCATTTATTATCTGACATTTGAATTTGTCATTTTCAGTAATCACCCAGTGTTCTTCTGTAATCCATAAAATTGTTAATGCTTTTTGGGAATATAAGTTTTTGGTCACATGATGGGAAAGCATCTAGTAACCTCCGCTACCCCCATACTCACCCCCCACCACCAAAGGAGCCTTGATAATCTGACTGGAAAGGTTCCTTTAGGCAACCAAGTTGTGGTAAAATTATAGAAATAAGATAACACAGGGCAAAATACATCTATTTAGATTAAAATTAGGGTGGGAAGCAGAGATAGGTGGATTTGGCCCAGGTTCTATTTTTTGTTATTTTAAAAATTACATTTATTACTGTGTGGAAGCACATGATCCGATGCACAGCTTAAAATAATCAGTTCTTTCCTTCTACCATGTGGGTCCTGGGGATCAAACTCAGGTTGTTAGGATTAATGGTAGGTGCTTTTACCCACTGAGCCATCCTGCCAGCTTCCTTTTGGGTTTTTGGTTGCTGTCTGGAGCCATTATGTTATATACTTTAGACCAGCCTTGAACTTGGTATGTAGTTAAGGATGGCCTTGAACACCTAATCATCCATCCTCTCACTCCCAAGTGTTGAGATTACAGGTGTGCTCCACCATACTGGCTGGTAAGAGTGATTGCTGAAGAGAAATATTTAAAACAAAATAATATTCGGGCAGGTAAGGTAGTGCATGCCTGTAATCCCTATATTTGGGCTACAGAAGACTTTGTATCAAAACATTAAATACAGAATATGGGGGTCTGGAGAGATGACTCAGCAGTTAAGAGCTCTTCCAGAGGTTCTAAGATTAATTTCCAGCAACCACATGGCAGCTTACAACCATCTATAACAGGATCCAAGGCCCTCTTCTGGTGTGCAGATGTACATGCAGAAAAGCACCCATATACATAAAATATATTAACAGACCTTTGCCCAGTCGTGGTAGTGTTCACCTTTAATGCACAGCAGTTGGGAGGCAGAGGCAGGTGGATCTCCTGAGTTCAGGGCCGCTCTCATGTACAGAGCAATTGCCAAGACAGCCAGGACTACATAGAAACCTTGTCTTGAAAAAACAAAACAAGGGGGCTGGAGAGATGGATCAGTGGTTAAGAGCACTAGCTGCACTTCCAAATGGACCTGGGTTCAATTCCCAGCAACAACCTGGCAGTTGACAACAATCTGTAACTCCAGTCCCATGTATTCTCATACCTTCTTGCCATTGCACAGAGAACTGAATTAAATAAATTATTTTAAAAAGAAAAAACAAAATATGTTATTCAGGACCAAGTTTTGAATATTGTCAATAGTTAAAAAGACTGAAAAGAATGATCAGCTGCCAACGATAGACAGAAAAATTGTATCAAGAACTTGGGAACTGTGAAAAAAAATCTAGTTTTTTGTTTGTTTAATTTCTTTTTAAACTGGGAAAGAATATTCAACTACATTGAACAATGGAAGACAAAACCCAGTATGATAAGTAAAACATTTCAAACAGTTCCTGGAAGCTCTCATACCCCATGTAAGAGTGGAACGTTTGGCTATACCATATCTTTCCGAAGGCAGAAGGTACATCCTCTGTATTGTTTTGTTGATTTGTTTGTTTGTATTTAGAGATGGGTTCTTACTATGTGGCCCTGGGTAGCCTCAATCTCAGTTCTACCTGCTTCTGCCTCCTTAATGCTTAGATTAAAGGCAAGTGGCACACACACACGACTGTTTTGTGTATTCTTAAAGGGTACATACTACTTCTGTGGTGCTTTGAATTCTTGAGTGTTGAAGGGAGCTCCAGGGTATAGTATATTATATGGCATTCTTCATACTAAGGAGATCACCTTGGTTTTAACAGATTATAATGAAGATGACTCTGATGCTGACTGTGAAGATATTGATTGCAAGTTGATGTCTTCCAGGACCAGTGAAGAAAGAGAGGAACCAAGATGGTGTTACTGGTGGTAAGTAAAAACTGTCTACTTTCCTTTTAGGAAAGAGTTCTATTCATAAAATCAGGCTTTTGGCATGTTTAAGGGGCTTAAAATATGTTAGAAAAGGATGGTACTTATAGAAAAAAATTACATAGTGTCAAATGCTGATATTGAATAGAAATTTTCCTTTTAAAATGTTCTGTAACAGACAGTCAAGAAATAATAAGTTAACTCAGGGCTTCTCAAATTAGGCTGCTCATCACAGTTACCTAGATACCTGGTTCTTCTGCAGTGTTTGATTCAGAAGAGTTTCCCAAGAATCTTTTTTTTAAGACATGGTCTTACTATGAAGCCCCTCACTGGAATTTTGTATAATAGGCAAGACTGCCTTCAAACCTGTAGTAGCAATCCTTGTATTTCTGCCTTCTTAGTGCTGGGATTACATGTATGAGCTACCACATTCTTTGTTCCACCAAGACTTTCTGGTGCAACTGAATTATATACTTGTACTTGGAAATTATGTGTTTTGAAAAAAGAAAAAGCTTTTAATCTGGGTATGGTAGTGTACACTTATGATCCCAGGACTCTGAAGGCAGGAGGATGACTGCTAGTTTGAGGCTACCTAGGACTATGTAACAAAGCACTGTCTCAAAAAATCAAACAACCTTCTGGAATGCAGAATCACTTACATTCAGAAATTTCAAAGATTGATAAGGTCTTGAGCTGTCGTTTCACCATTCTTATCCCTGTAATGTTATTAATCCTGTCATAGGTCAGACAATAGGGAAAGACAACTTTTTTTTTTTTTTTTTAAACAGAGCCTCACTGTGAATTGCTGGCTGGCCTTGAACTCACAGAGATTTGCTTGCCTCTGCTTCCTGAGTTCTGGGATCAAAGGTGTGTGCCACCATGCCCAGCCTTGTTCTTTATTTTGAGGCTATGTTAACCTAAATTCTCTAGCTGGAACTTTGAGCCATTTTCTGTAGTTTTTAGAGTAAAGGTTATTTAACTTTGTGTATAGAATTCATTTTCTGATATTCTGTGGGCTTTCAATTTTCTCCATCCTATAGATCTCTGAACTCTTAACTGAACATAACAGGGCCTGATTAACGTGAAGTATTAACATAATTTTCCTATTAATCTCAATATTGGGCACAGTCTTGGTCATTTATGAAAAATAGTAAATGTAGTACAGTTTTTGTTTTCTCTCGTCACAACCCTGGGTTACCTGTTCCAAGTTGAGTTGGGGATGGTGGGAAATAACAAGTTGGATGAGTTTTCTGGTCTGCATACTAGCAGTGTGATTGCTTGGGATTATATCCCCTGCCACAGAGCCATGCATAGTATCTTAGAAGGGGTTGTTGGCTGAATTTGAGGAAATGTGTTCACAGTTCCATACCAAAGGGGTGTCTCTTCCTTTTGCAGTGTCTGAAGATGGAGAAGATGGAGAAGGCATTATCTTGCCCTCCATCATTGCCCCTTCCTCTTTGGCCTCAGAGAAAGTGGACTTCAGTTGCTACTCTGGCTCAGAATCTGAGATGGGAGCTAAGGATTCAACACAGGCAGAATCTAAGGATGGAAAGCTGACTCTACCATTGGCTGGGATTATACAGCTTGATGCCACCAAGCAGTTGCCAAGTGTCACAGAAGTTTTTCCAGAATTTAGGCCTGGAAAGGTACTTTGCATGGGGAATGTCCATAATGAAAACTGACTTTTTCCAGATTCTTACTTCTGTTGTTATAATGCTGAATATACAGTGCATGAGAGTTAATGATATTCTTATTCAGTGGCAGATAATTGTTTATGTAGGAACTTTTCACGCTGTATTAGGTCATTTGTGAAGTTGTATGTATTCATAGGAAATGGAGCTTAGAATATTTGCATTAAAAACCGTCCTGTTAAAAAACCAAAAAACAAAACAAAAAAATACTGTCCTCTTACCAAGCATGATTGTGAATTCATTTAATCTCAACTTGAGAGGTAGTGGCCGGTGGGTCTCTGTGAGTTGTAGGCCAGTTTGGTCTACACAGTGAGTTCCAGACAGCCAAGGCTATGTTAAAGAGTCCTGTATTAAACAATAGCAACAACAACAAAGTTGTCCTGTTAGCAGCTGCTGAGATGGTTCATTGGTTAAAAGCATGTGCATGCATGCCTAAGGGTCTCCCCAGATTCCACAGATTGTTCAGAGAACCAACTCTAGATACTTGTTCTCTGACCTCCACACCTGTAATATGGCATGTACACCTGTACATGCATACACACACACACACACACACACACACATAAATTCATGACTAAAAATATAAATTTCCTGTTAGAACAAAAAGTAGACCAAGTGGCATAGTTATTATTCTATTGCCATGAAGAGACAGGATAATGAAAGCAACTTATAAAGGAAGGATTTCATTGGATGCTTGCTTCCAGTTTCAGAGGGTTAATCCATGAACATTATGGCAGGGAGCACAGTGGCATCTAAGCAGTAGCTGAGAGCTTATTTCTGGATCTGCAGGCAGAGAGAGCTGAGACTGGGTTTGGCATGGATTTCTGAAACATCAAACCCCCCCCCCCCAGTGACACACCTTCTCCAATAAGGCCATACCCTTTAATCCTTCCCAAACAGTTTCACTAACTGGGAACACAAGATTCAAATATATGAGTCTGCGGGGACCATTCTCTTTCAGACCATCACATCAAACCTAGAAGTGTAGACCTTTGATCCCAGCAACTAGGGAGCTAAGACAGGAGGATCATAAGTTCAAGGTTTCCTGGGCTTCAGAGTGAGTTCAGGAGCAACCTGGGCAGCTTAGTGAGACCCTGTCTCAAGAAGATGAAGACTAACCAGGGATGGTGGTGCATGCCTTTAAACACAGGTAGAGGCAAGTAGATCTCTGAGTCTGAGGCCAGACTGTTCTACACAGAAAGTTCCAGGCCAAGGTTTCATATTGAGACCCTGTCTCAGAAAACAAAAATAAAACAAAGCTAAGGATTGGGATTGTAACTCCGTGGTATAATGCAAGTCCCTGGGTTCATATCCCAGTACAGCCCTCCCCTCAAAAGGAAAAAGAAAAAGAAGAAGAAATTATTCTATTCAGGGACAACACTTTTGTGGTCTTATCTTAACATTCCTTCATTTTCTTTCCTGAAACAGAATAGATCACTTGAGAGTCTTTCAGATAGTGAATCTCTGACATAATAGTATATTCTGTGTTCTAGGTGTTACCCTTTTTATGGCTTTTTTGGACCAGGGAAGAATGCCCCATCTGTTTGGAGGAGTGCTTGGAGAAAGAGGAAAAAGAAGCAACGTGAACTTATAATACAGGAAGAGCAGAGCCAGGAGGAGTGCTCAGGAGAATTAGAAGTCAACCAGAAATCTCATGAAATATGAATATGCTTCACCTCTCCCCCCAGAGCAATGTCTCTCTGATGATGAAGTAGGCAAAGTAGACATGGGTTTAATGTGTACAAGGGGACACATAGAAAGCTCTCTAGTTTATGTCAAAGTTGGAACTAACACTTTACCATGAAGAGTTCTTTGCTAATTTTCAATGAATAATTATGAGTTAAATCCAGTGGTCTCACCTTCCCTGTTCTAACAGACAATATTTGGTGAATAGGTCAGTGCAAGGTAAAGGTTTGCATTGCTAAATGCAAAGCTATGACTCATGGACAGAGCAGGCCATGATGTACCTCTATTTTTTCATAGTCTAACATCAGTTTAAAATTCCTGTTCAGGAATCATCCTGTGGTTCTCCTAAGTCACCCTACAATTGTTAATTCTCTGTAGCCTCAGGTCATTTGATACAGAGAACCCCAACTCTACATCTTTGACTCTGTTACAGATCACAATGTTGGCTCCTATGAAGTCGAAGTTTTCCCAGTCAACTGGAGACATTGATAAAATGATGGATACCAAACCAAAAGTGGCAGAATGGTGTTATGGACCTGCCCGGTTGTGGTACGACATGCTAGGAGTCCCTGAAGATGGCAGTGGGTTTGACTATGGCTTCAAAATGAAGAAGACTGAACATGAACCTACAACAAAATGCGACCTGGTGAAGGTAATCAACTCTGGTATATGAGAGAGGAATCAGTGTGCTTTGGGTTCTATCATTTTTTTTCTTTTTTTTGTTTTGTTTTATATTAATCATAGGTTATTTACTTTGTATCCCAGCTGTATCCTGCTCCCTCATTCCCTCCCAATCCCACCCTCCCTCCTTCATCTCCTCCCTGCCCCTTTCGAAGTCCACTGATAGGGGAGGACCTCCTCCCCTTCTAGGGTTCTATCATTTTTACCAACTTCTCAGCTGGGAACTTCTTGGGTAGAATCTTTAGTAGTAGGTTACGAGTACTAAATCATCTTATAACTAGTCCCTATTTTAAGGATTCTGTTTTTGAAATGGGTGCTGTTCCAAAGTAGGAATTGGAGAGGGGACAGATACTTTTTCAGTACCAGGTAATTTGCACAAGTAAAACATCACTTTTTTTTCCCTTGCTGGAGATTCCAGGGTCTTGCACATGCTGGGCAAGCACTCCACAGCTGGGCTAAATTCCCAATCCTTGGCTTTTGAAACAGGGTTTTACTGTGCATCCTGGGATGACCTCAAACTTGGAATTCTGTCAGTTTTACAAGTGCTAGGGCTGCAAGTATTGGGCACTAAGCCTGGAAAAGCACCACTTGAGATATCTCATGAATCATTTAGGCTCTGCATTGTGGACTTTGACCAGTACTGGTTGATTCATTATTCTTTCTACTTGTACAGAAATTAAGAAAACCTGAGGAAAGCAATGGCGTTGATCTTCTGGCAGATGAAAACTTCCTAATGGTGACACAACTGCATTGGGAAGATGATATCATCTGGGATGGGGAGGACGTGAAGCACAAAGTAACAGAACCTCAGCGTGCAAGTATGGCAGGATGGCTACCTTCCAGTGTGACTAGGAATGCTACGGCTTACAATGTTCAGCAAGGTGTGTCTCTGTGCTGGCCGTACCTAGCACACAGTTCTTCATCTCATTCATCATAACTAATGCTAGTTACTCTCTTTTAGGCTGCTGAGGGATAGTGAAATGCTTTAAATCTCATCCCTGATTTTTTTTTAAATTGTTCATATAGGCAATTTATTATAATTTTTTTCTCTACCAGGTTAAAATAAAGAATACTGTGCTTAGCTGGGCAGTTGCTGGCACACGCCTTTAATCCCAACACTAGGGAGGCAGAGGCAGGGTGATCTCTGTGAGTTTTAGGCCATCCTGGGCTACAGAGTGAGTTCTGGGATAGCTAGGGCTACAAAGAGAAACCCTGTACCGAAAACCCAACCAACAAACCAACCAAACAAAATCAACCCTCCACCACCACCTCCTGACGACCCCCCAACACAAACTGTGCATAACAAACTGTGTTTAACAGAGTAAGAAAGGAAAATCTCATATTCTAAAGATTATTAGTTATATTAACTTTCTGATGTTTTGTTTTCTGCATGTATATGGTTAAGCTTAGGTACTTGATTCATGTTGAGACAAGGTCCTGCTTTATATATGGAGCTCACTGTGTAGACCAGGCTGTCCTTAATCTCACCATCTTCCCAAATACTACGATTATAGGTATTTATTGCCATGCCTGGTGTGATTCAGTGTTATAATGCTGTTTTGTTGTTTTGTTTTTGATCTGGTTGCTATATAAACCAAACTGGCCTGGAACTCACAGAGATCCAACTGACTCTGTCTCCTGAGTGCTGTGGTGGTGGTGGTTTTTGAGATAGGGTCTTGCCTATCTTGAATCCAGATTAGCATCAGATTTGCTGTAGTCTTCCTACTTCAGCCCCACAAGTGCTGGGATTACATGTGTAATCCACCACATCCCACCATATATACTGTGGTTTTTCTCTTGCTTTTGTTGTTGTTGTTTTTTATTATTAAATTTTCATTTTTTATATTTATTATAGTGTATTCACTTTGTATCCCAGCTGTAGCTCCCTCCTTCAGCCCTCCCAATCCCATCTTTCCTCCCACTCATCTCCTCCCATGCCCCTCTCAAAGTCTTCTGATAGGGGAGTCCTCTTCTCCTTCCATCTGACCCTGGTTTATCAATTCTCATCAGGACTGGCTGCATTGTCCTCTTCTGTGGCCTGGTAAGGCTGCTCCCCACTCTGGGGGAGGTGATCAAAGAGCCAGCCAATGAGTTCATTTCAGAGACAGGCCCTGTTCCCCTTACTAGGGAACCCATTTGGAGACTGAGTTGTCATGGGCTACATCTGTGCAGGGGTTCTAGGTTATCTCCATGCATGGTACTTGGTTGGAGTATAAGTCTCAGAAAAGACCCCTGTGCCCAGATATTTTGGTTCTGTTGTTCTCCTTGTGGAGCTCCTGTTGTCTCTATGTCTTACTGTCTCCCCCTTCTTTCATAAGATTCCCTGTACTCTGCCCAAAGTTTGGTTATGAGTCTCAGCGTCTGCTTTGATACACTGCTGGGTACAGTCTTTGAGAGGCCCTCTGTGGTAGGCTCCTGTTCTTTTTTCTGTTTTGTCCTTCTTCCAGTGTCCATCTCATTTGTCATTGATCATCTTACCCTGGGTCCTCCTTCCTGCTTAGTTTCTTTAGTTGTACAGATTTTAGTATGTTTTTCTTATATTATATGTCTAATATCCAGTTATAAGTGAGTATATACTGGGTGTGTCTTTCTTCTTCTGGGATACCTCACTTAGGATGATCTTTTCTAGATCCCACCAATTGCCTGCAAATTTAATGATTTTTCTTGTTTTTAATTACTGAGTAGTATTCCGTTGTGTAAATGTACCACAATTTCTGAATCCATTCCTCAGTTGAGGAACATCTGGGTTTTTTTCCAGGTTCTGGATATTATGAATAAAGCTGCTATGAAAATGGTTGAACAAATGTCCTTGTTGTGCACTAGAGCATATTTTGAATATATGCCTAGTAGTGGTATAGCTGGATCTTGAGGAAGCTCTATTCCTATTTTTCTGAGAAAGTGCCTGATTCATTTCTAAAGTGGTTGTAGAAGTTTACATTTCCATAAGCAGTGGAGGAGGGTTCCCCTTTCTCCATATCCTCTCTAGCATGTATTGTCTCTTGAGTTTTTGATCTTAGCCATTCTGATGGGTGTAAGATGAAATCTCAGGTCTTTTTATTTGCATCTCCCTGATGTCTAAGGACAGTGCACATTTCTGTGATTCTCTGCCATTCTATATTCTTCTACAGAGAATTCTCTGTTTAGCTCTGTACCTCATTTTTTAATTGGATTGCTTGATTTGCTGCTTTTAAATTCTTTAGTTCTTTATATATTCTGGATAGTAACCCTTTGTCAGATATAGGGTTGGTGAAGATACTTTCCCAGTCTGTAGGCTGTCGTTTTGTTCTGATGTTGTTTTTTGAGACAAGTCCTCACTGTGTAGTCCTGGTTGTCCTGAAACTTAGAGAGATCTGCCTGCCACTCCATCCCAAGTGCTGGGATGAAAGGTGTGTGACACTGTGTCTTGTTGATTTTCTTTTAACATATGTAAGGTTTCAAAGTCGTGTATGTAAATGTTAGTGACATGGGAAACATTCATTATTTACGAATTTTCAGAAGAAAAATGGTTTTAAATATCTCCATGTTAGCTATGTCAGAGCTATGAATTTTCAGAAGAAAAATGGTTTTAAATATCTCCATGTTAGCTATGTCAGAGCTATCAGTCATACATGAAAGCACTTTTAAACAAGTCCTTGGCAATCTCTAAGTTTTTCTTGGTGATCTTGATAAACCTTTGACCAACACTGAGGTCAGAGGGACATATTAGAAAGTCACCTTGAGTCTTTGGATTTCTGAGACAGGATTTCACTCTGTATCCTTTGCTTGCCTAGTACTTGCCATGCATGCACTCCAGGCTTACCTTGAACTGAAAGTAATCCTTCTATATTAGACTCTTGAGTACATGTGATAACAATAAATTCCGGAAAACATTTAAAATGGAAAGAAAACAATATTTGAACCAGGCTATTTGGTATTCCATTTCTAAAAATGAAAAACTTTGAACTGTGTAAACAAAACTCTGACTAAAAATATTTTAATACATTTGCAATTGTTCCTTTAGTTTCTTCAGTTTTCTTTATATCATTCTGTATTCTCCATACTTTCTCTGTTACCCTGGAATCATTTCACAATTCACACCACACACCATCACCCAACAATTGACTTTTTTTTTTTTTGAGGCATTTTCACTATATATAGCTCAGGCTGTCCTGGAACTCACTCTCTACCTCTTGAGTGCTGGGATTATACATACATACCAGCACAGCCAACTCAAAAAATGCCCACACTTTCCAGGACTATTCCACAGAGAAACTCTGTCTAGAAAAAAATAAACAAACAAAAAAACCCCATAATTTTGTTTTGGTTTTTAGAGACAGGATTCTCTCTGTATCCCTGGCTGTCTTTAAACTCTGTAGACCAAGCTGGCCTTGAACTCAGAGATCCACTGCCTCTGCCTCCCAAATGCTGGGATTAAAGGTGTGTGCTGCCACCACCTAGTTAAAAATGCCTTAAATTTTAAAATTGTGTGAAAAGTTGTTTCTCCTTACTTGTAGTTAAATTCTTTATGGGTTTCATAGTTTCTTGAGACAAAGTCTCACTGTGCATCAGTGGCTACCCTCCCCCTGTCTCTGCTTGCCAAGTTCTAGGGTTAAATGAGAATGCTACCACGTCCAAGTCAGTTACATTGTATTATTCTTTTTGTTGTTGTTGTTGTTGTTGTTGTTGTTGTGTGTGTGTGTGTGTGTGTGTGTGTTTGAGACAGTGTTTCTTTGTGTAACCATGGTTGTCCTGGAACTCACTCTGTAGACCAGAGTGATGGGATTATAGGTGTGCACCACTGCATCTGCATTCTCTCTCTCTCTCTCTCTCTCTCTCTCTCTCTCTCTCTCTCTCTGTCAGACACACACACATATACACACACAAAGTCTTGCTATGAATCGCTTGCTGGCCTCCCTCTGTCTCTGCTTCTGAAATTCTAGGATTAGAGGAGATGGCTTCCACATCCAAGTGAATTACATACTATTTTTGATACAAGATCTTGATGTGTAGTCATTCACCCCTCAAGTTCACAATCATTGTCTAAGTCTCCTGAGTGCATAGGTATTTGAATTTTTTGCATAATATTCTTAGAAATGCATATTCCTTATTTACTAATAATTTCTTTATTTGCTAATATTTTTAAAACCAGTATTTATCACCATAGTTTTTTTAATAATTTGTTTATTGTTTATTTTTGTGCATTGGAGTTTTGCCTGCATGTATGTCTGTGTGATCCCCTGAATCCCCTGAATCTGGAGTAAGTGTTGTACGCTACCATGTGGGTGTTAGAAATTGAACCTCGGTCCTCTGGAAAAAATAATCTAGTGCTGTTAACTGCTAAGCTATCTCTCCAGCACCTCACCATAATTATTTGGCTAGTCCCATAGTAAGAAGGCTGTTTAAGTTTAAACTATTATAACAATATTGTAATGGACATTTTGTCAGCAGTGGTTTCTGTCTATTGAGATATACATGACCTCTAGTAGATTCCTTTTGAATGTTATATGAATAACTGCACTAATTAGTTCTTTTTCTTTTTGCTAGGATCATGACTGAAAGGAGCATTAATGTTTTGTTTGTTAACTGTTCTGTCTATTGACTGTTTTGTCTTCCTGTTTGGCCAGGTTTTGCAGCCACATTGGATGATGATAAACCTTGGTACTCCATTTTCCCCATTGATAATGAAGATCTGGTGTATAGACGTTGGGAGGATAATATCATTTGGGATGCTCAGGCCATGCCTAGGATTTTGGAGCCTCCTGTCTTAGCACTTGATCCCAATGATGAAAACTTGATTTGGGGTATGTTGGTGGCAGAAGCCAGTGTTCTCTTATCTTTGACATCATACTAAATTAATGTCAAAGGGCAAAAGGAAATAAAAATGTTAGAGAAGTCAAAAACTAGGAACTGTTAGGTCATGATTTTTTAAAAGCAGAGCTGTAGCTGCCAGTTTCTAGTGTTTGTGTATTGTTTATGAAAAACCCATTCAGGAATGTTGTAATTTGTATCTTTTAAGACATCATCAGGCATAGCTGGGCAGTGGTGGCAAATACCTAAAATCCCAACACTTGGGAGGAAGAGGCAGGTGGATCCCGGAGTTGAGGCCTCCCTGGTCTACATAGTAATTTCTAGGACACCCAGGACTACACAGGTGAACTTTCTCAAAACCAACCAAACAAAAGATGTCAGACATGTAGTTTAGCTGAAACAAATTGCCAAGTAAAAGTAGTCTGGAAGTAAAGTGAGAGATATACTTAGAAACTCCAAAATATCAGTGGGAAAGGTGAGTTTTAGCTGGACCTGGTAGCATGGATCCCAGTTACTTAGGAGGCCAAGGCAAGAAGACTGTAAGTTCAAGGCTACAGAGTGTGTTCTAGGGCAGGTTTGGCAACTTAGTGAGATTCTGTCTAAAACTAATGCAAAAAGATATCAAGAGGGGTGGAGATACAGCACAGTTGTAGAGTCCTTTCCTAGCCTGTGTAATACCTTAGTTTCAATAGTTAGTATTACACAGAAGGGGTGGGGAAGAGGGGGTAAGAAGAAGGGAAGAAGAAGAGGAGAAGGAAGAGGAGGAAAGAAAGAAAATGAGCCTTTAGGGATAGCAAGGAAGAGGAGGAAAGAAAATGAGTATTCAGGGATAGTAATTGCAAAGTCATTTCTTGTTATATCCTCAGATATCCCTGATGAGAAGGAAGAAGCTACTTCTGATTCCCCTTCCAAGGAGAGTAAGAAAGAACCATCTGTGAAGAAGAGTCGAATTCTCTTAGGAAAAACAGGAGCCATCAAGGAAGAGCCACAGCAGGTTGGTGAAAAGAAAAGGACTTGGTGTTTAGAAGAACAAAGAAAGGTATTAGGAAAGGGTAGTCTGATGATGCTTATTTGATCTGCCATTAGAACATGTCTCAGCCAGAAGTGAAAGATCCATGGAATCTCTCCAATGATGAGTATTACTATCCCAAGCAACAAGGTCTTAGAGGCACTTTTGGAGGGAATATCATCCAGGTACAAATAGCTGCTTTGTTTGATGGAGGATATGGGTAGATACTGCCTGGGAAAGAGATAGTATTTGCTTTTAACTCTTCTGCTTCCTGTTTAGCACTTAATTCCAGCTGTAGAATTACAACAGCCCTTCTTTCCCACCCACATGGGACCCATGAAACTCCGACAGTTCCATCGCCCACCTCTGAAAAAGTACTCCTTTGGTACATTATCTCAGCCAGGACCACCACACTCAGTCCAGCCTTTGCTGAAGCCCATCAAGAAGAAGGCAAAGGTATAATTGACTCCTGGTTAGAAGAAAAGGTCTATAAGATAATTGGGGTACAAATTGGGAGACTATACTGGAATTAAATTATATTAGGAAATTGTTTTCTCAGATGTAATACTGTTTTATTTTGGTTATTCAGAAAAATGTCCTTATTCTTAGAAGATACATATGGTTATACTTAAGGCCAAAATATTGCAGCTTTCAAAACTGGTTTACTAAAATCTGTAGAAAATTTACAGATAAGTAGGGAAAATGTTTAAGTAGTGAGATAAAAGATATTCAGAGTACTAGTCTTTCAACTTTAATGAAATTGAAAAAATGACATGCAAAGAATGTTTTGGTTTTGTCTCAGATTGGATGATAACAATGTGTGTAGTTAATTTTCTTGTGGGAAATAGGCTGTATTGTCTTCATTCTGGACAGATGAGAGAACAAGAGAGGCAAGCCTTAGGTGGTGGAGAGATGTTTTTTATGTGCACACCTCAGGACCTCACAGGCAAAGATGGAGACCTCATTTTTGCAGAATACAGTGAGGAAAATGGACCATTAATGATGCAAGTTGGCATGGCAACTAAGATTTAAAAAAAGTACTATAAATGAGTGAGACTGTACTCAAATAATTTTTTACTTCCCCCCCCCCCCTATTCCTATTATTCTTAGGTTTTGTCTTTTTATGTTGTCTTGGATTTTTTGGACGGTTTGTGCTAGGAATTTTTAGATTTAGCATTTTCTTTGATGGATACATTGATTTCTTCCATTGCATCTTCCACACCTGAGATTCTTTCTTCTATCTCTTGTAGTCTATTGGTTATGCTTACCTCTGTAGTTGCTGTTTTCTTCCCTGAGTTCTTCCTCTCCATGATTTCCTCTGTTTGTGTTTTCTTTAAATTTTCTAATTCTGTCTTCAGATCTTGAATCTTTTGTTGATTTCCTTCATCTAACTATATTTTACTTCATTTCCTTTACCTGTTTGTTTGAACATTCCTCTGTTTCTTTTATTTCTTTCAGTGACTAAAGTATTAACATCTCTGAAGGCCACAGAGTGTTTGGCTGCATCTTCCTCTGTTTCTTTACGGATGGCCATACTCTGTTTGTCTTTACCTTCCTCTTATTCTTTACTTATTCATTTCTTTCCTCCATTAACCTCTTCATAAGCATAGATGTAAGGTCATCTTCCTGAATTTCACTTATGATAAGGTGTCCAGGGCTACTTGCCCCTGGATAACTGGGTTCTGGAGATGCCATATGTCTTTGGCTTTTGTTGGTTTTGATTTTATGCTGGCCTCTACCCTTCTGGCTGTCTCAGGTGTTGGCTGTTAGTTTCTGGTACTTCCTGGAATCCTGTGGGTGGGGAGAATCCCC
>NW_026596277.1:167560-170141 GCF_907164565.1 Psammomys obesus | reverse complement strand
GTTAGTTTCTGGTACTTCCTGGAATCCTGTGGGTGGGGAGAATCCCCTTGGTAGAAAGATGGTTGTTCCTGAAGGAGGCCTTCTCAGCTTTTTGGTTATCATCACCAAATGGCCAGTGCTTCTCAGGAATTGCCACAGCTCACCTCAGACATATGGACCTGTGTGGTAACTGTGGTCATTGGTACTCAGGGTGGCTCTCCTTTCACCAGGAGAAATCCTAGAGACAACTTCCTTGCCACTAGGTTACTTGCTCTGAATTTATTGAGATGCTGCTGCTGCTCTTTCTCTGTGTTTGCTGGGCGCAGCCCTCTTAAAGAAGCAGTAAGCCCCATGGTTTGGTCAGTTTAGCCTTGGTGCAGTGTCTGGAGCTGAACACGTAGATACCAGACTTCTGTAGGTCTGAGATTGGAGCTCTGTGCCCTAGTACCCAAGTAGTAATCAGTGGGAGGTGAGCATAGCACTCATGCATATAAGCAGGAGGCTAGAATCTGGAGCTTGCAAGAGCCCAGAAACTTTTTTCGGAGCTGGGTGTGGTGAGGTCGGACCTGATGTTTCCCCAACCGTGGTCTCCTCCTCACAGGAATTCCCAGTCTGTTGTGTTTTGGGGGCCACAGTTTAATCTCGGATGGTTAGTAGAGCACACAAGCGCAGGCAAGTGGTTCCACACTGCTGGCTAGGCATCTGCAGAAACCCAGGAACTTTTTCTGAGAATTTTTCCTGGCGTGGGGGGTTCAGCTGGGTGCCCTGAGGTCAGACCTGCTGTTTCCCTCATCCTTGGATTTCCTCCCGACAGAGAAACCCAGTCTGTGGTGCCCTGCATCCCACAGTTCTGTCTGGGATGGTGAGATGGGCGTGCAAGCAGGTCTCTGGGCTGGCAGGTGAGCAAACGCCTAACCCTGGGACCTTTTCCAGGGAATTGTCTGGGTGACCTGAGGTTGGTCAGATTGCTTCCTTCACCATGGGGTTTTCTCTCAACTGGGAATCTCAGTCTCTGGTGTTGTAGGACCCACAGTTTAGTCTGGGACAGTGATTAGAACACACAGGTATATGGCTCTGGGCTGGCAACCCAGCTCCTGCCAGGACCCAGGAACTCTTCCAGGTTTAGCTGGGTGACCTGAGAATGGACACAATTGCTTTCCACACTGTGGCATTTCCTCTCACCTGGGAAACATAATCACTGGTGTTTTAGGGCCCAGAGTTCAGTTTGTTGGTCACAGTGCAGTCACTGCTGTCCTGCTCATCAGACACAGTGTCCTCTCAGTGCTGCCATCTTGCATCTCCCACTGGCACACTCCTTTCACTCCAGCAAAAGTCAGCTGATCTCTGAGTTCGAGGCCAGCCTGCCTGGTCTACAGAGTGAGTTCCAGGAAAACCAGGGCTGCTGTGGGTGGTGCCAGCTTGTAATTCCTGTCCTAGAAAGTCACATGCAGGAGGACACAAATTTGAATGGAGCCTTGGCTATAAGGTAAGACCATGTCTCAGAAATGAGAAAAACAAAAGCACACCAGGGAGTCTACATAGAATTAATGTAGGTTATGACTATTTTAAATTCTTTTTCTGAAATTAGTATGCTTGGGGGGCCACAGATGTTGCTCAGTGGTAGAGTGCATACGTAGCTTGTTCAAGGCTCTGGGTTGGTATCTACCACTGTTACAAGCGGTACGTTTTGATGATAATTAGTTGTGGCTGAAAGACCCCCGAGGGGAATCTTCCGTCAGGGAGACCCCCACTCCCAAGGATCAGTGAGACCAGTTGTTCGGCTGCAAACAGCAAGAGGCTTTATTTAATACACGGGTACCTGGGGCGACAAAGTCTCTTGGAGGACTTGCGTGCCCTCTGGGGGGAAAGCTGGGCTTTTTATAGGGTTTTAGAGCAAAAGTGCGGGTACAGAAGCGAGAAGCATGGTTACAGGGAGCTGATTGGTACATTTAAATGAGACCACAATTTGAGTCAGAGTTTGGCAGGGACACCAGGATTCCAGGAACTGGGTGGTCGAGACGGTCATGATGACCCCTTAACTTGGGCCGCCACCTGTTGTTTTCCTCAGGACTCCTATCTCAGCTGGAACAGTCTCACAGATATCCCATGAGGGTGATTAACACAAGCTGTTTTTAGCTCGACTGGGGCAGCCTGACCGCAGATATGACACAGCTGGGTTTCTCAGTAATTTTCCAGTTCCCCACCTAGCCTACAGAGTTTCTCAAAACAGTGGTGTACTACAAAATAGCGTTAGCTATGTTTAACTTAGGGTGAGGCGGGGGGTCTTTCAGTGGCCATTGTGAATACTGAGCCCTACTTGAATGTTAGAGTCTTGCCTGGATAAAGTGCTACTTTTTGTGCTTTCTTCTGAAGGTTATAGTAGGGTCCTTTGGTAATAGCTTTGAAAAAGAATTATGAAGGTCCACAAATGACGTGGGACAGTCTCCAGAATGGCCTGCCTTTCCTCCTACCCCGTTTCATTTCTTATGCTAATCTTTTCCTACTTTCTTTCTTTTTTCTTTCTATCTCCTTCCTTTCTTTCTTTCTTTCTTTCTTTCTTTCTTTCTTTCTTTCTTTCTTTCTTTCTTTCTTTCTTTCTTTC
>NW_026596277.1:162612-167550 GCF_907164565.1 Psammomys obesus | reverse complement strand
TTCTTTCTTTCTTTCTTTCTTTCTTTCTTTCTTTCTTTCTTTCTTTCCTTTCTTTCTTTCTTTCTTTCTTTCTTTCTTTCTTTCTTTCTTTTTTTAACAGGGACTTACTCTGTAGTCTAGAAGCGAGCATGAACTTGGCATATAGACAAGTATGGCCTTGAACTTGTAGCAATCCTCCTGGCTCCGTCTCCCAAGTGATAGGATTACAGGTGTGATAGGATTTAAGTGTGTGGCAGTGTCCACAGTGAAGCATTCCTTTATTCTTACATCTTACTTATTTATTTCACTGTTACTATTGTTAGCTCATGTGCGCTGCAAAGTTCCTTTTTTAATCATTTCCTTCTAGGTTTGTGGGGGCAGGTAGTGCTGGAGGATTAAACCTGGAGCCTTGTGTATGCAAAGCAATTGATCTACTACAGAGTCATACCCTTAGCCCCTCTCAGCAGATTCTGATTATTGTTGGCTTGCCTGTTACTGTACTTTTCTTTGAGGTTTCTTGTTGGGTTTTAACCGGCCCATCTCCTTTAGTGACAACATTTATAGTTTCTTTTCTTTTTTTACACTGTGTGTATGAGTGTGTGTGTGTAGATACATGTGCACATAGAGGTCAGCTGGATCTTTCCCTTTTGGGGTTCTTCAAAACATCACACTGAAAGATCCCCGGAGGGTATCTTCCGTCTGAGAGACCCCCTCCCAAGGAACAACAAGGCCATTCGGATGCAAACAGCAAGAGGCTTTTATTTTGATACACGGGTACCCGGGGCGAAAAGTCATTCAAGAGACTTTCGCGCCCCCTAGATGGGAAGCTGGGGTTTTTATAGGGTTTTAGAGCAGAAGCACTGGTACAGAAGCGAGAAGCATGGTTACAGGGGGCTGATTGGTACATTTACATGAGACCACGATTTGCGTCAAAGTTTGGCAGGGGCACCAAGATTCCAGGAACTGGGTGGTCAAGGGGGTTATGATGACCCCTTGACGTGGCCCGCCACCTGTTATTTTGTTTTTTTCTATCTTAACTGAAACAGTCTCACAGATATCCATGAGGGTGATTAACACAAACTGTTTTTAGTTTGACTGGGGCAGCCTGACCGCAGATATCCCAAGTGGGTGACACAGCTAGGTTTCTCAGTAATTTTCCAGTTCCCCACCTAGCCTACAGAGTTTCTCATAGCTATATTTAACTTAGGGTGAGGCAGGGGTCTTTCAACACAAGTGGCCCTGATAGTCTTTGAGGGATTTGTAAACTTCTGTCCAAAACTTGAGAAGCCATGTCCCCATCATCTTCACTGTTCTCTGCATTATCTTCAGAGTTTCCATAGAACAGCTGCTTAGACTCTGAGCTCTCAGGAGCTTTCCTAGTCCAATGTTCCAAACTCCTTTTACAACCCTCCAAAAAACACTTAGTCAGGTATGTCACAGCCATAGCTTATGATCCTGTTGCCAGTTTCTGTCTTAAGATTTCTGTTGCTGTGATACAGTACTATGACATACCAGGATTTACATGGTGCAAAGAGAGAACTGACTCATGCAAGCTGTTCACTTGGCTTATACTGTTAACATACATGTGCTCTCTTGTGTACATGTACACACACATAGACAATGTAAATAAATGAAAAATGTAATTAAAATTGGAAGATTATTTACTATCTTTGGTAATTCTATCTACAATGAATGATTAGAATTTAATTTCTCAATCAGGTGGTGGTGGCTCATACCTTAAATGCCAGCACTTAAGTGGCAGAGGCAGGTGGATCTCTGAGTTGGAGGCCAGTCTGGTCTACAGAGCTAGTTCTAGGATAGCCAGAACTATACACAGAATCTTTGTTTCAAAACCACCCCACCAAAAAAAGCATTTAAAATCTCCACCAATGTTCATTATTAGGATTTTTAAAAAAGGGATTTTTTTAAAAAAAATTCTGAATTTGTTGTTCTGTCTCTGTGAGGAAATTGGATCCTCTGGAACTGGAGGTACAGAGAGTTGTGAGCTGCCGTATGGGTGTTGGGAATTGAACTTGGGTCCTCTGGAAAATCAGCAAGTACTCTTAACCGCTGAGCCATCCCTCCAACACTCATTATTAGGGTTTTAAAAGAATTTACCTTTAAGCTGTGTGGTGGTGATCACTACTTTAATCCCATCATCCAAAAAGCAGAGGCAGGTGGATCTCTCTGAGTTTGAGGCCAGCCTGGTCTACAGAGTAAGTTCCAGGATAGCCAGGACTGTTACACAGAGAAATCCTATTTCAAAAAAACAAAAAAAATTTATTATTTGGGTATGCATGCATGTGAGTTCACCTGTGGAAATAGAAGAAGATGTGTCTGATTCCTTGCATCTAAAATTATGGGTATTTGTGAGCTGTCAGATGTGGATGATGAGATTAGATCTCCAGGCCTCAGAATAGAGCAGCACTCGATTTTAACTGCTTAGCCCTCTCTCTACCTCTCTTAGGACTTTTTGGTGGTGGGAGATGCCTCTCTTTTGATTCAAAGCCTGTAACAGTTAATCCCTATCTAGCTTCTACTTCTAGCTCAAATATTTCTGTATAATTGCACTTCTGTGTTTTTGTTTGTCGTGTTCTCTTAGCATACATACTTCGCTTCATTGATTTGTTTTTTAATTAATCAGCTAATGTATAAGAAAGTCTTCTGAAGGCAGGTATGATGGTAGCATGCCTGTAATCCTAATACTCAACAGTCTGAGTGATACAGGAGAATTGTCTTGATTTTGAGTCTCTCTGGGCTTCAGTAGGACCATATCGTTCTAAATTATTTCATCATCACCTCTTGTGTGTGAGACTGTAGTTTAGGAGAATATTACTGTGTTAATTATGAAGCTCTTCAAAGCAGACTATGGAATATAGACATTTTAAGTGTCCTGCACTGCGCAGCTAAGAAAACTTAAGCTCAGAAACTTTGACTTGTGTGGCTTCATACAGTGACTGGCAAAGGCTGTTTGTTCTGAATCTAAACTGTTTGTGTCAAGAACTCTCTCATATAGCCTGTGTTGCCTCAGACTTGCTATGTAGCCATCATGGATGACCTTGAACTCCTGATCCTCTTGCTCCTGCTTTGCAAATGCTAGGATTATGGCTATGTGTTGTAACACCTTTCCTCCAGTACCATTAATTAGTGTGTGTGTGTGTGTGTGTGTGTGTGTGTGTGTGTGTGTGTGAGAGAGAGAGAGAGAGAGAGAGAGAGAGAGAGAGAGAGAATGCGTGCTGTCTGCATGGGAAGAAGCCAGGGGTCAATGTTGGTATCTTCCTGTATTACTCACTACCTTATTTTTTGAGATGGCATCATCTCTCATAGATCCAAGAGTTCACAGTTCTGCTTAGGCTAGCAGGCTTATAGGATCTTCTTGTCTCCACAGTTCCTCTTTCTTCCACCGCCAGGATAATAACCCTCTGTGCTCAGCTTTTTTATGTGACTGCTGGGGATGTAAACTCGTGTTCTCATACTTGTACAGTAAGCGCTTGACCCACTAAATTGTCTCTCAGCCCCATTTTTTTAAATTTTTTGTGGGAGGGGTTTCCTCATGCAACCAGGCTGGTCTCAAATTTACTATATAGACAAAGCTGGCTTTGAGGCCTAATCTTCCTGGCTTTCATAACAAAGTCTGGCATTACAGACTATACCGTTATGCCAGGTTTTGACTCATTTCTTCCTTGAGAGACAATCTCCTGCCATAGCTCAGGCTGGGCTGGAACTTACTATATAGCTCAGGATGGCCTTGATCCTCCTGCCTTCCCTCCCACCCCCAAATGGTGGATTTCAAGTATACATTTCCATTCCTGGCTCTGTTTTTAAAGTTTTTCGTGTTGACTGTTAGATTCTAAAAGACAGTGGGTAGAAAAAAAAATTAAAAAATCTTGTTTTTAATCTTCCATTTAATTTGCTTATTTTATTGTACAGACTTTAGATCAAAGTAAATTCTTTCCATTTTCAATAGTTGGCTGAATTTTCTAGAGTTTCTCTGTAAATGACTTTTGTGATTTACTTTCATTAGGCATTTAAGAACAACCTTTTTCCTGCTCCAATTTATCTTCATAAGATGCCAGAGACTGATTTCCTGATCATTCAAACAAGGCAGGGCTACTATATTCGAGAATTAGTGGGTATTTTTGTGGTGCCAGCAGTGTCCCTTGTTTGAAGTTCCTGGTCCTAACTCCAAAAGGGCCAATACACACATCCAAGAGTTTCTGCAGGTAAAGTTGGAGTTGGTGTAAGATGCCCATGCTAATAGAAAGATGAAAACACATCTGAGCTTAGTTTGGGGAAGGGTCCCTGGTGAAGACATTTATCCTTTATCTAATAAAATGAATTTGGTTCATTAGACGGGTTTTTATTTACTGCCTGTTTTGGAAGAGTAAAGATAGGCCATGGAGGATCCGGATGGAAGATATAAAGAAAGCCTTTCCGTCGCATTCAGAAAGCAACATCCAGAAGAGGCTAAAGCTCTGTGCTGACTTCAAACGTACAGGTCATCAATGTGACTATTTATCTTCTCTGTTGCGCTCATAATCCCAAAGATTGACAACTTTCAGTTAAAAGAAATGATAGCTAATAGAATAGAAATTAATGGCTGTCAAAATGAGAAGGCTTTTTTGATAATTTGATGATAATTGGTTACTAATAAAGTCCATGTGAGTATTTGCATATCTTACATAAGATGTAAGAAATTTTGCAGCAGGGGGTTTGTTGAATAGTATATAGGGCATTTCTTGTTTCACTGTATGTTTAGTATACTAATGCTTTTGGGTCTTTAGAATTCAGAACAGTTTCCCAGTATCTTTTCGAGGGATGGATTCAAACTGGTGGGCGAATCCTGGTGAAGTCTGATTTTCGTTTACCAACAGAAGAGGAGATCAGAGCTATGGTATCCCCAGTACAGTACGTGCTTATTATAGCATGATAGCTGCAGAGCAGAGACTAAAGGTGAGC
>NW_026596277.1:43135-117612 GCF_907164565.1 Psammomys obesus | reverse complement strand
ATTAACATGCCCCACAAGTACAGTTTCATTGTCATAGAATTTCATAAGGGTATAAACCCAGCTAGACACCAAATGAGTATTTGCACATGTCTGTGTGCAGGCATCTGTGAATAATTTTGGCATTCAAAGTCTGTAAATTAAAGATGTATTATTTGAGGTACTCAATATTTTAAATTGTTTTCCCAGAGAAATAAATAAAATACTTTTAAAATACTAGATTTAAAGAAATAGGGATTCTTAAAAATAGATATAAGGATGTCTGTTTTTATGGAACATTGCTGATTTTATGGACTGATCACCTTGGAAATTTGCCTGTAAGTGTTTAATTATGCCATTAGTTTATTAGAAACCATGTATTATTTTTAAATCTTGGAACAATCCATTTACATGGCACCATTAATTAGGTAGCTGATTTGGGTTCAGGAAGGCATATGCAGCTTTCACTCCTTCCAACAGTCACTAGTTGGGAAATGTATTATATTTTTTAATTTTAATTTTTTATATTAATTACAGTGGATTCACTTTGTATCTCAGCTGTAGCACCTACCTCCACCCCTCCCAATCCCACCGTCCCTCCCTCATCTCTTCCCATGCCCCTCTCCAAGTCCACTTATAGGGGAGGTCCTCCTCCCATCTGACCCTAGTTTATCAGGTCTCATCAGGACTGGTTGCATTGGCTTTTTCTGTGGCTTGGTAAGGCTGTTCCTGCCCCCTTCTGGGGTTGGTGATCAAAGAGCCAGCCACTGAGTTCATGTCAGAGACAGTCCCTGTTCCTCTTACTAGGAAACCCACTTAGATACTGAGCTGCCATGGGCTACATCTGAGCAGGGGTTCAAGGTTAGCAGGGGTTCTAGGTTAGTTCCATACATGGTCCATGGTTGGAGTATGAGTCTCAGGAAAGAACCCTGGGCCCAGATATTTTGGTTCTGTTGCTCTCTTTGTGGAGTTCTTGTCCCCTCCAGGTCGTAGCCAGATGCGATCTTACACACCCTTTTATCCTAGCACTCTAGGATGCTGATCACTGTGAGTTCTGGGGCTACCTGGTCTACAAAGCCAGTTCCAGGATTGCCAGAACTACAATTTGAGATCCTGTTTCAAGCAAACATAAAAGATGTACAAAGATTTTATCGCAGCTCTTTGTTCTTCCCTTAAAAAAATATTTACTATTTATTTACAGTGTTCTGACTACATGTATACCTGCAACACCAGAAGAGGGCACCAGATCTCATTGTAGATGATTATAAGCCACCATGCGGTTGCTCGAAATTGAACTGAGGACCTCTGGAAGAGCAGCCTAGTGATTCTAACCTCTGAACCATCTTTCCAGCCCTGGCTCATTGTTTCCAATAGTGAGAGAAATCAGAAACAGCTAAACATATTAGTGAGAGCTATTAAATAAATCATGTTATAGCCATATATCAGAAGAGCATGCAGCTGTTAACTCTGGCACACTAACCATTGCACTTGGGAGGATAAGACAGGAAAATCACAAATTAGAGGCTAGACTGAACTGAATAGTGAGACTATGTCTCAAAAAAAATAAATAAAACCACCCAGAGAATAATGCTGTAGACTGTATTGACACAGAAGGGTGTTTATTATAGCCAATTTCCAAAGAATAAATATCTTACTTTTATTTTTTTTCAAGTTTGTTCAATTAATTATTTGTGTATTTCAAGACTGGTTTCTCTGTGTAACCCTGGCTTGTCGGGAGCCGCTCCCGCCATTACAAGATGGCGCCGGCTTCCTGCTTCCTGGTTCTTCTTGCCAGCATTTTCGCGCTTCTTGCCTGCGCTGCCCTGCAGTTTACGCATGCGCAGCTTTATGCTAATGAGGGTTTAGGCTGCACTCCAATTGCCAGCCATATGCTTATGAAGACTTGAACAGAGCACCAATTACAGACGGACAGGTCGCCTTGCTGGCTATTTAAACGGGGCGCTGCCAGGGGTTTGGGTCCTTCACCATCTGCGAGAAAGAGCTGTACAATAAACTTGCCGCTGAAGAAATCCTCGGTTGTTGCGTAGTCCTTATCGGCAAAGGCCGCGCGCGACACTGGCTATCCTGGAACTCATCATGTAGACCAGACTAGTCTCAAACTTGGAGATCCCCCTATTTATATTCCCAAGGGCTGGGATTAAAGGCATGTGGCACTACTCCTGGCAAGCATTTTATTCCTAAATATGAAATATTTAGTATCTAAAATGCATAGAAGAAATAGGTCATATGTAGGAATATTATTTCTGCATGGTAGAGATAATGCTGATCACCCCTTTTTTTCTAGTGTATGTACTATTTTTTTTAACAGTGAATGTGCATTTGTGACTTTTTTCAGAAATAAAATTGGAATAAATGGAAGATAGAACACTCTCACAGAAGTGTGAAGAATTAATTGAAGGAGCTTGATAATAGGGCTGTGAAAACTTATTTCAGTAAAGCAGGCCAGCCAAGTTAACACAGGACTAAGTGATGGCAGACAGCAGGAATAGAAAAGAGATAATAGATTCAAGTATGTTAGAGAGATTATTCAGGACTGCTGACTAATTTTGGATACATAGATGAGCGAAACCAAGTACCAGTGAAACATTGGGGCTTGACAGCATTTGTGGTCATGTAGCAGGTGTTGGTCAGTGTCAGGAAGTTTATTTCAAGTTCTCATGTATATAGAGTCGACACGTTGGTGTTTTTGAACGGGATTATTTTTTTTTTTCCTTAGGGGCACATGAAACAGTCAAGAACCTATTATTTTAGTGTCCATGGGGAGGGGTTGAAATGGGCTGAGTCCTTGACTGTACAAAGCATGCAAATGATCAGTTAGGGGTTGATGCCCAAGCTTGAGATGTTGTTTCTCTTCTCAGTTATGGGAGCTATGAGGAGCCTGATCCCAAGTTGAATACCCAGGATACAAGCTTCAGCAGCATCGGTGGGTATGAGGTATCAGAGGAGGAAGAAGATGAGGAAGAGCAACGCTCTGGGCCCAGCGTCCTAAGTCAGGTCCACCTGTCAGAGGACTAGGAGGACAGTGAGGATTTCCACTCCATTGCTGGAGACAGTGACTTGGACTCTGATGAATGAGGTTTCCTTTAAGCCTCTTCAGTCAGCCCAGGTCAATTACCTTCCCCCCAGCTTGTTTATATGTGTATAGGGGCTAATAATGATATTACCAGATTCACACCTTAGCTTCAGTAATTAGTAAAATAGTAATCATTTCTCCAGATTCTGGAGCAACAAGTACTTTCCCCTAACCTCTACCAAGAAGAGAGAGCAGACTCACTCTTCCCCATTACACTCCTTTAATGACATTTATTTCTCCTGGTTAAAAACATGACACCACTTTACTTTCTAATTTGCAGGATGGAATAGAATTAGATACTAATAGGCTGTCTGTGTGCCACATTTAGAATACAACCATAGTGGACAGACTGCTGATTCATGTATGACTTATTTGGATATACATGTGACTGTGCTCTCCTTCACCCTAGGAAAAATTAGGAAGATGGTGAGTTCCTTAGGGCAAAGACTGTGTTTTGGCTCTTTTTATGCTTAGGATATTGTTCAGTGCAAAGTAGCTACTCAGTAAATGTTCTTAAAATGATGAAATCCCACTGGGCAGTGGTGGGGCATGCCTTTGATCCCAGCCTTTGGGAGGCAGAGGCAGGAGAATGTCTTTGAGTTCAAGGCCAACCTCGTCTACAGAGCAAGTTTCAGCACTACACAAAAAAAGACTGTCTCAAAAATAAAATAAAGAAAGGAAAAGAAATCATGAAATCCCAACAGATAATGTTACTTAGAACTCTGTTAGATCCTTGGAATGCAAAGGTTAAATCAAGTTGGGGCAAGGAGATGCAAACCATGTTCCTAAATCATAGAACTCTTAGACAAGTACATTTAAGAAGATAGCTGTAAAGTATAAAGAAAAAAATAAAGAGATCATGTGTGGAAAAGTAGAGAGTTCCTCCAGAAGCCCCCTGAAAAGTTGGTTGCTGAGAATCTATTGGTAGGAATGTACCAGCTCAAAAAGTCCAGCAGGGTGTTAACATGAAGGAAAAAGTTCACAGTCTAGGTATGACAGAATGTGTTCCTTGTTTGTTTGTACCAGCCTTGTTTCAGAAAGGATGCTGGAGTGAATAGACATGACACCAAAATACAGACAGGAAGCATATCTTCAACAGCTTTGCATTTGAGCCAGGCATGGTAGTGCACACCTTTAGTCCCAGCACTCAAGAGGCAGAGGCAGGCTGACCTCTGAGGTCAAGGCCAGCCTGGTCTACAAAGTGAGTTCCAGGACAGCCAGGGCTGTTAAACAGAGAAAATCTATCTCAAAAATGCCTAAAAAAAGGAAAGAGAGAAAGAGAGATCTGTATTTGATACCAGTGAATGAATTTTATATTTAAGAAAATGAATGCATTATAATCTTGAGTGCATTAGAATTGTTTCAGAAATTTTCTGAATGTTGAGGGAAGACAGAAATTGAGTCAAACAATATATTTGTATGTACAAAAGAAGAGATATAGAAGAATATCCATGAAATTGTTCACAGTGATAACCTCTGGGGGATGGGAGTGGAGAGGCAGTGGTTCATTTGGTAGTTGAGTGTTCTACTTTTATTTCTGTATCATTTGAATTTTATAGTATGTATTATTTTTGCAATAAAACTTTACAAATTTGGTAACAGTTGTGTGGAGAATAGTTTGGAGGGAGACCAAATGTAACTCAAGCTATGGGAAGGTGGAACCTAAAGTACAGTGGTGCCTTTGAAATGGGGAAAAGGTGGTGGCGTTGAGACATCTTCAAAAAGATCAATAGGACTTCATTACCAATTGACACTTGGGATGAAAAAAAGGAAGACTGGAAAGGGTTTCTAGAATTTTGACTTGGGAGATTACATAGGTACATAATATTCATTTTTATATGCCCATTTTTAAAGTTTATTTTATCTTTCATTAAAATATAATTGCATCATTTCTGCTCTCCATCTCCTTCCTCTAACCCTTCCCAACCCTCCTTCTCTCAAATTTATGGCCTCTTTGTATTGCACCATTTAGTTCTATAAAGCAGACTGAGACAGAGCTAGGTGTGGTGGCACATGCCTCTCTTTGATCCCAGGCAGATCTCTGAATTTGAGGCCAGCCTAGTACTCAGAGCAAGTTCCAGGATAGGCAGGGCTACACAGAGAAACCCTGACTGTTGCAGGATATTTGATCACACTCTGAACCCTGAGATAGTGATATTTACTGGAAAACCTGTTTTTAGTTGTGGTGTGGCTCAGCCTTAGGACACACCTTTAATCCAAGAGCTTTCTGGTTGAATATTGTAAACAGGATTAAATAAGGACAATCATAGGTCAAGAGGGGGAGCAAGCAACCAATTGATAGGAAGTGAACATAGGATTATTAAGAAAAAAAAAACAGGAAGGAGTCAGGAGGATGGATAGAGAGACACACAGGAAGCAGAAAGGAGGGACATTCAGTTTGAAGGAGGTTGTTTGAGACTGTGTAGGAGAGGAGCCATTGTCAGCTGGTTGTTTTCTCTGCCTCTGAGCTAGCAGGCTTTCACCTCAGCATATGGCTCCTGAATGTTGGTAAAATCAAACAATTGAGATTTTATTTGAAAAACACCTGACCTGAAAAACCAAAAAAAGGGGGGGGGAGGGAGGTTAAAAACTAATAGAGAACATGTAGTTTCTGATTACAAGGACCTTAAGATCCACAATAGGAGATTTAGAAATACCAGTGTATTTAAAAGGGGCCTTAGAGTTCATGAGATATGATTGCCTAGAAAAGACAATCTTGAGTTCAATCTTGGTTTCAATCTTGAGCACAAAATAAATAAAATGTAATGGCATATGTCCATAATCCTGGATCTCAGATGTAAAAGCAGGAGGACCAGATGTTCTGAGAGGAAGACAGGATGAAAGTATGCTTATGTAAGGCTAGAAGGGAAAGCTCTATAGGAAGGGTTAGAAAAAGTAAGGAATTATTTGTTGGAAATAAGAAGGGGTTGTTAGCTATCATAGAGGAAATTCCAATGTAGCTCCTGAGAGGTCTCTTCCCCTCTGTGGAATAGGTAGGGTCATCTTTGTGACAAAAGTGGAAATGGTATGCGAGTTTGAAGTATTAAAGCAGTTAGGGAGATACTGAGGAACTAGAAACAAGATGTCCTTGGGGACTGGAGGGATGGCTCAGCAGTGAAGAGTATGTACCACACTTGAAGAAGACCCAAAGTATGCCTGGCATCCATCTGAAGCTTTGAGCACCCACACTCAGAGGCACACCCACATGCAGGATCTTACACACAATTAAAAACTTTTTAAAGAAAAAATGGCTTCTTTATTTTCTGTATTTATTTTTAAGAGAAAATTTTATTAAAACTAGATCCTTTTCTCAAACAACATGTCCTGCTTATATTTTCTCTCCCTCTACTCCTCCCAGTGCCTCCCCACTTCTCCTCCCATTTGGATTCACCCCATTTGTGTGTCTCATTAGCAAATGAGAGCACCAGCAAGGTGTGCTGGATAAATGGCTCAGAGGTTAAGAGTACTTCCAAATGTCCTAAGTTCAATTCCAACAACCACATGGCTCACAACCATCCATAATGAGATCTGGTGCCCTCTTATGGCATGCAGGAAGAACAATGTATACATAATAAATAAATAAATCTTAGAACTTTATATATATAAAACAGGCTTCTGAGATAACAACAAAATATGGTATTAAAAACTCACATGAAAGTTGGACAAAGCAAATCAACAGAAGGAAAAAGAGCCCCAAGTAAAGGCACAAGAATCAGAGACCCACTCATTCACATACCCAGGAGACCCATGAAAATACAAAGCTAAAAACTATCATTATATACACAGAGGGCCTAGTGCTGACCCATGTAGGCCCTGTGCTTGCTGCTTCAGTCCCTGTTCATAGGAGTGTTGCTCAGCTGATTGAGAAAGCCTTGTTCTCCTGTTGTCTGCCATCCCCTTTGGCTCTTACACTCTTTCCACCTCCTCTTGCTTGGAGTTGCCTGAGCTCTGAGGGGAGGAATTTGATGCAGACATCCCATTTAAAGTTGTGTCCTCTTCCAAGGCCTTTCCTCTCTCCTGCCCCCTACCCTACACCTCTTATGCCTCTCTCTCTCTCTCTCTCTCTCTCTCTCTCTCTCTCTGTAGGTGTGGGTGTTGTAATGTCTAGCTGTGGATCTCTGTACTCTAATTTGCTGTAGGAGAAGGTTTCTCTGATGATGCTTCCCTGAAGGAGTCTAACAATAAAATGTTTAATTAATACAATGTCCATCAGTAGCAAAGGGGATTTAATGATATGTCCATTCAATCAAAAACTGTACAGTTGTTAATAAAGAAAATATATTTACTAGTATGCAAAGATATCCTTGAAAACATAAATCATGAAATAGGCGAGGTTTGATTTCATTTAAGGAGCAAAGGAAGATATTAGTCTATACTCATGTATTTAGTATAAAAATTACTGAGCAATATACCCTTTGAACTGCTGACACCTCTGATTGAGATGGAATGGGCAGGGTTCATTCTTGACTCTAAACCTTTCTGTTTGTTTTAATTTGTTGCTTGGGGTGGCAGGGGGGAGAGGGATGGAGTCTTGTAGGTACAAATTCACATGGAGCCCAGAGATTAATATCAGATTTTTTCACCTAATCATGCCCCACTATTATTTTTCTGAGACAAGGCACCTCAGTGAACTGGAAGCTCACTGATTTGGCTAGACTAGGTGGCCAAAAATTTCACTGATCTCCCCGTCTCTACCCTATTTTCCACTATCATTTCAGTTAAAGGCATTCTGCATAGTGCCTAGCTTTTTTACCAGCCAGGTGGTCAGAGAGTAAAAGTGTTTGCTGACAAAACTGAGGACCTAAATTCAATCTCTGACACCCACATGGTAGGAGAAAACTGCTCCCCAAAGTTATCTCTGACCTCCACATGCATGGTGTGGTATTCATGCTCATTCACTCACACGTGAGCAAGAAGGAGAACACCAGTGAAATAAACATGGGTTATGAGGACCCAAACTAAGGCCCTCACGATGGCAAGAGCTTTTACTGCCAGAGCTATCTCCCCAGCACTATTATGTTTGCTTGCTTGTTTCTTTTGTTTGTTTTTTAAGATAAATCGTTACAGGGTAACCCAGGCTGGCTTCAAAGTTGCTTTGTAGTCCAGCTAGTCTGGTTTGTTTTTGTTTTGTAGTTGTTGGTTTGCTTTGATTTTGGGGTGAGTGTTTCTCTGCATACCCTTGGCTATCCTAGACCTTGCTCTGTAGACCAAGCTAGGCTTGAACTCATTTCTACCTATTCTGGAGTGCTGGGATTAAAGGAATGTGCCTCCACACCTAGCAACAGTGTTTTGTTATTGTTGTTGTTGTTTTGTGTTTGTGTATGTGGTGTTATATGTGAGCACAAGCATACCACACCTGTGTGAAGGTCAGAGGACATCTTTGTGGAAGGAGTTGTCTCTCTCTTTCCACATTGGTGTGTGTTCTGGAGAATGAAGTCAGATTGTCTGGTTTGCTCATTAAATGTTTTAGCCAAGGAGCCATCTCGCCATCTTACTGGTTTTCTTGTAAAGATTTTTGTGATGATAACCGAGAATAAGGGGATCTAGAGCTGGCTAGAGCTCCATCAGAGAGTTAATGTATATTAATATACAAGAGAAGTACTGTGTAATTTTATTTTAGTATCTTTGGGCTTGAGGAGAGATAGGAACTTTGTTTATAGCATTAGGCTACCCTGGAACAAACCAAAGTAGCCAAAGCTGCCCTCAAACTTTCAATGATCCTCCTGCTAATCCTAAATGCTAGGATTACAGATATTTGCCACCAGGGTTAGATCAGTGTTCATTTGATTGATTGATTGATTATTATTATTCACTTTGTATCACAGCTGTAGCCCCTCCCCCACACCCTCCCAATCCTACCCTTCCTTCCTCTTCTCCTCCCGTGCCCTTCCCCCAGTTCACTGATAGGGGAGATCCTCCTCCCCTTCTGAAACTAGCCTATCAGGTCTCATCAGGACTGGCTGCATTGTCTTCCTCTGTGGCCTGGTACACCTGCACTCTCCCCAGAGGGAGGTGATCAAAGAAACAGCCCCTGTTCCCCTTACTAGGGAACCCACTTGGAGGCTGAGCTGCCGTGGGCTACATCTGAGCAAGGGGTCTAGGTTATCTCCATGCATGGTCCTCGGTTGGAGTATCAGTCTTTGCAAAGACCCCTGGACCCAGATTTTTTTGGTTCTGTTGGTCTCCTTATGACACTCCTGGCCCCTTCAGGTCTTTCTGACTCCCCCTTCTTTCATAAGATTCCCTGTACTCTGCCCAAAGTTTGGCTATGAGTCTCAGCATCTGCTTTAATACCCTGCTGGGTAGAGTCTTTCAGAGGCCCTCTATGGTAGGCTCCTGGCCTGTTCCCTGTTTTATCCTGCTTCCGATGTCTAGCCCATTTGCTTTCCAAGGATTAAGCAACATCTCTAGGGTCCTTCTTCTTGTTTAAGTTCTTTAGGAGCATAGATTTTAGTATGTTTATCCTATATTATATGACTGTTATTCACTTATGAGTGAGTATATACCATGTGCGTCTTTCTGCTTCTGGGTTACCTCACTCAGGATGATCTTTTCTAGTTCCCACCAATTGCCTGTCAAATTCATGATTTTCTTGTTTTTAATTGCTGAATAGTATTCCATTGTGTAGATGTACCACAATATCTACATCCATTCCTCCATTTAGGGATATCTGGGTTGTTTCCAGATTCTGGCTGTTATGAATAAAGCTGCTACAAACATGGTAGCAAATGTCCTTGTTGTATACTTGTGCATATTTTGGATATATGCCTAGGAGTGGTATAGCTGAATCTTGAGGTAGTCCTATTCCTAATTTTCTGAAAAAGCACCGGATTGATTTCCAAAGTGGTTATACAAGTTTACATTCCCACCATCAACAAAGGGAGGATTCCCTTTCTCTACATCCTCTCCAGCATGTATTGTCACTTGAGTTATTTATCTTATCCATTTGGATGGGTGTAAGGTGAAATCCCAGGGTCTTTTTGATTTACATCTCCCTGATGACTAAGGATGTTGAGCGTTTCTTTAAGTGTTTCTCCTCCATTCAATATTCCTCTATTGAGAATTCTGTTTAGCGCTATACCCCATGTTTTAATTAGATTACTTAATTTGTTGGTGTTTAACTTTTTGAGTTCTTTATATATTCCAGATATTACCACAGAATTAGGGTTGGTAAAGATCCTTTTCCAATCTGTAGGCCGTCGTTTTGTTCTGATGACATTATCTTTTGCTTTTCAGTTTCATGAGGTCCCATTTATTGACTCTTGATCTTAGAGCCTGTGCTGTTTGTGTTCTCTTCAGTAAGTTGTCTCCTATGCCAATGAGGTCAAGGCTCTTCCCTTCTTTTTCTTCTAACAGGTTTAGTGTGTCTGGTTTTATATTGAGGTCTTTGATCCACTTGGACTTTAGTTTTGTGCAGGGTGAGAAATATGGATCTATTTGCATTTTTCTACATGTAGACATCCATTTAGACCAATACCATTTGTTGAAGATGCTGTCTTTTTTCCATTGTATGGCTTCTATGTCAAAAATCAAGTATCCACAGGTTTATGGTTTATTTCTAGGTCTTCTGTTCGATTCTATTAATCTACCATTCTGTTTCTATGCCAGTATCATGCAGCTCTTATTACTGTTGCTCAGTAGTACAACTTGAAATCAGGGATGGAGATATCTCCAGAAGCTCTTCTATAGTACAGGATTATTTTAGCAATTCTGGATTTTTTAAATTTTTCCATATGAAACTGAGAATTGTTCTTTCATGTTCTCTAAAGAATTGTGTTATTATTTTGATGCGGATTGCATTGAACTTGTAGATTGCTTTTGGCAGGATGGCCATTTTGACTATGTTAATCCTACCAATCCATGATCATGGGAGATCTTTCCATGTTCTGATATCTTCTTCAATTTCTTTCTTCTGAGGCTTGAAGGTTTTTTCGAACAAGTATTTCACTTGCTTGGTTAGAGTCACACCAAAGTACTTTATGTAATTTGTGGCTATTGTAAAGGATGTTGTTTCCCTAATTTCTTTCTCAGCCCTTTTGTCTTATACAGGAGGGCTACTGATTTTTTTGAGTTAATTTTTTATTCAGCCATTCTTCTAAAGGTGTTTAGAAGACCTTTAGAAGAGTTGCAGGAGTTCTCTAGTAGAATTTTTGGGGTTTCTCAGGTATACTATCATATGATCTGCGAATAGTGATACTTCAACTTCTTCCTTTCCGATTTGTATCCTCTTGATCTTTTTTAGTTGTCTTATTGCTCCAGCTAGGACTTCAAATACTATGTTTAAGAGATACTGAGAGTAGGTAGCTTTGCCTTATCCCTGATTTCAGTGGGATTAATTGAAGTTTCTTTCCGTTTAGTTTAATATTCGCTATTGGCTTTCTGTATACTATCTTTACTTTGTTTACATATGTACCTTTTATCCCTGATCTCTCCAAGACCTTAAACATGAATGGGTGTTAGATTTTGTCAAATTCTTATTTTGGTATCTAAGGAGATGATCATGTGGTTTTTCTCCTTCAGTTTGTTTATATGATGGATTACGTTGATGGATTTCCACCCCTGCATGCCTGGGATGTAGCCTGTTTGGTCATGGTGGATGATATCTTTTATGTGTTCTTGGATTCAGTTTGCAAGTATTTTATTGAGTATTTTTGTATCAATGTTCCTGAGAGAGATAGGTCTGAAGTTCTCTTTTTTTTGTTGGGACTTTGTGTGATTTAGGTATCAAAGTTACTGTGGCCTCATAGAATGAGTTTGCTAATGTTCCTTCTGTTTCTATTTTGTGAACTTGTTTGAAGAGTACTGGAGTTAGCTCTTCTTCAAAGGTCTGGTAGAATTATGTGCTGAAACCATCTGGCCCTGTGCTTTTTTTGGAGGGAAGACTTTTGATGACAGCTTTTATTTCCTTGGGTGATATAGGACTATTTAATCTATTTACCTGATCTTGGTTTAATTTTGATAAATGAAATCTATCAAGAAAATTGTCCATTTCATTTAGATTTCCAAATTTTGTGGCATTATAGGCTTTTGTAGTACAACCTAATATTTTCCTCAGTGTTGTTATGTCCCTCTTTTCATATCTGATTTTGCTGATTTGGATAGTTTCTCTCAGCCTTTTAGTTAGTTTGGCTAAAGTTTTGTCTATCTTGTTGATTTTCTCAAAGAGCCAGCTCTTGGTTTCATTGATTCTTTAAATTGTTTGTTTGTTTGTTTGTTTGTTTGTTTTTAATTCATTGATTTCAGCTCTGAGTTTGATTATTTCTAATCGTCTTCGCCTCTTGGGTGTGTCTACTTCCCTTTTTCCCCCCTAGGGCTTGTAAGTAGACCATTAAGTTGCTTGTACAAGATGTCTCAAACTTCTTTCGGAAGGTACTCTTAGCATTGCTTTCATTGTTTCCCATGAGTCTAGGTAAGTTGTGCCTTCATTTTTATTGAATTTTAGGAAGTCTCTTATTTCTTTCTTTGTTTCCTCCCTGACCCAGATGTCACTGAGTAGAAAGTTCTTTAGTTTTCATGTGTATGTAGACTTTTTGTTATTTCTGTTGTTCTTTGAAGTCTAGTTTTAGGCCATAATGGTCTGATAGGATACAAGGGATTATTTCAATCTTCTTATATCTGTTGAGGCTTGCTTTGTGCCTGACTATATGGTCAATTTTTGAGAAGGTTCCATGAGGTGCTGAAAAGAAGGTATACTCTTTTGAGTTTGAATGAAAAGTTCTGTAGACATCCATTAGGTCCATTCTGTAAGTGTCATTGTTTCCTTATTTCGTTTCTGTCTATATAGTCTGTCCCTTGGTGAGAGTGGAGTGTTGAAGTCTCCCACTATTAAGGTGTTGGGATCAATGTGTGATTTAAGCATTAATAATGTTTCATTTAAAAATGCAGGTGCTCTTGTATTTGGGGCATAGATTTTCAGGATGGTTGTGTCCTCATGGTGGATTTTTCCCTTGATGAGAATGAATTGCCCCTCCTCATCTTTTTTGATTATTTTTGGTTGAAACTCTATTTTATTACATATTGGGATAGCTACTGCAGCTTGTTTTCTGGGTCTGTTTGCTTGAAAACCCCTTTTCCAGCCTTTTACTCTGAGGTAGTTTTTATCTTTGTTGCAGAGGTGTGTTTCTTGGATGCAACAGAATGTTGTATCCTGTTTCTGCAACTAATCTGTTAGTCTGTATCTCTTTATTAGAGAGTTGAGTCAGTTGATTTTGATATATAATAGTGACCAATGAATGTAAGTTCCTTTTATTGTGGAGTTGGAGGTGATAGTATGTTTGTGTCCTTTGACCTTTTTTTGTTGTAAAGTTATTTATATCCTGTTTTTTTCTTGGGTGTTGTTGATTTCATTAGAATGGAGTTTTTCTTCTAGTATCTTCTGTAGGGCTAGGTTGCTGTGTTGATATTGTTTAAGTTTAGTTTTGTCATGGAATATTTTGTTTTTTCCATCTATGTTGATTAAAAGCTTTGTTGGGTATAGTAGTCTGGGTTGGCATCTGTGGTGTCTTAGAGTCTGTATGACATCTGTCCAGGCCATTCTGGCTTTCATCGTTCCTGTTGATAAGTCTGGTGTGATTCTGATAGGTCTACTTTCATATGTTACTTGGCCTTTTTTATTGTTTTTACTATTACATGACTGAAGGTGTTTCTTTTCTGGTCTAGTCTATTTGGTGTTCTGCAAACCTCTTGTATGTTTACAGACACCTCTTAAGTTTAGAAATTTTCCTCTATGATTTTCTTGAAAATATTTTCTGGAACTTGGAGCCTGGACTCTTCTTTTACCTCTATTCGTATTATTCTTAGATTTCGTCATTTTATGGCATTCTTGATTTCTTGGATGTTTTGTGTTTCGGACTTTTCCGATTTTAATTTATTTTTGAGAGAGATGTATCAATTTCTGCAATTTTATCTTCAGCACCTGAGATTAAGTCTTCTGTTTTTTGTATTCTGTTGGTGATGCTTACTTTTGTGGTTCTTGATCTCTTCTCTAGGTTCTCCAGCTCCAGGCTTTTCTCTGTTTGTGTTTTCTTTATTGATTCTAATTCTGTTTTCATGTCTTGCACCATTTCCTTCATCTCTTTAAATGTGGATTCCTGTCTTTCCATGATGACCTCATTTTTTTTTGTTTGTTTGTTTCCTCTCTCTGTGCCTCTATTTGTGACTGTATTTGTTTGGCTGTATTTTCCTGTATTTCTTTGAGAGCTTTGTTCATTTCCTCTTTTTGTACCTCTAATAGCTAGATAAGCATAGACTTTAGATCATTTTCTTTTGAAAAGGATGAATTAAAATATCCATTGATTTTTGGGGATTGCTGGTGAAGCCATGATGTCCTGATTTTTGTTGGGTGTGTTCTTACACTGACCTCTGGCCATCTGCTTATCTGTAACCTTAGCTGTTTGTTCCGTCTGTACTTCAGACTGGGTCTGTCTGTCTCTCGTTTTTCTTCAGGAAGATGACAGAGGTTCACTGGTTCAAGAGTGGATGTTGGTATTTCAGCTGTAGCTAAGGGAAGAAGGTCTCAGGCGCATGTACACAAGCATGAGAGGTTACATGGAACTGTGCCTTGGAGGACAGGGTGCTAGTGCATGTAGATGCCTGGAAGGGTGGAGGGTAAGTACAAGTTGGGGTGCTAATGTGGATCGCAGTCGCAGTGTGCATGTGCAGGTGCAGTGAATGCCTCAGTGGCCCACAGGCCTGTAGTACTGTACTGTCCTCCAGGCCCTCAGATCTGCTTAGGTTGTACCAGTTTGGCTCCAGGAACTGTTTGCCTGGACTCTACTGGGAGACCCACAGAACAGGGGCTTCAATCTTGAGAATGCTGTCCCAAGGATCCCTATGTTGCCCACAGTGGGGGTGTGGGTGGGAGGGATCTGATGTGGGCTGCTAGCGTAGAGGGACCCTGGATCTGGGGCTCTGCATGCACTCACTTGAAGGCACACTCACTCACTGGTAGGCCTATGCAGAAAGCACAGGTGTCCCACTGGTTCTCAAGGTTCTCTACTGTCAGATCTGGGCCTGCAGGGGCAAATGAAAGTGTAGGAGATCTGTCAGTGGTGTCCACTGTTTGTCTGCCTTGCAGAGAAGCCTGTAGTTGGGGCCACCTCTCAGTTATGGAGCACAGAGGCTTGTGTTTGGGGCAGCAGCTGCCTGCCGTAGCAGCCAGACAGGGACTCTTGTTCTTGGGGCCACCTCCTCTGTCTCAATCACCAAGGAGGTAGGCTCATACTCTTGCTGCCTCTGCCATCTCAGTCACTGAACAGGGAGGCTTGTGCTTAGGGCAGCAGCAGCCACTGCCTCAGCAGCCAAGCAGGGAGGCCTGTGCCTGGATCCAGACTGTCCCAGCTCACAGGTTGTCCCCTCTAGTCCAGGAAGCCTCAATATCGATGTTCTGGCTTCAGCCAGCCTCCACTCACCAGTTTCAGAGTTTCAGATCTTCTGACCCTCAGGTATGGTGCACGCTGGTCGCTGCCATTTAACAGTATTCCTGTTAAATGGCACCAATTTATTTGTGCATTTTTTTCCTCCAGAGGTTCTTAGCAACATGGTAGTTATGGTATAGAAGTAGAAAATACATTATATGGCAGGCTAGGTAGTGCACTTCTTTGATCCCAGCGCCCAGGAGGCAGAGGCAGGTGCTTCTCTGAGTTCAATGCCAGCCAGGGCTACAGAGTAACACTCTGTCAAAAAACCATAGTGTGGGGATCTGGTTATAAGAGGTGGGTTGGAGAAGAGCCCCTGGTGGCTCCTGCCTTAATTCAGCACTTGGAAGGCTGTCTGAAGCAAGATTACAGTTTCATCTGTTATTTTGACTGTTTTTGAGATAAGGTTTCACTATGTAGCTCTGGCTGTCCTAGAGCTTACTATGTAGATCAGGCTGGCCTCAAACTCCCAGAGATCCTCTTGCCTCTGCCTCAAGAGTTCTGGGATTAAAGCAGTGCACCAATTTTATTTTAGTTATATATGAGTATTTTGTTTGCATGTATTTAAGTGTACCTGGTGCCTGCAGGGGGCAAAAGAGGGTATCAGATTCCCTGCACCTGGAGTTATGGATGGTTGTAAGCCACCATGTGGATGATGGGAACCAAAGCAATGCCCTCTGAAAGAGCAATAAATTCTCTTAACCACTGAGCCATCTCTTTAGCATAGTTTTTTATTGCCTTCCACCTTGATATGGGTTCTGGAGAATGAACTTGGGTTGTCCAGCTTGCTCTTTAAGTGTTTTAAGCCAGTTTGCCATCCTTACTGGTTTTCTTGTGACTTTTTTTCTTTAAATGATTCCTGAGGATAAGGGGAGTGATGGCAGTTTTGAGGCCATCCTGGTCTGTATTAACAATATCCTGTCTCAAAAAAAATTTAAATGATTTTCTATGTTTTTATGTATGTGTATATATGCACGATAGTGTGGGGGGGGGGTGGACATGTGTGTGTGTAAAAGGATAACTTGCAGGAGTCTCTCCTATCACATCGGTCCAGGGATACCACTCAAGTTGTCAGACTTGGCTGCACGCACCTTTACCTAGAACGATCTTGCTTTCCTCTCTCCCCAAAATAAATTTATTTTCAAAAGTGTTGTGAAAGAATGTGGGATGAAGGTGCTAGTTTAATGGTCAGAGAGGGCTTTGTTGTGCAGCCATCACTGGCAGTGTTAAAGCACTGTTTACAATTAGAAGATGTAGGGCTGGTGTAGACCAATGGTCAGCCATAGAATGTTTTCACTAGTATATGTGAAGCCCTGGATCCCATCTCCAGCACTGGGAAAACAACTTATGAAATTATGATAAGCAATAAAATAAACCCTTAAAATTATCCAGAGAAGTTCATACACTTAGAATACTTGGAGTCATTCTGCTCTTATTTTTCCATGTTTTGTTTTGTTTGAGACAGGAGTTCATGTGTCTGAGGCTAGCCTTGAACCCCCAGTTTCTCCTGCTTTCACCTTCCAAGAGCTGTGATAACAGTTGTATACCAAAATTCCTGGCTTGGAGTTATTCTTTTCTCAACGTGAATTTTTTTTTTTTTTTAAGATTTATTTAAGTCAAGGGTTGTGGCACACCCAGCACCCAGGAGACAGAGGCAGGTGGACTCTTGAGTTTGAGGCCAGCCTGATCTAGATAGTGAGTTTTGGGTCAACCAGAACTATACAGAGAGACGTTGTCTCAAAAAATACAAAGAAAAAAAGGGGGAAGAGAGAGAAAGAGAGAGCAGTGGGGGGGAGGGAGAGAGAGAGAGAGAGAAAGAAAGAAAGAGAAAGAAAGAAAGAAAGAAAGAAAGAAAGAAAGAAAGAAAGAAAGAAAGAAAGAAAGAAAGAAAAAGAGAAAGAAAGAAAAAGAGAAAGAAAGAAAAAAGAAAGAGATGAATGGAAGGAAGATGAGAGAGAAAGAAAGAAAAGTGGAGTAAAGAAGGTGAAGAAACACTTGTTGTTCCTGTAGAGGTCTAGGTTTGATCCCAGCACCCACATGACAGCTCACAGCTGTCTCTAATTCTAGTTCCAGGGGATCTGACACCCTCTGGCCTCCACAGGCAGCAGACACGAATGCAGTGCGTATACACACATGCAGGCAAAACACTTAAACATATGAAATACAGCCTGGTGTAGTAACACATGCCTGTAATCCTAGCACTCCTGACACCCTTATTTCAATAGGAGTTTGGAGGAGGCAGAGGCTGTCAGATCTCTGAGTTAACAGTCCAGCCAGGCTGGCTAGGAGAGAGCCTGTCTCAAAACTGTTCTTTTTAAAAGCCATGGAACTTGCCTTGCCTGCAGCCATGTCCCTGGAGGGAAGATCCTCTGATCTCACGCTGACCTGCAAATCCTCTGGGCTTTGGTTTATCATCTGTAAATGTAGGGTGATAAGATCATTGTAGACTTGAGTGCCCAAGGCACTTTGCTTCGAGTGTGTAGTTCCAGCCACTTGGAAGGCTGAGTCAGGAGTGTTTGGATCTAGGATGAAACCAGCCCAGACAGCATGGGAAATCTTGTCTCAAAAAGGAAAAAAAAAAGTACATCATGCAGTGCTTAGAATAATGTTTGGTACACAGATTTTTTTTTTTTTTGAGACAGGGTCTCTCTGTATAGGCCCTGGATGTCCTGGAACTTTGTAGACCAGGTGGAACAACTTTTAAAAATACAAAATACATATACAAATCAAACATTTACTGGTAATAAGTCACAAACTTTTTTAAGATCTCACTCTTATAACCCAAAGTCAAGGCCAACACACACACATGCACTAAAAAGTTTTACATTTTATTTTTGAGATTATAATACAGTCCCAATTTTTCTCCCTTCCATTTCCTCCCTTTAAACTCTACAATAAAGGAAGAAAGAAAACTTACATATTGCAAATCTGGGACTTAGGTCCTGGAAAAACAGTTCAGCAGTTAAGAGCAACTTTATACTGCCCTACTGAGGATGTGGGGTTTGGTTCCCAGCAACCATAATCAGGTGGCTCACCATTGCTTATAACTCGCTTCTGAGGGGACCTGACACCCTCTCTGGCTTCCAAGACCACCTATGTGTATGTGGTGTACATAAACTCACGAAGACACATATATGCATGAATAAAATATTTTTTTTTTAATTTCAGGCTTACTTTTCAAAGGACCAGGCCTGACCCCTTCCCCCAAAAGTCATCAGTCTCAGAAACAAGGCCATAAAATTCCCTCCCCAAGAAATAGCCTGAGGATAACCACAAGAATGGGAGGGTATCTTATCTCAGGGTGGGGCATCTGTGCTGGGCAGCCTACTGACCTAACATTCCTGAGGTCTATAGATAGCTCACTCAATGTTAGTTATGTTAGTTAGCCAATCACTCTGTAACACCCTTGCCCTTGCTGAATGCCATCCAATTGTGTAACTGCTAAGCTGGGAATTCCAGGTTCTTGCTCAAACCCCAAATAAAAACCCTGCCATGCAGCTGCTTGGACCTCTTCTCTCTGATCCACAGTGTTGGTGATGGTGGAGAGACTGAGCTTAAGCCCAAATAAAGCTATTTGCTCTTGCATATGTGGTCTGGCTCCTGGTGGTCTTTGGGGACCCTAACATCTGGGCATAACATTTGGTTGCTCGTCCGACGGACTCCTGGCACAAGGAGTTGAACACCAGCCTGTAAGTGAGTGGTCTGTTTGTGTCTCTCCTTGTCTGTCTGTGTCTCAGAGATACTGTTTTATGTTTTGTGTTTCTTTGTGTCTATATTCTTGTTTCTGATGTCTACTTTCTTGGTTTTTGGTTTCTTCTTGCAAAAGGAGTTGGAACTGGCCCTTGGGATTAGCGGACGCTCTGGCAGAAAATGTCTTGCCACTTCTTTGGAGCAGTTCTCATTGGTTTTGGGTTTTGGTTTCCTTTTGCAAAAGAGTTGGAATTGGCCCTTAGGATTAGGGGAGGAGCTGTAAATCTCTTGGCCTGAGGTGTGGAAGATGTTCTTGCCACCTCTCAGGGACAATCCCAGTTTTCATTGGTTTTGGTTTGGCGGAAGCTCTCAAATTGGTTCTTTGGTTCTCATCCAGCAAGCACCACTGCAATTCTCTGGTCGACCAAGTTTTCTCTGGAAACATCTGTGTCTGTTCATGAATGTCCTTGTCCTTTTCATTTTATGATGGGTCTTCTTGAATTGATTTAACCATAGGTAAAATTCTTGTGTAGTTCTAGGCCAACAGAGCTGCTGGTCTTGGCAACTCAAACACAAGCCGCAGGTCCCTGGCAGGGTGACTCAAATCATGGTCCACAAGCTCTGTTTCTCTAGCCTTTAGCTGTGGATGGGAAAGAGCCTGCTGGGAAGGCCGGAAGGCTGGCAACAATGGCCACAGGTGTACAAGACTGCCTCTGGGAAGAAAAAATGGTGGTGGTGGCCGCTTCTCTTCTATGAAGAGGCGAGGAGGCATACCAAGGGCTGGCTGCAGTGGGTGGCTTCCCATGCAACACTGCTAGCAAGTAACAAAGTGCCTGAAATTACAGCCAGAAGAAATAAGGAAAGTTTTGTCTGTTTTAGATGTATGTATGGCCATTACATGTTTCTGACTGATCTTAAATGATTAATATGTTCTGTATGTCTTGGTTATAGATTAACAGTTATCAGATATGTTTAAAGTTTAAATTCAAACTCTTGTTTAAAACATGTGTATGCATGTGTGTTTATAACATCTATAGAAACACAGATTTTTTTTTTTTAAATAGGAACCATGTGGCCTGCCATGTGATTTGACTCTGCTGTCTTGAAATTGCCACATGGTGTGCCATAGGACAAAAAAAAAATTTACAGAACCTCATAGTCTTAATGAATTCTGTTTATCATCCTATATGAGCATAACACTATGACTGAGAAGGTCATATGCCTTAGGAGGGAACCCTACAATGTTACGCTAGAGGTCAAATTTCCTTCTTTTTTTCCTTCTGTCTCATTTTTCATTTGTTTGTTTGGAGACAGGGTTTCTCTCTATAGCCCTGACTATCCTGGACCAGGCTGGCCTCAAATTTACAGAGATCTGCCTGCCTCGACCTCCCAAGTGCTAGGATTAAAGGTGTGCACCACCATGCCCATCTTGAAACTGCTTTTTAATATTAATGATTAAAACACTAGATTTGTGTTGCTCTCAATTTGGGTCTGAGAAATGTCTTTTTGCAGTGAATAATAGTTAATGCAGAGACTCAAGACTGGGCAAAGTGGTAAACATAGGTAACAGTGAGTGCTCAGCTATGGTTGAATCATCTTTATCAATCAACTGCCATCCAAGGCTCAGGGAACACTTTGGAAGAGGGGCCAGAGAGAATGTAAAAGCTTGTAGACAGGGAAAGTGCTGTAAAATGTTGACCTCTGTTGACATAGCTATTGCACACATGAACTCACAGCTCATGATCACTTGCACAAGATCAAACCAATCAAAATTCCAGAATGGATAGAAGAAGGGCCCTTTATGCCACACCCTTTTGGCAGTTGACAGGTGCTGAGGGAAGGAGAGTTTCTCACCTTTGTAGATGTGGCTCCTGGGAGGTGCTCATGCCCCAGTGGATGATTGCATAGCCATGTACATATAGGCAGCACTGATTTGACTAGGGGGTTATTAATAACAAAAGTAAAAGAATATGTGATGATGGGAAGGAGATGGAGTTGCTGGGGAGGGGTCTCTAGGGGAAGCTAGAGGGAGATAGTGGTGGATGGATATGATCAAAATATATTGTATATATGTGTGGAAGTTTTAAAGAATAAATATAATTTTATTTTATTTTGGTTTTTCAAGACAGGGTTTCTCTGTATAACAGCCTTGGCTTTCCTGGAACTCTCTTTGTAGACCAGGCTGGCTCAACCTCATAGAGATCTGCTCTGGGATTAAAGATGCCACGTCTGAGTTAACTTTTTTTTTTTTTTGAGATTATAATATAATTACATTTCTCTCTTCTCTTTTTCCCTCTGTGATTATCAACCTTGGGTCGTGACCTCATTTGGGGTTGAATGACCCTTTGACGGGTGTTGTGGATGTTTTGGTTCATGAGAGGTTAGTTGGGAGAGAGGACACAGACCCCTTATTTCACCTGGCTATTTAGGATCGATGGATTCTTTGGGGGCTATCCCAATCTTTGTCAGCAGCAAACAAGCTGCTGCATTGAAGCGTTTCTCTGTCTGTCTCTAGTCTCTCCAAACTATCACCCCTTCTCTGTCTGGGCTTTCATATTTATATCCCTCAGAGTCCTAGACCACGGCCCTCTCTGTGCTGCATGAAGCAGGACATTACCAGTTGGCAAAGACCATGCCCCATAGAAAGCAGTTATCAGCTTTGGACAAACTAAAGCCCAGACTAAAATCCCATACTTGGGATTAAAACAAAAACATATTTAAAAACAAAAGCATAACAGAGTTTTTGAAGAAATCAAAACTTCCATTATAAGAGAGAGGCAGTTAGCAGGAGAGTAATAGAGGGACACATTGCAGAGAGAATTCAGGTGAATACCAAATGAACCAGAGAATGAGAAGGAGCCAGGAGATTAGAGCAGATTTGGATCTGGGATCTGAGAGTGAGGCTTTGAAGTCTCAAAGAAATGAGCTATTTCCAGTGTACTCTCTCCTTCCCATTTGTGGGTCAGGATGTGACTTCTCAGCTGCTGCATTGCCATACCTGCGTGGCTGCTGTGTACTCCCTGCTATGATGGTGATTGATTCCTATCCTTCTGATATTATAAGCCCCAAATAAAACCACCTACCTTTTTTTCTTCCTTCCTTCTTTCCTTTCTTCCTTACTATTGTGAGACAGGGTTTTGCTGTGTAACAGCCCTGGCTGTCCTGGAATCACTTTGTAGAACAGGATGGCCTTAATCTCTAGAGATCTGCCTGCCTCTGCCTCCTGACTGCTGGGATTAAAGGCATGCACTACCACACCTGGCCCCTAAACCCTTCTTTCTATAAGTTGCCTTGGTCATAGTGCTTTATCACAGTGATAGAAAAGTTATCAATTGTTGGAAGAACCCTGCTGTTGAAGGTTGCAGTCCTCCTTGTCTGCATAGCCATTCTGAGCTTGGCAGGACTCCTTCTCCCCAGCAGGGCCTCCTATTCTCTGCCTGGCTTCATCTGGAGAGTCTTTCGACATAGATGCCCTTACCCACATTTGATATATGACTTTTGACATAGCTCTCTGCTAGCTCTGCTCTCCCTGTGCCTATAGGATAATTAGTTATTGTGTTTCTGTTCATACGATAGGAGTGTGTTGTTTAATGCTAATCAAGCATCCTTGAAGTGCCTAGTTCTAACCAATTATGTACACCTATCCTGGAAGCCCCCTATCCACTCCCTAAGGGGTATATAGCCTTTATTCTCCTGAATTAAAGTTGAAGTAGCTCCCTGAAGTGGTTCCCAGAGTGATCATTCTCCATTGTGCTCATGGCCTTACAAGCCCCGTGTCTCTCCTGCTTCTCCTTCCTTCATAGGCTGGTGGCCAACAGCCTCTAGGGAGGAGGAGAACCACAATCAATGTACCTGATGATTTGAGTTCATTTCCTGGGACTTACACAGAGTAAAGAGAGAGGCAACTCCTATAGATTGTCCTTTGATTTACACATATGCATCAGGGCATATGCATATCCATACATATTCACACACATACACACAGCACACATAAAGATAATAAAACTAACAAAAGGAAAGATCTGTGGATGTTGCTTAGTGTTAGATACCCTTCTTAGCATGTCCAATGACTAACACTGATCTGCAGTACTGAAAAATAATGGCAGGGAAGTGGTAATTGGTACAAACAGGAAGGGTAAGAATCAAATGACTGGAAGATAAAAATAACAGGACTCCAGGATGCCTGGTTACATGTGTCTCTGGAGAGTTGAGAATGAGTTTCCTGTTTCATGATGAGTTCTACATTTGTCACAGCTATTTGTTGACAGCAACAAAGATAAAGGCTGATTAGGCAGAAAAAGACATTTTTAAAAAGAGTGTGAGTGGGCTCCCAGAATGCAAGAAGATGCAGAAGGCCAGCTTTCAGAAAGAATGTCCCCAAACATTGCAGAAGTGGCAGGATGGATGACACACATTCGCCCACACAAAGGACAGCAGGAAACTGCTTCCATTGCTGCAAGAAGTCATCTTTGAATACACTGGAAATTCCCTGACTGAAGAAGATAAAAGAAGGGGAAGAATGAGGAGGACAGAAGAAGTTCCACAAAGAGTAGTTTCCTTGTATTGGTGTGTGTGCACACACATGTGCATGCATATGTGTGTATGATTCCATTTGAAGCATGTACTCTTTCTGGCATCTGGAGAACTAATACAGATGTTTAGCAGATGGTAGGATATTTGACATTCTTAGCATTCAGGTAGCAGGTAAGACAAGAATGTGCTGTGGGTCAGAGCTAGCATGACAAGTGTGATGGGAAGACAGAAAAGAGAATCCTGAGTTTGGGAAGAAAATTTGCCTGGAATTCTCCTTGCCCATGTACTAAGCCTTTAGTTGCTTACCTTCATAGATACATTTCACTCTTTTTTTTTTTCTAAGACAGGGTTTCTTTGTATAGCTTTGGTTGTCCTTTGTAGCTTGTCCTTGAACTCATAGAAATATGCCTGCCTCTGCCTCCTTGAGTGCTGGGATTACAGATGTGCACCATGGTGCCTGGCTCACATTTCACTCTTTATATACCGGAAGAACATCTCTAGTTCTGTTTCACTTTCATGAACCGTAGGTATAACATCTCTAGTCCTGTTTCTATTGATTTCTTCAGATCTAAAGGAATACCTGTGATGGTTAACCTTTATTGTCACCTTGACCAGATTTAGATCTCCCTAGGAGGGGGTGGAGAGGTAGCTTAGCAGATAGGAGGACTTAGCTCTTGCAGAGGCCTCAGTTTGGGTTTCTAGTACCCATATCAAGCAGCTCACATCTTCATGTTACTCCAGGTCTAGGGGATCCAATATCCTCTGTTGGACTCCTGTGCAGCTGCACTCACACATGCACATACCCCACAGAGACACACACAAGTGCATGCATACACACAACATGCACAATTATATATAAAATAATTTTTTTAAAAAAAGAATCACCTAGGAGGCACACATCTGGGCTTGCCATGAATTTGTTTCCAGAGAGAGTTAACGTATTAAAAAAAACCCTTCATGAACATGGACAGCATTCATCTAATGGGATGGTGTTGTGGATATAAACATGTTTTTGTTTTAATACCAGATGTGGGATGTGGGACTGATTCAGATAGTCCACAGCAGCAAACTATTTACGTTGTCCGGCTCTGAGACAAGCTCTTTGCCAGCTGCAGATAGTTTGACTCTGAGGACTCTGGAGAGAGAATAAATGCCAGAGCCCAGGGAGTGGAGACTGGAGAAAGAACAATGATACTCCTGCATTCCCCTTGAAGCTCCTGGTTGCTGTTGTGAGACAAGAAGTTGGAGATCTCCTGAAATCAGGACTGGGCTGGCTCCAAGGAACCTGAAGACCCTAACCACCAGGAAGCAGCTAAGAAAGAACTGTGGCTCCTCTCCCACTAACCTTTTCTCTGGCTTACCTGGTGTTGGGATGTCAGAAGGGATTGGCATGGAGTAGGGAGAAAGCGATATAAGAAATGTAAATAAAAGTTTTTTTTAAAGTACTCCAACAAGATAGAGTCCCAGACTAAATAATAAAAGGACAAAATGAGCTGATGATGAAGCTCAGTTGACCTAACATGCACAAAGGCTTTTTGATCCCCAAGAAGTATGGTAGTGCACATCTGTAATCCCCGCACCAGGGAAATGGAAGCAGACGAATAGGAATTCAAAGCCAGCCTAAGCTACATGAGACCCTTTCTCAAAAAGGGGAGATGGCTCAATGGGTAAAGTGCCTGCTCTGCAAGCATGAAGATTAGATACAGATCTCCAGAAACCATGTAAAAAGCCAGGTGGCCATGGTGATTATCTATCATCCCAGTGTGTGGGAAGTGAAAACAAGATCCCCAGAGCAAGGTGGAGAATAATGGAGGAAGACACCTACATCAACCTTGGCCTCTATGCACGTATGTACATACCAGCATGTGCACCTGTGCTCACACGTGCCCCCATACACATTACAGTATGTAGACATATATAAAGACAGGCATGCTAAATACATACATTAATACATTACATACATATGCTGGTTAATTTTTCTTGTCAACTTGACATGAGCTAGAGATACCTGGGAAGAAAGAATCTCAACTGAGGAATTGCTCCCATCAGATTGGCACTTTGGGCATGTCTATGGTACATTTTCTTGACTAATGATTGATGTGGGAGGGCCTAGCCTGCTGTGGTTGATACCACCTCTGGGCAGGTAGTCCTAGTTTATGTAAGAAAGAAAGCCAGACAAACCATGGAGAGCAAGCTAGTGAGTAGCAGTCTTCCATGGTTCATGCTTCAATTCCTGCCGCCAGATTCCTGGTTTGAGTTCCTTCCCTGGTTTCCTTTGATGATGAACTCTAATCATAGTCTAAAATAACCTCTTTCCCTCCCAACTTAGTATTTTATCACAGCGATAGAAAGCAAACTAGAATAATACATAAATACAAAAAAAAAATTGCTGGGAAGATGTTTCCAGTCAACAAAGTGCTTTCTATGCATAAGGACATAACTCAGAGCCTCAGCAGTCATGCAAAAGCTAGATACAGCTTGAGCTCCTGTAAACACAGCCCTGGGGAGGTAGAAACAGGAGATTACCAGGACTTGCTGTCCATCCAGTCTAGCTGAATTGGTGATCTCCAGGAGGTTCAGTGAGAGACACTGTCTGAAAAGAAATGAATGAATAAACAAATAAGGGGGAGGGCAATTGAAAAGAGCATCTGACATGGACCTCTACACACAATCATACCCACACACATGCACCCCCCACACACACACACAAAGATGTGCAGGTACATATATATATAAGAAAAAAGAGAGAGAAAGGAATGAATGAATGAATGAATAAGAAAGAGAAACCAGAAGCTAGAATACCAGCACCCATCCCTCTGCTTCCTGATTGGCAGTTGCTTCATGCTGCTGCTGCCCTAGCTGGCCTCTTCTCACCACTACACCTTCCCCACCACAATGGACAGTATCTTCAAACTGAGCCAAATAGACTTTTATTTCCTTAGGTTGCTTTTGTTAGAAATTTTTGTTGAAGCAACAACAACAAAAAGGACTAACACAAATTAAAAACTGGCCAGGTGTGCTGGCACACATCTTTAATTCTAGCACCTAAGAGGCAGAGGCAGGCAGATCTCTAAGCCTGGTCAATATAGCCACTTCTAGGCTATCCAAAGCTATACCGTGAGACCCTGTATCAACAAAACAAAATTTAAAAAAATCCACCATGAAACAAGAAACAAACAAACAAACAAAAACAATGAAACTCTCCAAATGGTTGCAGTAAGTTCTAGGTCCTTAGATGCCAGAAAATCTTCAGCAATGTTTTCTTAGGTGTTCACATTCCAGGGGGGCTGAAGCTACACCATGAGGACAGCTGTAGCTGTAAAAGCCTGAGACTTAAGTCTTTTGGAAAAGTATGTTTAAAATAATAATAATAAACAACCAAGAACAAGGATCCTTTCAATCTCATCTTCAAGTAGATCACCGTATTCTCTCTTTCTCTCTCTCTCTCTCTCTCTCTCTCTCTCTCTCTCTCTCTTTCCCTAAGGGAGCAGAGTGGCTGTCTTTTCTAGAAAACAGAGAAAATTGTCCTCTATCTCTCATATGGGCTAGAAATTGTGACTCAGTTTCCATCTTCACTGGGCACATGCCTTTAATCCCAGCACTGGGGAGGCAGAGGCAGATGGGTCTCTGTGGGTTTGAGGCCAGCCTGGAAAAAGGAACTAAACTAAACTAAACTAAACTTAAAATAAAGTAAAATAAAATAAAAAGCATGTTATTCCTTCTCTAAATGGTGTGTGTGTGTGTGTGTGTGTGTGTATACATAAGTGCAGGTGCCCAAGGAGGCCAGAAGAAGGCATCAGAGTACCTGGAGCTAGAGTTACAGGCAGTTGTTAGCTGCCCTATGTGGGCTCTGGGAACTGAATTCAGATCCTCTGCAAGAATAGAATGTGTTGTTAACCACTGACCCTTCTCTCTTTCCAGGCCCTTGGCTGAATATTTGATACTGCAGAATGTAAAGCATCTCCTGCTGAAGCACTGTTTATATAAATAAATACATACTACAAAATGGCAGCAGTATGTTTAAGGCAATTTGAGAAATTGTTAGAAATCTATCCTAAGCTAAAATTTATTTAACAATCTGTTTATGAAACTTAAATTGAAGAGTTTAAGTTAGCCTGAGTATAACTCCAGTTTGAAATAAAGAGCCATCTTGACTGGGAGCTGAATTCAGGTACCAGGAAATATCACAAAATGTGTACCTGGCAGAAAACAAAGTTAACTCTCCTAACAACAGCCTCCAGGAAATATCACAGAATAAATGGCTTTGTAGAAAATAGAGACAGTCTCCCAGGCAATAATCAATGAGAATCAGTTGGGAATCGGGTGGGAAAATTCTCCCCAATGTTTCAGATATAGTTTAAAAGAATAGCCAATGTGATCATATGTCTTAGGCCATTGTGCCTCAGAGAGGCATATGCCTTAGACAATTGTACCTCAGGGAAGGTCACCTCACCCTCTAAATTTTACCTGATCCTGTAACGTCAAGGCATGAACCCCCCTGCTTGCTGTCATGGAAACATGTGCCCCCATGCTTGCTGCCATGGAAACCCCCTGATCACAGTCATTCCCTTTAAAAACCCTGCTTACTCGGGTCTTGAGGTCCCACTTCTCTACTGCTGCGTCAGTGAGACTTGGATCCCAAGTTCGATCGCTCTCGTAATTGCATCTTGCAATTGCATCAAGTTGTCTCCTGGTGGTCTCTGAGGGTCTTGTGAACCTGGCATTACAAAATTAGCAACTCAAACAGCAGTTTTTAAAACCAAAATTTCTAACACAAAGCAACCCAATAATATGCTAATCTGATAGATACTGAAGAATGACGAATAAAAACAGTAATTAAACCATTGTGCTTATATAAGAGAAGAAAACTTTGTACATACAGTTAAAACAACACTGCCATTCATAACAGAGTAGTTTTTTGGATTTGGTTTGGGGGAAGGGCTGAGACTGAGAAATTGTCATCTTCACAAATAATGAGATCCATGGCCCTAAATCCATGACCTTGGATTAGAGCAAAGAGGAAGATTGTGGGTCAGGTCCACTCTCTTTGCCTAAGGAGAGGAGAGTGGAGACTGACTGTATGACTTTCTTAAGTGTGGCCAGGAGCACAGGAGGCCTGGGGAAGTTCTGGAGAGCAGCACTGGAAAATGATGGGGCCTGGCCTTTGAGCCTGTGGGCTGGAGGAGCAAGAAGTGAAGCTTCACCTCCCATGGCCATGAACTTACTGAACAAATGAATATACTGCCCACTCTTGAAACCCAGGCAAACAGTGCAGATCATGCTGAAGAAGAGAACACTTATTTTTACAAATACATCTGCTTCAGGGGGTGTGCTTTTCTCTTTGTTGTTGATTTATTTTTGTTGTTGTTGTTTCTTTGTTTAAAAAATAGGTTTCTTTTTTTCTTTTTGGTTTTTTTGAGACAGGGTTTCTCTGTGTAACTTTGGCTGTCCTGGACTCACTTTGTAGACCGGGGTGGCACCAACTCACAGTCATCCGCCTGCCTCTGCCTCCCTGAGCCCTGGGATTACAGGCATGCGCCACCATGCCTGGCTTTAGTTTTCATTTCTTTTCCTTTCTTTTTGTTTCAAAAAACAAGGTCTCGTGTTAGCCCAGGCTGGCCTTAAGTTTCTTCTGTAGCAGAGGCTGGTGTTGAAATCCTGATCCTCCTGCCTACACCTCTCAAGTTCTAGGATTACAAGTGTGTGCCACCACACTCATCCTCAGCTATGATTCTTATTGGGCATAGAAAATAGAATGCTCTCCTCTGTTATGATTAGAAAAAACTCCTCTCTCATTTTGTGTATTCTTTGTCCAAATGAGTGGCAGAAGGTAGCCCAGACTGAACCTGTTCCACTCATGGGCCTTGAGAGCACTGGCAGCAGCATACAGAAGACTGAGTTCTTAACTCCAGACCTTCCTCCCCTCCTGAATGACTGTGATATTATCCCAGGTATCCGTCTGAGCCAGGACAGGTTAGGAAGTGGCCACCAGGCTAACAGTAACACTCAGCAGCTACTCTCAGAATGTATTGTCCAAAGTAGACTACAGATAGCCATGTGAGCTAGTGCTTCTTCGAGTGGGCTGAGTTCACTAGGCCCAACTGTTTTTCACACAGAGGTTAACTGGAGTTGAAGATCATTGTCAGCCACCATGTGTGTGCTGTGAACCAAAGCCAAGTCCTCTGGAAGAACAAGTGCTCTTAAACATTTTGCCCTCTAATCCTCAATGTTTTCTTCTTTTGTAGAGACAGGCTTTTTCTACTATATTCTGGCTGTCCTCGAACTCAATATGTGGACCATGCTAGCCTCAGACTAACAGAGATTAAAGGCAGAGGAATTGAAGGCTACTACGCCCCGCATTGCTCAATATCTTTTTAAAAATATTTATTTAACGTACATTGGTGTTTTGTGTGCATATATGTTTGTGTGAGAGCACCAGGTCCCCTGAAACTGGAGTTACAGACAGTTGTGAGCTGCCATGTGGGTGCTGGGAATTGAACCTGGGTCTTCTGAGCAATCAGTGCTCTTAAGCACTGAGCCATCTCTCCAGCTCCAATGCACTGTATCTTACTGTCAATAATTTACAAACAAAATATTTGTATTAAATGTTATATAATAATGTTTTAATACTTTGAATATCAATTTTTGCAATTTTTCTAGTAAAAAGTATTTTAGAAAATGCTCCATAGTAATGACTTGAACAGCTATTCAAGAAACAAAGATCACAGACAACGTATTTTTTTCATTAGGAGGAAACTGGATATTTATGTCCAAAATTAATTGCATTAATTAATTAATCCCATTTTGAAATTTAAAAAGTACTGCATGAACTGACACTAAGAAACAGAGGAGGGGGCTGGAAAGATGGTTCAGCAGTTAAGAGCACTGCTCTTCTAGAGGGCCCGGGCTTCAAGTCCCAGCACCCACATGGCAGCTCAACAACTGTCTGTAACTCCAGGATCCAACATCCTCACACAGACATACATGTAGGCAAAACATCAATGCACACAAAATAAAAACAATAAAAATATTTTTTAAAGTAACGAATGAATGAACAAAAGGAAGGAAGGAAGGAAGGAAGGAAGGAAGGAAGGAAGGAAGGAAGGAAGGAAGGAAGGAAGGAGAAGCTGGGCATGTTGGCACACATCTCTGGTCCCAGCACTCGGGGACATAGAGGAAGGTGGATCTCTTGAGTTTGAGGCTAGCCTAGTCTACAAAGTGAGTCCAGGACAGCTAAGTCTACATAGAGAAACCCTGTCTTGGAAAAAAAAAAAAAAAAACGAAATGAAGGAAAAAGAAAAAGAAGCAGAGGAAGACCATGTGGTGGTGGTGGTGGTACACACCTTCAGTCTGAGCAATTGGAGGCAGAGCAGATGGATCTCTGAGTTTGGGCCTAGCCTGTTTTGCAGAGTGAGATTCAGGCCAGCCAGAGCTATAGAGAAACCCTGTTTTACAACATATACAATGCTTGTATGCACACACGTTGTACACACACACACGCACATACACGCATACAAGGAAAGAGCTAGACAGGTGGCTCAGTGGTTAAGAAGAGAACAGTGGCTCTTCTTGCAAAGAACCCAGATTCAGTTCCCAGCACCCACATGGCAGCCCACAACTGTCTGTAACTTCAATTCCAGGATATGTGATGCCCTTTTCTGGCATCTAGGGACATTGCACATGGTATACAGATATACATATAGGCAAACACCCATACACACAAAATAATAAAATCAGACTTAAAAAAAAGAACCCCCAAAAGACTAGGTATGGTGATCTAGACCTGTAATCCAAGAACTAGGGAGGTAGAGGCAGAATCAGAAGTTCAGAGCAAATCAAGTTTGGGGATAGTTTGAGTGCAAAAAAACATAAAAAAAAATGAAAGAAAAGAATTTGTTGAGCAGTCTAGGATGGAGGGGCTGGGCATTCTAGCTTGAGGAAAAGATAGGGAAAAGGCACAGCTGGATGTGTGAAGTAGCCCAATCTTTTTAGAGAAATGCAATCTGCATGAGTACAGGAGATGAGGCAGCAGATGCGGCTGTGTTAGTAGCAGGAGCTGGCATATGGAGTGCCTTGTGCATGAAACTAGATGATGTACCACCACCGAGGGCTTTTATGCACGATATTGGCTTCCTCCTGGCTTGCATCTTATGTGGCCTAAGGTTAAGTGTGGAAGACCAATCAGGTAATAGTGGTGCCCAGAGATAGAGAGCATTGTAGTTGGTGAAGACCACAGGGAGCAGCACCGAGATGGAGGCACAGGCTGAATTCCAAAGCTATTTTGATCCCCATCACGTATTTTTCTGGCCCCATACCCTTTAACCTATTTTCAGCATGCAACATAAGGCATAGTATGTTTTTCCTTTCCACTGATGGTATTTTATGGTCCAGTTTTTTACCCTAGAAGAGCTTCTTTAGGAATTGGGTCTCTGTTACTAATACTTTCAGTCTACTCATACAAGGACAAATGTCAAAGATCTTCAGGTGGTAGCTGGGCGGTGATACACACCTTTAATTCCAGCACTTGGAGGCAGAGGCAGGCTGCCTGTGCTGTTCCAGGACAGCCAGAGCTACCTTGTCTAAAAAAAAAAACAGAAAAAAAAATAAAAGTAAAAAGATTTTTGGGGTCAGGTAATATATATAATTTTCTGAACTTACTTTTAGGGCTGGGTGATGGTGGTGCATGCCTTTAATCCCAGCACTCGGGAGGCAGAGACAGGCAGCTCTCTGAAATAGAGGCCAGCTTGGTCTATATAGTGAGTTTCAGGACAGTCAGGACTATGTAGAGAGACACTGTCACAAAAATAAATAGATAGATAGATAGATAGTGGTAGATGTGCTTGTCATCAAGACTGATTGGCTAAATTCGATCCCCTAGATTCACATGGTGGAAGAAGAGGGCTCATTGCCTCAGGCTGTCCTTTGACCTCCACAGTTAAGTCCTGGCATGCATGTGTCCTCTGCCTCCACCCCACCCCCATCCCCATATATGCAGTTACCTGTGATCACACAAAGTAAATAAATAATGTAATAAAAAAGAAAGTTGAACTTGGTATATGACACTGTGTGACTTCCTTTTCCCAAACTGGTCAGCATTCCCCCTCTATTCTCAGAGTTACTTATTGCCATTTATGGGTAGGCAGAATTCTAGGACAGTATCCGTAGTGCCACCCAGCCTGTGCATACATGTTCTCCCAGTTACTTACTCAAACACTGATGAAGGAACTGTTGTGAAGAGATGGTGCAGAAGGCATCAAGAAAGTCAATTGGATGAGTTAAAAAAAAATTTTATGTGTGTGGAGTATTTTGCCTGCATGTACGCTTGTGCACTACTTGTGTGCCTAGTACCTGCCGAAGCCAGAAGATGGTACAAGACCGCCTAGAACTGGAGTTATAGATAGTTGTGAGCTGCCATTTGGGTTCTGGGAGTTGAATCCTGGGTCCTCTGAAATGGCAGAGGACTTTTAACTGTTAAGCTATCTCTCCAGCCCCAACTTGGGTGATTTAGAGGATGAGGCCATAAACACATAAACATATAAATACTGGGGCTGGGAATAGCTCAGTTGTTACAAGTTGTGTGCCCAGCATTGGTGAAGCCCTCTTCAATCCCTGAACCATGTAAAGCCTAGTATAGTAACACGTGCCTGTAATCTCAGGAGGCAGGAGGGCCAAAAACTAACTCTGTCTCTCTGTCTCTCTCTTTCCTTGTGTGTGTGTGGGAGAGTTGGGGGGGGTTGCTGTGTGTGTGCAGTACATAACAAATAATAATAATAATAAACCCAGTAAGTAGAAGGATCATTATAGGGTGCTGTGAAGGGAGATATTTATTTGACAGAATGTCACTAAATAGGCTGGCCTCAAAATTTGGGGAATCTTTTTGTTTCTGCCTCTTGACTACTGGAATTATTGCTTGGCACCACCCCTAGCTTGGAGGGGATTTGTTGTTGTTTGTTTTTTGGGGTGGAGTCTCATATAGCTCAGACTGACCTTGAACGTGATACACAGCCAAAACCAGAGTTGATGATTTGAACTTCTGACTGAGTGCTGGAATTATAGGCATGCACCCCCATTGTTTAAGGCAGTGCATGAACGGAAACCAGGACTCTGTGCACTCTACCAACTGAACTACATACTTTGCACTCTACCAACTGAGCTACATACTTAGCCATTGGAGCTGTTTTTTTAAATGGGTCTGTTTCCATTTGTTCTGGAGATGTTACATAAAAATATGAACACATCTAACACACTTTTCAAATTTAAATTTTAAAATTTATTACTGATTTTAGAGGTATGTGTGTGAAAGAGAGAGAGAGAGGTGAGACAGACAAGCATGTGAGATAGTTTATCTTGGGAGTCAGTTTGATTTTTGTTTTGCACATCTGCCTTGTTCTAATGCACTTGGCCTTCTAGCTCCTTTACCAATGGGTATTATACACATATACCCCCTCCAAATAATGCAACCTCACAACCTCAGGATTCTTGGAACCCTGATCTGCATCAGGCCACTGATACTCCATATCTCTAAACAATAGCATAAGTTTTCCCACCCCTATTAACAATGAAATTCTCTTTTGTTGTCGTTGGGTTTGTTTGTTTGTTTGTTTGTTTAGTTTTTTTGAGGCAGGGTTTCTCTGTGTAGCTCTGGCTGTCCTGGAACTTGCTCTGTAGACCAGCTGGCCTCTAACTCACAAAAATCTGTCTGCCTCCTGAGTGCTGGAACTAAAGGCAAGACCACACCTGGATAAAATTTAAGTAGTTTCTCTTCAAATATATTGCCAAGTATCCAGGCAAGAAGAATAAAAAAGCTAATCCAGCCTGAACTACTTTTGGGTGCTTGTGCAGTAATACAAAACTGTGTCCTTTAAGAACTGTTTAGGGGAGAAGCCCCTATTTACCATCTGTCTTAGTCTTATTTCTGTTGCTTTGACAGAGTTAAAAAGAAGCCAAGCTAATCCCAGCACTTCAGAGGCAGTGACCAGCAGATCTCTGTATGTTCAAGGCCATCCTGATCTACATTATGTTCCAGGACAGCCAGGATTACACAGAGGGACTCTGTTTCAAAAACAAAATACTGACAAAGGCAATTAAAGGGGGGGGGGTATTTTCAGTTTACAATCCCAGGTAGCAGTCTACCATTGTGGTGAGGAAGTCAAGGCAGGAACTTCGAACAGCTAGTCCATCATGTTCATAGTCAAGAGCAGAAAGAAATGAATGTACATGTGATGTCTTCCTTGCTCAGCTTGGTTTCTCCCTTTGCATATAGTGTAGGACCTGACCTTTCTGTATCAACTAGCTTAACTAAGACAGTCATGCACACCCACAGGCCAACCCAATGTGGACAGTCTCTCATGGAGATTTTTCACAGGTGATTGTAGGTTTTGTCAAGTTGGCAAAGCAATCACGTTATCTTCTGCCTACGCATAATTGGACATGCATATAAAGGTAGACAATAAGCCAAACTGCACCCCCGCCCAGTAATCAGCCCCTCCTTACTTTAGACCCCAGAAAAAGAGATTCCAGGCTTGGAGCTCTTATATACAATCTTGCACTGTAGGTTTGCTTTGAATTACTATGTTTCTTTTGCAAGTGTGTGTGAGTTCTGATTTTCAGTTCTTTGGATAAGAGGGTAACAACCTGAAAACTGGCCTAGATCAGACCTCTAGTGTGTGTGTGTGTGTGTGTGTGTGTGTGTGTGTGTGTGTGTGTGTGTGTGGTGTGTGGTGTGTGTGGTGTGTGTGTGATTGCTGGGTGAGGGACAGGTGCCTGCACCATGGTGCTTGCAGAAGTCAGAGGGTAATTTGTGAACCTCAATTCTCTTCTTCCACTGTGGGTTCTGGGGACCCAACTCTGGTCATCAGATTTGCATGGCAACAGCTTTTACCCAAATGAGCCATTTCTTAGGCCCTGAACTGTGTACACTTTAAAAGGTTAAGATGCCAGGAGTGATGGCACATGCCTTTAATCCCAGCACTCAGAAGGCAGAGTGAGGCAGATCTCTATGTAGACCAGCATGGTCTACTTAGTGAGCTCCAAGCCAACCAAGACTACATATTGAGACCCTGCCTCAAAACACAAACAAACAAACAAACAAAAAATGGTTAAGATGGTTTGGTAAGATGGCTCAGGTAGTAAAGGCTGTATTGGCTAAAGCCGTGGTTTGAGTTTCATTCCCTGGGGGATCCACATGGTGAAAGGAGACAAACAACTCCCCAAAATTTTCCTCTGACCTACACAAACATATTGTGGCAAATGTGCCCCCTTTCCCTCATAAATAGACGACATAATTTAAAATGCTTAAGGCAGGTGTGGTGGTACAGGCCTTTCATCCCAGAAGGAGCAGAAGCAGAAGCAGGCTGATGGCTATGTGTCCAAGGCCAGCTTGATCTACATAGTGAATTATAGGACAGCCAGAGCTATAAGGTGAGACTCTGCCTCAGGAAAAAAAAAAAAAAAGAATTTGTTTTGGGTGTGGAAAAATACTCAGCAGTTAATAGAGAGCACAAACTGCCCTTGAGAGGACTGCAAGTTGGAAGAACCAAGTTCGATTCTCAGCACACACAAAGTGGTTCATTAGCACCTGTAACTCTAGCTCTAAGGGAATCTTGACACAGTCATGCACGTACACACACACACATACACACACACAATTAAAAATAAAACTAAATCTTAAAACATTTTTAAAATGGTTAGGATGGTAATTTTTCTGTTTCTATGATTTACTTTTTTTTGAAAGTCTGCATGGCCCTCTCCCAAGAGATAATAAGAAGGTGGGCTGGTTTTTAAGCAAACAAACCAAAAGAATAAGCATCAGAATCCCTGAGACACCCTAAAAATTAGAAGTTACAAATACACCAAAGATAGACCTGAACCTTTTTCTTTAAATAATCAGAGAATAACTGCAAGAGACATATAATGACCACCCCCCTTTTCTCCTAGCTCAGGTGTGGAAAATGTATATATATACATGAAAATTAAAATTTTCGGTTTTAAAGCTAGAATTCAAGTTTGGCTATTCAATCTTAATTTTGTAAGTGGATTAATTTCCAAGCACAACATAAAAGAGGCGGTATTGTCAGATGTACAATTAAAGTATTAGAATAGACAGACAACAATGAAAAGAGAAGTAGGCTTCTGGTAGAAAATTCCTTTTGTTGCCAGTAAATAGGACCACCTGAGAGTGTTTCAGACTCTTCAGTTAAGGGCTATCCAAATTAATTGCTAGGAATACTAAATAGCTTTTGGAAAAATCGGCCATGGCCATGCAGCTGTAGCATCTGCTTGTCCTCACACTGAGGGCTGCTGGAGAATAAAGCAGAACCCACAGTGTTGTGCTTTTGTTTTAAATTATTTTTTTTTATCCCATTTCATGGAAGCCAGTCTCTTTGCAGTCTTTTTTGTTGGGATTTGGGAGTGAGGGGGTAGGAGGAATTGGACAGGGAGAAGGGTGGAAAGAATGATCTCAGAGTTATTTTTTCCATCTGAAAAGGAAACATTTTTCTTTAAAATTTGGCAAGGCCTCCTGAAGTGCTAAATTGCAAGGCTGCTGCTTTTGAAAATAACAACTGCTGGGTGTGATTGTCCTCCTGATGACTGATTCAGAGAAAAAAAAAAATTATTCCAAATTACTAGATTAAAAAGGAACAAGGACTATCTTTAAATTTTTTATCTATGTATTTCCTTTTTGTTTTTTAAAAAATATTATGTGTATGTGAGTGTGCATGTGGAATCAGGTGTTCATGAAGGCTGAAGGAGTTGGATCCCATGGAGGTGGTGCTACACAGATGATTGTGAGCCAACTGTTGTGGGTGCCGGGAATTGAATTCTGGTCCTCTGGAAAAGCAGTACATGCTTGTAATCACTGAGCCATCTTTTCACCAAACAGAATCTCATTTTGTAGCCCAGCCTAAAATTTGCTATATAGATCAGGTTACACTTGAACTTACAGAGCCTGTATTTGCCTCCTGGGTGCAGGTATTAAAGGTATGCACCACATGGCCTTATTTACTTATTTTCCAGGCAAGATCTCACAGTATAGCTCAGGCTAACCTGGGATCCCCTCCATCAACCCCTCAGATTATAGAGTGGCTAGGCTACAGGCATACCCCACTGAACCCAGCTATCTAAAGTTTCTTGAGTGTCAATTTCTGCTGTTTTTCTGCATTCAGCTCTTTTGTTTCAGTTTAATAGCACAAAAGGCAACAATTTCTAGCTTATTGACGTAAACTTTTGCTATTTTTTTTGAGACACCACTTACTTAAACATGTACCCCCCGGCTTGCCTGGATCTCAATAGAATGTCAGGGTGGCCTTGAACTTGTAGTTAAGTTTCTGTCTCTTTGTCCTTTAATGCTGGGATCACAGATCTTATGATACTGGCAAGATTTTAAAATGTAAAGCTACTTTCAAAAGTGCACAAAATATAGATGAAAATGAAAGCAACATTTAAATGTTTAAGTAAGCGGTGTCTCAAAAATACTTAGGAGACAGAGGCATGGGCAATATTATTATTATTATTATTATTATTATTATTATTATTATGACCAGTTCTGTCATATTGGCCATGCTGGCATCTAACTCTATTCATAGCCAAAAAAGGCCTTGAACTCCTGATCCTCCTGCCTCTGTCTAAGTACTGGGTTTGCAAACAGGTATGACCCTGCTCTATTTATTTTATTTATTTGTTTATTTATTTTGGCTTGTCAAGATAGAGTTCCTTCTTGTAGCCCTGGCTATCCTAGAACTCACTCTGTAGACCAGGCTGGTCTCCCTCAACTCACAGAGATCCACCTGCCTCTGCCTCCCAAGCGCTGGGATTAATAAAGGCATGTTCCACCACTGCCTGACTACATTCTGTTTATTAAAAACAGGTGGTGGTGGCTTGAGTCTTTTTGTGTTTTTGTTTTTGTTTTTCTAGACACAGTTTCTCTGTGTGGCCTTGGTTGTCCTGGAACTCACTCTGTAGACCAGGCTGGCCTAAAACTCACAGAGATTCACCTGCTTCTACCTTCCTGAGTACTGGGACTAAAGGTGTGTGCCACCAGGGCCAGGCTGGTGGCATGTCTTTACTCTCAATAGATGGGAGGATCTCTGTGAGTTTGAGGTTTGCATAGCAAGTTCCAGAACAGCCAGAAAATCCTGTCTCAAAATAAACAAATACAGGCTACTTAAAAGAGACAATGTTTAGTTTGAATTTTTTTTATTCAACTTCTAGTTGGATATCCATGAAATGGGCTTTCAATGAATAAAAAAAATCATGGTGGAGGATCAAAGGACTAGGAGGCTGGATAAAAGAGAATCTGGTGATCCATATTGCTTGTTTTGCATGTTCATGAATGCCATTTCATACTTCTATTACACCATAAGACTTTCCTTCTTAAAGAAACAAAGCAGTTGGCTGGGTACAGTGGCACACATCTTTAACCCCAGCGCTCAGAAGACAGAGGCACGTGGATCTCTGTGAGTTCAAGGCCAGCTTGGATCTACAGAGTAAGTTCCAAGAAAACAAAAGTTGCATTGAGAGACCTTGTCTCAAAACACACAAAAAAAAAAAAAAACAAAAAACCCCAAAGACCTAAATCAACATTAAGGCAATGTGTCTTTCGAGAAATTGATTAAATTCTCACAAATATAGCTGAAACAGTTACAGCAGCAAAGGATTTTTATAGCACTGAAAATTTTTTAACTGTGCTTTAAATTCTTTTTCTTGATCACAAAGTACAAGGTGCAGTGTTTTCGTAATCTCTCAGCAATGCTAGAAAATCTTTCATTTTGGTAAGGCAGTTTTGGAAATAAGTCTATTAGGATGTGGTGACATAATGCAAATGGCACATGAACAGTGGTAATAATTGGATTGGTCAATCTAACAGAGGAAATTGCACATTCAGATGAAGTAGATCTTGAATAACAAAAAGCTCTATTTCCAGAGCGCCTTGTTGAATGCTCAATTAGATCAACCAATTGTCCTCTGCATCTGGTTGTTCATAAAAGCCAAATCTGCCCTTGAGTGTTCTATTCTACTGTGAAGTGTTTACCATGGACAGGAAAGCTCAAGCTTAAAAAATAAGGGTCATCAGAGACACACAGAAAGAACAACAACAGAACTATCTAGCACCTGTGCTATTGTCCTTTTAATTTTCTAGTGTGATTTGTACCCACTATCATCCTTATTTTCTGAAAGCCCCTCTGGAAGGTGTCTCGTGTCATATGATCACCACTCTCCACTGAAACTACAGGAAAAGAGTCAGGATCAAAATCAAAAGGATCGAACACACTTTCAGACACACAGACTCTGGGCTGGAGAACCCGCAGAGCTCCTTTGGGTTTGATTATTCTACTTTGGAGGTAGCAATGGGTAAACCAGTGGGATGGCATGACTCATGCCAGGGCTCTGCAATGAAAGTCTTGTTGGTGCCAATAAATATATCACGATTCTCTTCTTAAGGAAGAGTTTGCTCCCACTTGAAAGGAATCAGAAAGAGAACTGAGCAGACAATAGTCTCTTATCTTATAAGCACAGAAAATAGTACCACAGGCACATAGCCATAAGGAGAAGATGCATGTCTCTATTTTGAAATTCTGAGCTCTTCAGTGGATTTATGTATTTAGTTTTTTTTTTCCTCTTTGCAAACAGCTCAGGCTGTAGACTGTGAATATCTTTTTGGAACAATGTTAATTGGTAGACCTAGATAGGTAGGGTGAACCAAGGTTTTGATCTTTCACTTTTTGTTCCTTTTTTTTTTTTTTTTTTTTTTAATACATTGAAGTAGCCCTACGTGGAGGCAGGAGCAACACCTCAACCTCCCAAGAGCTGGGATTCTAGGCCTGAAGGACCAAGATAAGGTTCAGAATTGCTTTCTTTTTGATGTGCATTTTTATAGAGTTTATAGGTCAAGAAACCAAGTGATGTTTAAAGAGGTAAGTGGACCTAATTGGTTTTTGAACCCTGGTGTCTTTATTGTTCTCGCATCTTTAAAGACTACTGGTGCAGTAGAGGAAAAGTGCCTCCCTAGGCAGAACTCAGGAGGGCGCCTTCCCCAGGTTTCTCTGCTTTTGTTCTGCGGAAAGTTACCTTTCATAATAGATCCATAAGGCTTTCACAGTTACAGCTGTGTTTTTTTCCCCTCTTTTCACTGTTATTTTTCCAGCTGGTACTGTGTTCAACACTGCAGCCACCAAATAAGAAATTGTAATTTCCAAAATTCATTGCTTAATGATGGTTACACTTCCAGAAAATCAGTTCGTTTTTCTTTAATCTTATGCCAATTAAAAAAAAAATAGGTGAAGTCAGTGAGATGGTTCAGTGGGTAAAGATGCTTGCTGTACAAGCCTGGTGGCCTGAGTTCAATCCCCAAACGTGTGGAGAATTCCGCAACGTTTTCCTTTTGACTTCCACACACATCGCATGCACAGTGTGGCACACTTGCCTACACACATCATTCACACACATAACAGTAAATATATTAAAGAAAGATTTCTGGAAGTTTTTTTTTTTTTTTCTTTTTGGAAGGTTTCAAGACCAGTTTTCTTCATTGTAACCAAATCCAAGGGGCTCTAGAATAGTATCCTCACACATCTGGAGAGGCTGGGGTGCTGCCAATGCATTTTGTTCAGCTTCATTTAACTTATGAAACAGTCTTCCAGTGACTGCAACTGGGTGCGCATCTCTTGGCTTCCTCCTCCAGTGCTCATGGTATTGCTGCAAAAAGTGAGCTTAAGTCAATAGATTTCTGGGGTGTTACAAGGGATAATAAGGCAATACACCATCAAAGATGTTACAGCAGCAGAGGCTGGAATAAGAATTGAAGCAGTTGACATATTTTACAAATGACTCCAAATTTAGAATTGCTGCATAAAAAAAAGAAGATAGGGGTCGGGGGAGTAACCAGAAAAGAAAAAAGTGAGAGGAACCCAAAAGCACGACCCTCCAGGAAATGTCCAGCACTAACTAACCTTCATCCTCTGACCTCCCCTCTAGTCTGAGGTTACCTTTCCAGACATTAGAGTCAAATGTACTTCATTAAAATAATCCTCAGTATTATTCTTTAGTGACCTTTTGGGTCTAACTAATGAAACTTAAAGTTCCTTGAGGGCAAAGATTTTGTCTTTTCCATTTTATGTTTCCCACAGTGCCTTGCATACAGAGATTTTAGTAAATATTACTTTATTGGCTAAAGAAGGTATGCTTTTCCTGTTAAGTCCCTGGAACCAAACCTCCAAGGTGCTATTATTGGAAAGCTCCTGGAATCGATTCTTTGATGTTTTCCATGCTAAGCTACATGAGCGTCACAGTCCGATTTTTCATAGCAGCTAAATGTCTAATAAAAGCCTCAAGACGCCTCTCCCAGATGAGAGAACCCCCGTCTGGTTTTCTATGAATCAAATAGCTTTTGGGCTGGAAGCATGAACTGACATTTAACAAGTTTACTTAATTAACTATCAGCACTAATCAAAAGGGCCTAAACATCTGCTAGTAGACTCTGGGACACCTGTTCTTTTTCTTTTTCTTTTGGTTTCTACAATTTCTTCACTTTTATTTATTTGTCTTTTTTATTTTTATTTATTACAATTAATTACAGTTTGTTCACTTTGTATACTAGCTGTAGCCCCCTCCCCCATTCCCTCCTAATCCCACCCTGCCTCCCTCTTCTTCTCCCATGCCCTTTCCCCAGTCCACTGATAGGGAGGTCTCCTCCCCTTCCATCTGACCCTAGCCTATCAGGACTCATCAGGACTGTCTTCATTGTCTTCCTCTGTGGCTTGGTTAGACTGAGCTCCCTGTTCTTAAAGCAGAAAAGCTGAGTGCATTCACCAAAGGTGGCACACTTGATGGGGGAGGGGCTTGCCAGGTATATCAAATGAAAAGATTGGTGCCTGGGACAGTTGTGTGGTGAACTTTCCTTTTCATTACGTGTGGTGATTCTATGAGGCAGAAGAAATTGATATTATCAACTCTCTTTGCACTCATATCCTTAGTTCACTGTTCAGTGATTCCAAGAAACTGGAGCAGCATTTGAGGATTTTTTTTTTTTAATATCTCATGTTGCCAAGGGGCTAGACAGCAAACATTTTTTTTTTCCTGAAGCTCACTGATTTTTTTTTTCCTGAATCAAAGTATTTTTGAAACAAAAAGGTTCTAAGAGATACAACTGCAGTTTCCTGTGGCTTGTAATAATCTCTTGCTGTTTTGAAAAGTTATCTTAAAAATATCTAAGAACAAAGCAGGAGCTATAAATTAATAATAATGTGACAAAAAAAAAAATGTCCGAAAGACGGACTTGAAATCCCAAGACGGTCCTAAGAGTTGTTTTGTCAAAGGAAGGCAATTCGGAATTCAATGCAGATGTGTGGTTTAGGCAGATGGCAAATGAACTTAGTTAGCTTTGTTGAATTGCCTTTTAAGTTTAATGGCATTCGCGGACCTTAACGATTTGCAGAGCCGTTTGGCGAAACGAAATCACAACTCAGAATCAGGAATTTTGATGAAAACGAATCATCTTTAACATTTTTAGGGTTGCTTTTGGCATGCGAACTCAGCAAGTCCCTGAATAACTGAGCATTTACCGTTACCGTAGACTTACTCTGCCAAATAGCACAACGATTTTGAATTTTCGGACTATAAGGTTCAAATCGGACACGTTTGGGTTCACTCAGCTCGTGAAAAGTATCAGTGTTTCTCATCAAAATAGTTGAATTCATGGGTGGAGTCCGAATCAAAAAGCATTCAAATCGGAACCGGCTCTCCCATCCTTTGAAACTGTTCCGTCTCTGAAACATTCGCATTTACTAGCTTAGAACTAACACGCTGGCCATGTAAACTACCTATTTCTTATGAACGGAGTTGATTAAACTTTTATAGACGTCTCTAACATTCCTACTAACCTCTACACTATTGACCAGGTAATAGACGCCTACTTTAGCACTTGCCAAAAAAAAAAAAAAAAAGTAATCGACGAGCATTTTATGCCCTTCCGCCTAGCTCTTAAAAACTTGTGGGCTCTTGCCCCACTGGGTGCCCTTAACACGGAGTTGCCTTGACAGGGTTGTCGCATGCGCTCTCTATAGTCATGTTTGTCGCAATGGACCTTAGGCGGAAGGTTACGTAAGAACAAGTGACTTTGATTACAGTCATTTTGTCATAGTGTGGTTACGGACTACCTCCGCGGGGTACTTGATTGTAACAGAAAGTAGTTCCGGCCTGTGTTGTTTCTTTCGGGGAGCCGTCGCCGCCATTTCAAGACAGTGAGAGGTAGATGTCTTAACAAGAGTTCTTAAGATTCGAGTCTAGTATCTTCTGCCTCCCCTTAAGCCTTCCAAAACCGTGATACGGCTGCTGCCCCTTTTCTACTATCTATAGAAACGTTCTCGCCAGTAGTGGCGGCCTTAGAAGTCAGTTACCCCCCTTCTTGTTCTATCTCGAGAAGCTCCAGATGGCGTCTTCCGTGGGCAACGTGGCCGACAGCACAGGTACCAGTGTCCCGTTCTTCTTAGGCAGACATCCCTTTGGGGTCTGGCGCCGCTTTGTATTTCTCATCACTCCTTTCCCTCTAACCATCCCCATTACATCAGTGGCATTGCTAAGCTCTCGAGTTCTGCCATCTGATCGGGTTTGGTGCTGTCGTCCGTTCGGTAAATATTCCCTAGTTGCTTGCTTACATTTTGCTTGCTTACATTTGCTTGCTTTGGGGGATTTTTCGTTGTTATTTAATCCCATCAATGTACTAGTCTTCTCTTTTGGGACTCTTCTTGGAATGGACTGTATTGGAATCTCTGTTCTCTCTGTCTCCATCGCAGCTGCTTTCTCCCTCAATTCCAGCTTGTCGCTCCCACCCGTGCGCTTCCACCTTCTCCCCAAGCCCCTTTCCGTTGGCCAGATTTGGTCCTTTTCTGCCAGTCTGGGGCGGGGGTGCTATTTCGATGGAATCCTAGCCTCACTTTGATCAGGTAAAGACTAGCGAAAGCTCGTCGATGTGCTTCCAAGTAGCCTGAAGAGGGGATCCCGCCGGTCAGCGGCTTGTGGTGTTCTTTGGTTGAATGGCCCAGTTTAGATTGGAAATTTCCAAGGGTTCTCGTAGCCATCGCCCAACTGCATCCGCTACCCCCGTCCTGAGTTTCCCACCCCGCCGGCCCTCCCCGCTTGTGGCAACCACACCCTTCCTCTGTGAGTGTGCCAGCCCAACTGTCGTTTCCTATCCTTGGGGGAGAAACCACCTCGTTGCATTGCTTGGCATTGACCATCCCGCCCTCCCAATTCTCTCTTTGTTTTACTTTCTCAGTGTATTCCTCCGCCGCCTCCTCTGGGTTTTCATACCCATTCTTTAGCCCAATATCTCTTTATTCATAGTTTTGTTTTTTTTTAAAGTTTCCATTTTTGCTTGAAGAGTTTGTAAAGCAACTGGAGTGTAGGTGCACAAGTGCAAAGCTATTGCCCCTTTTCGACAATTCATTCCTGAGCCTTCTACTGAAAATAAGAAAACAACCAAATTATAGGAGTGTCCTTCAACTGCCTTTCCAGATTGAGGCTATTTGGGGCGGGAGAGAGTGGGGAACCTGGCTGCGGTTCTAAGATTTCCAAGAGGTTATTGTTTTTTGTTGTTTCACAGTTGTGGTGTGTCAAGGTTTTAGTTGCTGGTTTTGGATATTGGGAAAATAATAGATGAATCTTCAAGAGTAACTCATCCATGATTTGACGGGAGTGGGATTAATAATTAGTCCGATCTCCACCTCCCCATTTCTCCACTGAGATTTTCAAAGATGTGTTAAAACTTACCCTTTTCTGACTGTTATCTTTATTTGAGGACATGGTCATTTCCAGTATTAAAAGAGCAGATAAGCAACTTTGAAAAGTGACAAGCAAAGTGCTAAATTTAGGAGCTAAAAGTGCTATGTTCTTGTCTGAAATGCAATTTTCTAGTTTATCGTCCAGCTTCAACCTCAGATTTGGACACATCTTTCTGGTCTTTGTTTTTGTGGTCAGCTGTACATTCTGTCAGGAAATTGCTTTCTGGAGTATTCAGAGCTCTGGTATGGGGGAGGCTTGGCTCAAATTTGAGCTTGTTCCCATGACCTTGGTAAAATTGAGTACTAAGTCTGGTTTCCCAGACTAAGCATCCAGACTGGAGAGTGTTACGGTTGAACTAATAATGTATTACTGTGGAGAAAATGTTTACAGCTGAGTCTTAGGCATGCACCTGAATTTTGTTTTTTTTTTTTTATGTTATCTAAACCAGGTACCACGGAATAAAAGCATTTTTTTGTAATTTATTATGTTATATTTCATGCATTGTTTTATATTGCAGCATTTTAAAGGTATTCTAATTGTAGATTGTTGCCTAGTTATTGACTAGAGAGTTGTTTTTAATGTTTTAATCCTTCAGTGAAAGTCATGAACATAGCAGAAAATGTTAGCGCTAAGGCAGTGTGGGTGGGATTTAGCTGATTTGGTCTCCTTGTAAGTCTTCAGTAGAGAACAACACTGGGGTCTTTGTTTAAAATGTTTGAACCCATTAAATGCTTTAGCCCTTGACTGATAGATAGATCATCTTGTTAATCAGCTGCTTTAAAAGTTGTTTTTCTTAGGCTGGCTCTTTCAAAAAATCAGGCTGTAAAACTCACAAACATAAACATAAAGAATAAAAGAGACACCTGGTGTACCGACCCCACACTTAGAAGAATGTTACAATACTTCAACCCCTGCAAACTCAACCTGAAATGTTGGATGAAGTATTGTTAAAACTAGGTTATTCTGATAATAAATCCTTGTAACTCTTTCAGATTTCATGTTTAATGGTTTGAGTCCGTATAGTAACTTAGTTTAGTGAGTTTAGTGAATCTACCTATGATTTATAATTTCAACGTTCAAAATAAAAAAAAAATCTCATTTGGAAGTAAATGTCACTGTGTTGTTTAGAATAGGAAGCATTAATAATGGGCAAATTTAAAGGAGATCAATTCTGTAGACTGGGATTTAAAATAATAAGCAGAACACTCTAATGCTTTACATAATTTCAAGCATTTTCATCTTTTAAGTTTAATTTACCATATTTTTACATTTTTTGGTTTGCATTTCTAACTTTTTGTTCCCCCCCCTTCCCTCAAATGTTTTGATGATTCTCCAGAACCAACGAAACGTATGCTTTCCTTCCAAGGGTTAGCTGAGTTGGCACATCGAGAATATCAGGCAGGAGATTTTGAGGCAGCTGAAAGACACTGCATGCAGCTCTGGAGACAAGAGCCTGACAATACTGGTGTCCTTTTATTACTTTCATCTATACACTTCCAGTGTCGAAGGCTGGACAGGTAGGAGATAATTGGGTAACCTGCCTCTGGGTGCTAAGCTTAAAAATAATTAAATATTTGAACTTGAGTTTTCCAGCGCTGGGTTCATCTGAGCCACCACTGCACATGTGCTCTTTTGCTCACTTCTGACATGCTTAGCTGCTAGTTTTTTCCCCCTGTTTTGTGGGGGTGAGCATATTATCAGTATGACTAGGGTTTTTTTTCCCTAGATTATATTACTTGGGGCTGCTGCTTTATTAATTCTTTTCAGGTAATTATTTTTAGTGTACATCTGAGCATCCATACCTGTCAGCTTGAGGAATTCTGTGGTAGGAGAATGTATGTTCAGGTTGGAAATACTCTAATCAAATTGTTGCCGCTTTTAGCTAATCTCTTGAATTAATCGAAAAAGAGAAGAATTTGTGCTGTGAATCTTTTAGTAAATTATCATTTTGGCACATTTAGGCAGTTGACGACGCGTGTCATTAAATCTTGCCAACAAATGGAAAATGAGACTCATGCACCTAGCATTTTTATTCTTTATCTTAATGATCATGTTATATGATGCGACAGTTTGGTAATAGAGTTTAATATAAATGTTCTTGCATAAGAACTAGCTTTCCTATATGAAATCTGGATACTCTCATCTTAAAAAAGTTTGAGTTTTCACACTTTTTTCCTGCTGTGTGCTAGCTAAAGGATAATGTTCTGTATCACAGGATTTTTTGGGAACTGTTAACAGTTGCATATGAGCCATGCCTCATTTTCTCTAACATGCCTATCCATGCATCAACACTTTCCACTTTTCCAGATCTGCTCACTTTAGCACCTTGGCAATTAAACAGAATCCTCTTCTAGCAGAAGCCTATTCGAATTTGGGAAATGTATACAAAGAAAGAGGGCAGTTGCAGGAAGCAATTGAGCATTATCGTCATGCCTTGAGGCTCAAGCCTGATTTCATTGATGGATATATTAACCTGGCAGCAGCCTTGGTAGCAGCAGGTGACATGGAAGGAGCAGTGCAAGCGTACGTCTCTGCTCTTCAGTACAATCCTGTAAGTAAAAGTATATCAGTTTTTTTCCCTTCATAGCAATCCGGAAAACAAACACGCGTTGCTTGTTAATTTAAACAATAGTTTTTTTCATGAAAGAAAGTCAAGAGTTGAGAGATGTTGTTGCACTTCAAATGATGAATTTGCTTTGATTTGGTCTGTGTAACATTCAAAAAAAGTCCATCCTATTTAGGAAGCTAAAAATGCATAAAAATTCTTACAAAAATTTTTATCAATTTTTTTGTAATGCTAATTAAACTTAAGACTCACGATAGTTTTTTTGTGCTATTTTAATGAACTTGGGATAAATTCTGATGGATATTTGCAGCAGTTCTTTTTTAAGGAACACTTGGTAAATGGCCTTAATATATAATATAAAATGGTTTTTTAAAAGGAGCTAGTATATTAGTGAGATGAATACTAGATTACAAAACGTTCTCAGTATTTTCCCAGTATAGTTAGAATAGTAGAATTAAGGCAGTTGCATGCAGGTCCAGACCGGACTTGGCATTGTTCTTCATTTCTTTTTAAATCTAAGTTGCATGAGTTTTCAGGGAGCAAGTGTATCTTGGTTGACGGACGTCAAGGTCATACTGTATTAGAGTCTGTGAAAGATCAAATTATATTTGTTTGTGTGAAACAAACAAATAAAAATTTAAAGATGCAGGGATGTAGAGCTTGCTCTTGAAACTGTTGATGTGATAGAGGGAAAGTGGCTGTAAACCTTTAAGAAGTAAGTGGTAGGGAATGTAGGGATGAGGCATGGGTCCTGGCAGCATCAGCATATATTTGAGCTACATGGGTTTTGAATCACCCTGGGAAGTGCTTAATAATTGGTACAGCTGCCATTATCAAAAGTTTTGTACAAGCTCACACCCTGCTACTTCAGATAAATATCTTTTTGAATCTTTACCATGATTCTTTGATGAGGGTGGCACTATTTCTAGTTTTACCAATAATAAAAATCTCAATAGACTCAAGCTTATGTAACTTTCTTGAGATCATGTAGCTAGTAAGCAATGGTGAAGGAGATGTTGAAACTTGAAGTTATTGAAGCAAATGTTGACATGAACAAGAAATGAAAGAGAAAAAGAGCCTTCTGAGCCCGAAGGCAGCCCTTTAGCACAACCTGGAGACCAGAATATCAGCCTGCCTCTTGACTCCAATTTTATAGTTTAGAAAACTTAAGCTTATTTTACTAATTTGCCAGAACTCTGTGATCATTTTTCATCTTAATGTCTTTTTAACAACTATTTTTTAAAGTTAATTTTGAAAATGTGTAAGTTTCTGTTTTTATTTTTTTAAAGATACAAATCACTGTGTGGGATGGCTGTTTTCTTTGATATGTATAGAGTTTGAGGCTGGGCAAGTGTTCATTGGAATAGCTACCTTAGTTTAGTTTCATGGTGCTTTTATTTGTGGGTTCAGTATAATGATTTTTATTCATTGGTTTTTTGTTTGTTTGAAGACAGAGTTTCTTTGTGTAGCCTTGGCTGTCCTGGGACTCAGCTCTGTAGACCAGGCTGGCCTCACAAGATCCACCTGCCTCTACCTCCCAAGTGCTGAGATTAAAAGTGTGTTGCTGCTGCTGCCCCCCAGCCCACCTCCAAGTATTCATTGATTCTTTTTGTTGTTGTTTTTGTATTTTAAGACTTAGACCTGGCTGGCCTGGAACTCGAAAAGATCCCCTGCTTCTACCACCCTGAGTGCTGGGATTAGCACAGGTGCCTGGCTTAGCTCAGGTTTTTAGTTGTTTGTTTGTGTAGCAAAACAGTTAACTTCGCTAAACCACAGGATTATATTGAGAAGGGAAAAAAAGCGTGAGAGACAAACTATCCTACTTTCTAAATATAGGCTATGTATAGTTTATATTATTAAATATCTTACCTAGTAACAGGAAACTTAGCATCATGTCCTTCCAAAGAAGCAAGGTAGCACTAAAATCAATCTTGAGTTTACTTCTTGTTGGCATTGGTGGGTCCCTGTCTACCTGTTTCTTGTAGAGAGGGATGCTTCTTTATTTCTCTGTTCTTAACAGTAAGAATGAAAGTGGGATTGTGTGAACTCTCAATTTTACCTAAATACACCACAGTGGTTGTGTTGTAAGTTTTCAGGATATCTAATCCTAACTAGATGAAACTTTCTGTCAAATGCCTGTTGATTCAGTGCTGCCTGTGTTTTGAGTCTGCCTCATACAATGTGTTCTTTGTGATGTATGAATTGCTACTCTAGCATGAGCTAGAATCGTAGGTGCAGTTGGCAGTCTGAAAATTAGTTAAAGAAACTCAGGTTATTTTTTTTTTTTTTTAGCAGTGAAAAATGAAAACGTTAGGTTCGTTTAGTGGTTTTCAGCAGTGCATCTCTTGTAAGTTTATAGATAAGACAATTTAAAACTTAGTCTGTGACTTGGTTATACAAGTTTTGAGTAGATCTGTTGCATATATTTATATTTGGAGCTGACTTTTGCAATGTTCTATGGCATAATCCATTTGCTGAAACTTTAGCTTGTCATATTTTAAGGTGCTGTTTCTTCTGGTGATCTTTCTTTGGTTAGCACAGTAGAATTGCTCATACTCGACAATTCCTTTACAAATCATGCATACAATTCTCCTTTGTGTGATAGCTATGAGCTTGAGCTGCTCTGTTGTGTAAGTTGTTGAGATGTTTCTGTTGTGATGTGAGATACACAGTGCTGATAGCTGCTGCCATCCCAGTCTGTGTTACTGTCTTGTTGATTTTGTTGCTGCAAAGAGTCCCAGACAGCTGCCTGGTGAGAAAACCTTTTTCTATTTCCCTCCACTCTGCTTCTGGTAAGGTTGTTTGGCAAGGGTTGCATTTAAATAGTCAAGTGCTTATTGTTGTGTATGATGCTTGGTGAGGAATTGCGGAATGTGTTCTAGAGGGGTTATCATGTGAGACAGACCTGACCCATAAAGGGAGAATAAAAGATGTATGCTCCTTGGGTGATCATTGCTGGAGAGTATTAATCAGAAGATTTGTTTGAGAGGGTGCTTAGAACCTAAGCATTCTGTAGGAAGGTAAACAGCAAGTAGACTTAGCAGGCTGAAGTGGCAAGTCAAGTAGTAACAAGTGAGTGCAGTAGAGCAGAGTCAATTGGAAGATTTCAAAAGAATAGAGGCTGTGGAGTTTGAATTTAATTTGAGAGGCAGTTGAGAACCACTGTAGGTTTTTATCAGTCTGATTTTCCTCAATGTGTACGTATGTAGAGGGATGTTAAGGGGTCTAAAGGTGGAAATTTAAAAGGAAAGTTGGGAAGCAGTTGTTATAGTAGGGAGGGATTGTTACATAGGAACATCTTTTTTCTGATTCCTTACCTTTATAATGTTTTTCCTTGTTTTTTGATGCCCTATTCCTTTAAGTCTCTACCCTGCTCTGAAGGCCTAGATTAAATCTCTCCGTTGAGTGTGTCTAATGTATTTTCCTTGGTTTTAGATGTATTATTAATTCAAGGTTTTCATGAAAGATATTAGCTAGCGATGGACAGAATGAGCCAGGTTTAAGCAAAGTGATTCTCTTAGCAGATACTATATTGATTTGACAGATGAAGCAGAGTTTGATACAGGGTTTTGAATGGACTTTTTTTTTTTGGAGAATTTTAACATTCTTGTATTTTGTAGACATTAAGTATTCGTGTGTATGTGTGTGCATTTGGATTTCAGATTTCATGTGTTTATTGTTTTGGTTTGTAAAATAGTGGTGTGTGTGTGTGTGTGTGTGTGTGTGTGTGTGTGCTGTATCCGTGCACATGACTTTAGTGCTCTTGGAGGCTGGAAGAAGGTATACTGTTTCAGATACCCTGGAGCTGTAGTTATAGACAATTTACAGCTGCCTTATAAGGGTACTAAGAATTGAATTCAGGTTCCCCGAAGAGAACATGTGCGATTAATCACTGACCCATCTGTCCAGTCCTATTTTGGTGTTTTTGAGAGAGATTCTCACATAGTATAGGCTGGCCTTGACCTGACTATATAGCTGAGAGTGACCTTGAATTCATGATTATCCTGCTCCAACTTCCCAAGTGCTAGGATTATTGACGTGTGCCACCATGCGAGCTGAAGATAGTTGTTTTATTTGTATTTGTGATACTAGGGATAAAACCCAGACCCTTGAATACCAGGGAAATGTTCTGCCCTAGAGCTCTACTCTCAGCCACTCTGTTCTACTTAACAGGACATGTTTTGCCTTTTCCTAAAGTGGACTCATTAGTTTAATGTATTCTGGACAGTATTTATATTCATTCTCATCATCTTTTTACAGTTCTGGAGGGTCTTTGGCATACTAGGTAATTTTTCTACCAACTGACTTACATTGCTAGTCCATAAAATCTATTTTTGTTGTACTATGCTGTGATGAATGTAGATGATACAACTAAATATAGAATATGATCCATCTATGAGTTTATAGAAACTAGCTGGTAAAATTATGTAACAGTGGGTAAAAATATATAGATGGGACTAGAGAGATGGCTCAGTGGTTAAGAGCATATACTGCTCTTCTAGGGGAGCGAATTTCTTATTCCAGCACACATGTCAGGTGGTTCACAGCCATCTGTAACTCCAGCTGCAGGAGAAACCAACACCTCTAGCCTCTGAGGATACCTGCACTGATATGCACATCCCATATTCATAACTAAAAGAATAAATCTTTTGAGCTGGAGTGGTGACTCAGAGGTTAAGAGCACTCGCTGCTCTTCCAGAGGTCCAGAGTTCAATTCCCAGCAACCACATGGTGGCTCACAACCATCTATACTGAGGTCTTGTGCCCTCTTCCGGCATGCTTGCAGACAGAATGTTGTATAGAAAATGAATGAATGAATGAATGAATCTTTTAAAAGTACAGTCATTAGTTACTTATTGTAGTATTTCTGATTTTTATGGTTCAGAACAGCTATAGAGATTGGTGAAAGTCTAAAGATACATATCACCCAGTAAGAAGTAGTAGAAGGAACTTGTGTAAGCAGATTGGAAGGGGTATTTAGCCATAACCTGCCAAGCAGAGGGTTACCCTTTTGGTTCAAAGGAGGAAACCTACACGAAGTAGGTAGCAAGATGATAGAATTTGCAGTCAGTATTTCACAGACTGCAAGTGGGATTCCAAAATGTTTAGACTAATTACAGAAGTCGATTAGTCTGTAATAAGATTAATGGTGGTCTGGAGAGATGGCTCAGAGGTTAAGAGCACTAGCTGTTCTTCCAAAGGTCCTGAGGTAAATTTCCAGCAACTACATGGTGGCTCACAACCATCTATAATGAGTTCTGGTATCCTCTTCTGGCCTGCAGGTGTACATGCTGGCAGAATACGGTATAAATACTAAATAAATAAATTTTTAAAAAAACAAAAAAAAATAAGATTAATGGTACCCGTGAGTTTTTGTTTGATTTATTAAGTTGGTTATTCATTCATCTATTTAAAGTCAGAGTCTGATCCTGTAGTATAGGCTGGCCTGAAACTCACTACAATATTACTTGGAGTGGGTGCTGCAGGCTTGATTGAACTCATGATGGTTTTCCTCACTTTCCTCAGTTTCCCAAGTTCTGGGATTACAGGTGTGTGTTACTGTGCTTGGCATATGTGATGCTTTGTGGATTAATATCAGCCTGTGCTTAAGGTCATGAGAAGATAGCTATAGCCTTTCAAAGCATTAGTCATTGCTTGAGGGACAGCACTAAGTCAGGTGGATCATGGAATTATCCCAGTTTAGCCATTACCTTATTGGCAGCCTTCTTGGTTCATCCAGTGGGTGACAATGAACAGTACAGAAGCAGCTTTATCAGTAAAAACAAACCAATTCTGGAACCCATTACATAGTTGCTGGAAGAACAAAATATATGATAATTCTTTGGACTAGTTGATAAAATTTCACTTTGTAAGATTTAATTTAAGGTTCTTTCACCCATGTAACAGTTCAGGATGATAAACGTACCTCATATTGCCATTATTTCTGCTTGTTATTGCCTGAAAAATTCCACTGACTAGCAGACTATGCAATAAAAATTTAAGCTTACTGTCTGTTGAGTGTGTCATATGGATGAACAGACTGGACTAGCAACACAATTGAGCTGCTAATAAAAAGCAGTGTCAACCACTTTTCATTATTCGCCCACTCAGCCCTGATGGCACTTAATACTAATGAGTAATGTAGTGGCAGGTGGCAGGATTGAGGCTGTGTGGTTGAGTGGTAATCCTTCTGCCTAGGCATGAAATGAAGTCAAGGTTTCTAAATAAGCCTGAGAGGCAAAGGGTAGGTTTGTTGTTGATAGTTGATCACTTGCTAAGTGCAGTGCTGTTTTTCCTCACTGTGGAAAATTTCTGGTCCTTGATACAGGAGTGATTCATCATAACCTTGAATAAAAGAGTTGAATAAATATTCAATCATTTTTTTCCTCCAAAGGGTTACATTTGGAGAGTAGAGAGTCTCTAGAAAGGTCTTGCAGTCTTGTGTTTGAATATAATTGAGGCCAACTGCATTTGAAAGGATGTTAGACAATAGTGTCATATACAGATCTCCCAGCCAGGAATGGAGCGGTTTATAGCAAAGCACATTTATATCTGTGCAGCTAAAGATAGTATTCATACTAAGCAAGAGAAATAAATTCTGTAAGTATGGTCTCGTAAGTTCAGGTTAGCTTTTCACCATCAAGTTACTTTTGGATTTTCTGGGAATTATTAGGAGATGAGGAGTTATATGCTTAAGTTTGTCAAAATGCTGCTTTTAATTGACAATAAAATGACAGAGCTAGATCTGTAGAAATGATGTTGGGATAGTTTTGATGAGAAAATGGAATAATTAATGATACTGTCCTTGGGTTTCTAGGATTTGTACTGTGTTCGCAGTGACCTGGGGAACCTGCTCAAAGCCCTGGGTCGCTTGGAAGAAGCCAAGGTAGGTGTTTGCTAGAACACATTTAAGCATTAGTTATGAAAACCTGTACCTTTTGCCAAGTCTTCAACTCTCATTGAGCTATCTTCACAAAATAGTACTATAAAACTGAGGAAAACTGTCAGCATGACTTGCCTCAGACTAGAGCAGGATCAGGCTTTGGCATATCTGTTCTCAATTTGGGGGTAAAGCAAGACCATAAGGATTGTGGAGCCTTTTTGCTGAGCTAGATCATCTTTATAATAATGGGCTCCATCATGATCTTATGTAGGAATCAATAACATTCCTTCAAATCTGAGGCTTGCCTGCTAGTGACAAGCAGAGTGCCTGTGATTTGGCTCAAGACGCCTATATGATGCAGGTGCCATTGAAAACGCTGCTCTTCTAAGTCCTTTGTGGCTTGTAAGTGGAGAGGAATTTCATCCAAATGTTACCCTGTAATACTGGCATTTAAAATTCTTATTTAACCTTCCTCCCTTCATCTTCCTCACCCTTTTACAGTGGAAGAAAGGCTGTTAAAATATTGCAAATTAATAATTGGAACATCCTGCCCCTTTTGTCCCCACTCCCTCCCCAAATTCCTTTCTCTCTTTTCCCTAATCCTAGTTGTCTACCTTCTTTTTCTTCCTCACTTCCTTCTTTTATTCTTCCCCACCCCACCTCCTTAAAAAAAAAAAAAAAAAGTCAGAAGGACAAAGCTGGTTTGTTTGGGAAATGGACTGATCGAAAGAAAACTTGCCAAAGTGGAAAGGTGGCTTTTAGCATTCTGTGTTTCCAAATAATGAATTTGAACACCAGGTTGGGTTAATTAAAGCTTTTGGTATAATTTACAATTAAATTTATAAATGCAGTTGTCTTGTTACAAGCCACCTTACGCAACCGCGCTGCAGGGGTGAGGAGTGGGGAGAAACCAGAATGCTTCTGAAACTCCCACTTGTTGCTCTGAGCCCCACGCGCATGCTAATGCGTGGAGTGTATGCGCAGCGTAGCTGTCTGTTTGACTGCTCATCCAGGGAGGGAAAAGGCTTTTCAGCACCACCTAATGTTAAAAAAGCACTGGCTTTCAGTGCATAACTCATAAATTCTGCCAATACTGTGGATTAACCTTATGTAGGTTTCCAGCTGATGAACTATGTTGATTTTAATCTTAGCTGATAAAGCAATTGGTGATTTCTAGAACAAATATACACTTCTATCAATTGTCACCCCACCAAGCGGACAGCTAACATGAATTGCACTTCACTGCAGCTTTAGACATCGGTTTAGGCTGAGACGTTGCGCCTGCCTTAGGTTGCTGACTTCTTTATTTCAGAGCTCTGGAGACACCTAGTTTGAAAAATGTCATTCTGTTTTTTGTTTTATTTTTTTGTGAGAACTTAGTAAACCAGAAAATACTCTTGAGTGAAATGCAATGTCTTTCTTTTGTAATCAGTGCATTTGAAGATTCAAGCCAGCATACATTCCTAGTAGATGGAATCAAAATTAAGTTCTTTGTAGAAAGCAAAGAGCCTTTCTTCCAGCAAAATCTCCCTGCTGTATGCAATAGCCCTGATTAACCCTCTCCCTTCTGCATGTTTCCCATGTTACAGACTTGAGACTGTCCTCATTCCCATATGTAATAGACATCCAAAGAATTTCAATTGCTTTGTTGAACTTTTACTAATGATCTTGTTTTTATTTTCTCTCTTGTTTTTGGTTTTTCACCATTGATATTGTATTTAGAAGGTTTCAGGTGGGTGAAACCTCCTATTCCATGCGTAAGGTGCCTCGCTGAAGGGAGCTCGAGGCCTGGATCTAGGGCAGACACACAACCTCCTCCTCCTCTTCCAGCAAGGAACGCACCGAAAAGTCACATGATGAGAAATATGGTAACGGGTTTGTAACTGCCACAGCAAAACAATTTGCCTCCATGCCTGAATCTTCTGTCTTGTGGCTTCAGAAACAGCTTAAAATAATTTTATTTACAAGCAAGTTATGTAAAAGAATGTTTTATACTATAGCCACAATTCTGTCAAAAATAAGTAAAAGTTAATTAAGATATTTAAATGATTAGATAATTTACTAGTAAAAGCTTCTAACTCTTCTTGTTGTTCATTTTTTTTCCTTTTTCTTCTTTGTTTGGATTGCAGCATTCTGCTCTTCTGATGATGCGCTGTGACCCTGCAGTAGCGCAAAGGCTGCGCAGCGTTAATGCGCATTGCGTGCAAATGAGCCCCTGTGAACGGTTGACTAGATGAGTAATCTGATTGACTGGCTCACTCAGCCCTATTCTGTAGCCTTTTTGGATAAAATTGGGTTTTAACGTACCTTGAGTCCAAGTAATCTCCTTAAGCAAATACTCTCTACGGGCCTGTCTAGTAGATTAATGGATCTGGTTGGCCGTTTGCTGCGTCTAGGGGTGGTCTACGTAGCGCAGCAGTTCGCAGCGATTGCGCAGTATTAGGTGACGCCAGCGATGTTTGCGCTCGCATTACAGGGACCTCAACCTAGGTGCAATCCTGTCATGTGAGGTTTTATTTTCTTCCTCCTCAGAAAAGAGGGGTGTTGTGAGTCTGAAACTTAAAGCCTAAATGATAATGACTGATTTAGCAGAAATATTTTTTTGGTATGGCTCAGTAGCTTAGTTTTGATTTTAAAAAAGAACATTATTGTCATGAGCATCATTCCCTTCAACTTTTTGGCTTTCTAATAAAATGCGTGATGAGAGATTGAAGGCTTGGTGTGAAGTCCTGTGGGAAAGAAACTTTTTGTTATTGTTTGCCTTGTCTCATCTCCAGCTCACTTTGTAGTTGAGGATGAGCTTGAATTTATGATCCTCCTGCCTCCCCCTCCCAAGAATTTGGATTATAGGCTTGGTCCCCCATACACAGTTTAAGAACCAGACCTGTTTTCTATTTTCCTTTTTTATTTAATTAAGAAATCTGGGCGGGTTTTTTTGTTTGTTTTTGTTTTTGTCTGTTTTTGGTGTTTTGCTTTTGGTTTTCCTGTGATGTCTTAGCACTTTGCAGAACACATTTTGGGAAATGTGGGCTGGGGACCTTAGATTTCATGTGTTCTCTTGAACATCAGTCTCTAGAGTCCATAGGTGTTCAGATAAGAGAAGACTACCATCAGTATTTAGCACCATCCTGCCTTCCACATGGGTCCCAGGATGAAGATTGCTCTTTGGTTGCCAGAACTGAACATGATGGTTTGCACTTGGGTTCTGGTGGCGCAGGCGCAGGAGCAGGAGCAGCCAGCTGTGGCAGCGCATTAGTTTTAGCGCAAGCGAGCCTATGCTGCAGGGTCACTTTTGGCTGGTCAGAGAAGAAATAATGATATCACCTTCTTCCCCCTCCCCAATCTTTTTTGTTTTCCCTTTACAAATTTTCCCCTTTCCCCTTATCTCCTTTCCCCTCTCGTCTTCTTTCATTAAACCCTCCTTAAGGCATGTTATTTGAAAGCAATTGAGACGCAACCAAACTTTGCAGTAGCTTGGAGTAATCTCGGCTGTGTTTTCAATGCACAAGGGGAGATTTGGCTGGCAATTCATCACTTTGAAAAGGTTAGTCATTAATAATTTATATTTATGAAATGTTTATATGTATAGAGGGTTCTTACTAGAAAAAACAGGCATTTGCTTAACCAGCCTGAGGAATATTTTTGTTTCCCTGACAGAATTGCAACATTGATAGATGACATATGATATGGTAGATCTTGAGATTTGTACGGAGAGTATATGTTAGTCATTGAAAATGTCATTTTATGGGCTGGAGAAGTGTCTCAGAGGTTAAGAGCACTGGCTGCTTTTCCAAAGGTCCTGAGTTTAATTTCCAGCAACCACATGGTGGCTCACAACCATCTATAATGAGATCTGGTACTCTCTTCTGGCATGTAGGCAGAATACTGTATACATAGTAAATAAATCTTAAGAAAAAAGAAAAGAAATTTTTTTTTATTTATATCACCACTAGTTTTTGCCCCCTTTTAAAATTTAAAATTTATTTGCTCTCTTATTTTGTATTGTTTTAGGTCCTTACATATTATTATTAGACCCTTCTTAGAAGTGTGGTTTGCAGTATTTTTAGCCACCATGAATTATTTCTCTGTTTCTTTGCTGTGTAGTTTTAAATGATTGCATTTGTGTTTTGTTTTTTGTTGCCCATGCTTTATTTTAAATGCAAGGAGAACAAATACAACATGTGATCGCACTTAGCTGTGGAATCTAAAAAAACTCAGTATCAGGCTAAGGAGGTAGAGGTAGGAGGATCCTTGGAATTCAGTGACCAGTCAGCCAGCCTAGCCAAATTGGTGAGAGCCTCTGGCTCAAAAATAGGGTGGAGGGTGATTGAGGAAGGCATGCAGATCCAACCTATGTCATCCACATACATACACACTGGCACATACGTGAACATACGCACAAACATGTATATCTACTACATCAAACACATGTGTGCACATGCCCTTCACACGCATCACTTTCACAGAAAGAGTTGAAAGGTGAGTAACAAGTTTTTTTGGGAATAGAGGTTAATGTAGAGGCAGGAAAATATTGGCTAAAGGCTATACATTTGTAGTTGACTGTGGAATTAGTGAGCTATTTATCATACTGGATGGTGACTGCATGTGTATGTATTGTATATTTCAAAACTGCTGACTGCTTGAGCCCAGGAGTTCAAAGTGAACTTGGACAACATAGTGAGAACTTGTTTCACTTGACAAAATAGACTGAGAAGAATAAAAAGAAAAGCAAAATGAAGAAAAATCTGTATGTGTTGGCACAGGCTAGTAATTATAGCACTCAGGGGCATACAGCAGGAGAAGTTAAGAGTTCAAGGCTGACTTGGGCTGTATAGAAAGATTGTATCACATAGCAAAAGAGCAACAAAGTCTTAAAGGAGGGCTGTTTAAAAGAGGGCTGATGAGATGGCCCGGTGGGTAAAAGTACCTCCCAAATGCTGGGATTAAAGGAATGTACCACCAGCTCAGCTTATTTTTTTTTTAAGGTATGATAATGATAGTGTGATTATGTTGGAGTGAAAAAGGATTCTTGTTGCCTTCCTAGGATCCATATTTTTAAAGGGGATGAGATGTTTGAGATTTGCTTCAAAATTATCTGGAAAAAAGGAGAATAGTTTGGACTGCATGTTAAATAAAAGCCAATATGATTTATGAATTATTAAAGATGACGAGCCAAGACTTGGTTTTGTTGTCTTCTCTGCTTTTGTGTATTTTTGAAAATTTCTGTGATTTTTTTTCATAAAAGGGCCAGGTGTGGTTCATGCTTGTAATTTCAGCCCTTGGGAGGCTGAAGCAGGAGGATTGTTTTGAGTTCTGGACCACTCTGGGTTACATAGTGAATTCTAGAATAGCCTGGGCTGGCTGTAGTGTTAGACCTTACCTCAAATGTGTCATGTCTTTATCTGATAGAGGCTTGTTATCTATGTAAAGAGGAAGTATTTCTAGGACTCTTTAAAATACTTGAAATTATTTTTTACTTTCATCTTTTCAGTGTTTTAGTTAAATTTGCTTTTTCTAGAAGAATATCTTTCTAAGGTCTTAGATGTACTAGGCTAGAATTCTACCACCCAGCTAATCCCTAGCACCAGAATTCCATTTGCTTGTCCATAAAAAGTGTTTCATACAGCCTCAGGCTGCCTTCAAATTCACTGTGTAGCAGAGAATAATTTGAACTCTTCATCCTCTTATGTCTGCCTCCGAATCCCAACTTCTTGGATTATAGATATTGCCGTGCCTGTCATAATATTATAACTCTAATTACATATTTTACTGAGAACTTGCAGGTTGTGTTTATGGAACATAGGTACATAACATACTGCATTAAGAGATCACTGATTGTTTCTGCCAGTATCTCTTAGAAGAGTTAAAATGACTGAATAAAATAGGGAATACTGAAATACTCTCAATGGTGGCACATACCATTAATGGCAGCACTTAGGAGGCAGAGGCAGGTAAATCTCTGTGAATTGGAAGCCAGCGTGGCCAGAGCTACATAGTGAGACCCTGTCTCAAAGAACAAACAAAATAAATACTCTGCTCAGTTAAATTAGACCCATTTTGTTCTTGAGAAGGTTATTGCTTTATCCTTTCTCATGATATAGGACATGGAACCCCTTACTTAAGTATGCTGGGCAAGTGCTTTGTCACTGAGCCTAGTCCCACCCTCCAGTTACTTTGATGTTAATGAAGGCTTATAGATGAGAGGGAACTAAACAAGAAATGCTTTTAAAAACATCTTTATTCTAGAAAATGTAATTGGATATCTAAAATGACTTTAGAATAAAAGTAGAATGAGAAGTTAATCTAAGTAACTGTCTTGTAATTTTAGGCTGTCACCCTTGATCCAAATTTTCTGGATGCTTATATCAATTTAGGAAATGTCTTGAAAGAGGCACGCATTTTTGACAGGTGAGAATGTTCTCTTTTTTAATTTTCTTGTTTTTGTAGAGTTTGGTTTAAAATGTGACAACAGCTTCCTGAAGTACATTTTTCTAGAGTATAGTTTTCCCTCATGGTGTCTGCTCTTAGGTTTTGCTTAAAGATGTTGTTGGATAACTTTTCCATTTTGGTTTTTCAGAATGCTTTTATCCTACCACTTAGTTCAGTTGAAATTTTCTTCATTGTAAAACTGTTAGAAATGAGTACCTTTTGGACTAAATTGTTCCTTTGATCTGAGTCAGAAAGATCAAGTTAAAACTTGACTTTTAAGTTTTTGTTGTTTGTTTAAAAAAAACTGCATTTCTAGCTGGGTGTGGCTAGGGAAAAAATCTAAAAAGAAAAGTCCTTGAGCCAGGTACAAAGGACACTGCTATGCCTCCCTAGTCTTAGATACTCGGGAAGCCCAGACCAAAGAATCCCTTGTGTCTGGGAGCCTAAAAACCCAAATGGACAAGAAAGTAAAATCTCGTTTCTTAACAATTATGAATTAAATGTTAGGCTGAGTATGGTGGTGCATGCCTGTAATCCCAGCATTCTGGGAGGCATAGGCAGGTGGATTTCTGTGAGTTTGAGGCCGGCCTGGTCTACAAAACAAGTCCAAGACAAGGCTACATAGAGAAACCTTGTTTCAAAACAAACAAAGAAACAAACAAAATCAAAACCAAAACCAACAACAAATGTTATGTCCAGATCTTAAGGTTCCCAAAAACCTTCAGGAGCCGGACCGAGTATGCAAGAGCAAAGAGCTTTATTCAGGCTTAAGCTCAGTCTCTCCACCATCACCAACACTGTGGATCAGAGAGAAGAGGTCCAAGCAGCTACATGGCAGGGTTTTCATTTGGGGTTTGAGCAAGAACCTGGAATTCCCAGCTTAGCAGTTACACAATTGGATGGCATTCAGCAAGAGCAAGGGTGTTACAGAGAGATTGGCTAACTAACATAACTAACATTGAGTGAGCTATCTATAGACCTCAGGAATGTTAGGTCAGTGGGCTGCCCAGCACAGATGCCCTACCCTGAGATAAGATACCCTCCCATTCTTGTGGTTATCCTCATGTTGTTCTCTGGGTAGGGGATTTTATGGCCTTGTTTCTGGAATTGATGACCTATGGCTTAGTTCCTGGTGACTTTGGAGGGTGTCAGCCCTGGTGTTTTTCACAACAACAACAGAAAAATCTAATCTGCTTTTCTAATTTTGTGTGCATTTGCATATGTATGGTTGTATGCACACATGTGTTCAGGTGAATGGCACATGGGGATCTAGAAGAGGACATTGAGTTTCCATCCCTATCTTGTCATTCCCCACTTTAGTTCTTTGAGGCAGTTTCTTGGGGCTCACATATTTGGCTCGGTTGGCAGTCAATAAGCCTCAGTGAGCTCCAGTTACAGCACCCTTTCTCCAGTGCTGAGGTTATATGCTTGTACATGACCATACCTAGCTTGTTAGGTTGGTGCAGAGATCTAAACTCAGGTTCCTATAGTTACATAATAAGCATTCTTAGCCACCGATCATCTCCCCATCCCCTTGAATATTTTATTTTATGTGCATGGGTTTTGCCTTTATGTATGTCTGTGAACCATGTTGGGAAGTCAGAAGTGGGCATCAGATCCTCTAGAACTGGAGTTACTGAGTGGGTTCTAGGTTTAAAACCAGAGTCCTCTAGAAGAGCAACCAGTGCTATTCGCTGAGCCATCTATCCAGTCCTTGACTGAAAACTTTTTTGTTGTCAGAGGAAAGTCTTTCTTTAGTGGGAATACGTAAGTGTTTTCCTGTGAAAATTTGGGAGGCTGAAGCAGAAGGATTGTTGTGTGTTCAAGGCCAAGGCTGGTCTATAGAGCAAGAGCCAATCTCAAAAAATATAGCAGGGACCTGTGTATAATTCCTTACACTTGTAATACCTATACTTGAGAGGCCAAGTAAGAAGGCTCATAGTTGATAAGGCCAGCCTAAGCTGCAGAGTAAAAATATTTTCTCAAACAAAACAAAACAAAATAAAAATGCAGAGCCATGGAGTTTGTTCAGTGGTAGAGCCCTTCTTTAACATGCATGGGGCCCTAAGTTCCGTTCTTAACACTACACAAAAAAATACATTTTATAAAAAAATGAGATTTTGGTACACAAAGTATAAGTTAATTGTCATTCATTAAAATTAATTGACATTTTTAATATAGTGTGTCTGGAGTTAATTGTAATAAAGATTAAAGTTAGTTGGACTCTGTGGGGGGCAGGGAGGGGACAAGATGGCTCAGTGGGTAAAAGTGTAAGCCTAATGACCTGAGTTTGATCCCTGGAACCCACAATGAGGGAGAGAACCAACTTCACAAAGTTGTCTTCTAAATTCCACATATGTACTGTGGTCTATACCAACCTGATACACACTAATAATAATATATTTATATTAGTTGCATTTTGTGTATATATGTTTATATGTTTTTGTTTTTCTCACAGAGCTGTGGCAGCTTATCTTCGTGCCTTAAGTTTGAGCCCCAATCATGCGGTGGTACATGGCAACCTGGCTTGTGTGTACTATGAGCAAGGCCTAATAGACCTGGCCATCGATACCTACAGACGAGCTATAGAACTGCAGCCACATTTCCCCGATGCTTACTGTAACCTAGCAAATGCTCTCAAAGAGAAGGGCAGTGTAAGGAATTTCAGTTTCTTTTTACTTCTTTGTTGTGTGATAGAAAAGTCTTTCTTGTACCTATTAAGTATTGAGCTGGTTATATTGGCTTATTTTGGAGTTTTGGTTAGTGGGAAGGAGGATAATGAGAAGTATCCATTTTTACCAGCAGTTAGGTTCAATGATACAGTTACTTAAATTGCTGGAAAAGCAGTGGTCTCTCTGATTTCTGTGTAGTTTTTGAATGGTTTGTTTTATATTCCAGGTTGCTGAAGCAGAAGATTGTTATAACACAGCTCTTCGTCTATGTCCTACTCATGCAGACTCTTTGAATAACCTCGCCAATATCAAACGGGAACAGGGCAACATTGAAGAGGCAGTCCGCCTATATCGCAAAGCATTGGAAGTATGTTTTATCTGCGTGTCTAGCCTAAGCCTGTGTGACAGTAGAAAGCATTTTTTTTTTTTTCTGAAACAGGGTTTCTCTGTGTAGAACTGGCTGCCTTGGAACTCACTTTGTAGACCAGGCCGGCCTCAATCACAGAGACACACCTGCTTCTGCCTCCCACATGCTGGAATTAAAGGTGTATGCTACCATTTTGCTGCTGTCTTCTACCTCTTAAAGAGGTTCATTCATTATATATGTAAGGTCCTATGCCATGCCAGTCACCCCTACATTGAGTTCATTACTTTACGCATATGTGAGATGTATACAAAGACTAGAAAGCTAAGTAAAGCTAGTACAGTGAACAACTCAGGACAGTGTCTAATGATTAGTAGGTGAGGTAGGAATTTAGTAAAGAAGCTGCATTAATCAGCATGAATAACAGGAAGAGAGGCGTACCGCACCTTTGTGTATAAAGTGGAGGAAGCCGTAGAATTAGAGCCACTAGACCTGAAGAATGAGTAAACTTGGAAAAGGTGGAGAGAAGTTGAAGTATGTTGCAAAGTTGTCAAGAGTTGTGGGAGGTAACTGGGAGACTCTTTCTGCTATTTAATGTTAGCTCTGATTGTGACTCTGTAGGTCTTCCCAGAGTTTGCTGCTGCACATTCCAATTTAGCAAGTGTTCTGCAACAGCAGGGCAAGCTGCAGGAAGCACTGATGCATTACAAGGAAGCCATACGGTAAGAAACTTCTTCTTTCTGTTTTCATTTATTTTATTTTATTTTAATTTTTTAAAAAAAATTTGAGATTATAATATAGTTACATGATTTCCCCCTTCCCTTTCGTCCAAAACCCTCCCATATGCCACTCCTTGCTGTCAAATTCATGGCCTCTTTCCCCATTAATTGCTGTGACATGCATACATGTATACATATTTATATGTATATACATTTCTATTTTTTAAACTTTTATTTACTTACTCGTTGATTGATTGCAGGGTTTCATTATGTAGCTCTGGCTGTTCTGGAACTGTATGTACATCAGGTTGGCCTTGAACTTATAGAAATCTACCTGCTTCTGCCTTCCAGGTGCTGAGTTTAAAGGCATGTGTCTCCACGCCTGGCTTTTTTATTTTAAACTTAAAAATCATTTTAAAGTGCCAGATGAGGTGGCCTAAGCCTGTAATCCCAGCGCTTGGGGAGGCAGAGGCAGGCAGATTTCTGTGAGTTCAAGGCCAGCCTGGTCTACATAGTGAGTCCAGAACAACCAAGACTACACAGAGAAACCCTGTCTCAAAAACAAAAACAAAACAAATCATTTTAAATTATTCATCTGTATAGGGTATATGTAGTGCATGTAGATCCTAGAGAGGCCAGAAGAGGGCACCAGATCTCCTGTAGCTGAAGTTAAAGACAGTTGTGAGCTGCCTGATTTGGGTTCTAGGAACCAAACTCACTTCCTCTGGAAGAGCAGCCAGTGCTCTTAATTGTTGAGCCACCTCTCCAGCCCCCTTGTTATTTGTTTATTCATTTACTTATTTTTAGTTTTTATTTAGTTTTTATTTTTTCAAGACAAAGAGTCTCTCGATGTAGCCGTGACTGTTCTGGAACTCATGTTAAAGAGGCTAGCCTAGAACTCACAGAGATACTCCTGTTTTTTGCCTCCCAAATACTGGGGTTAAAGGCTTATATAATATCCTGCTTAAATTGTTAAGAATTATATTTTATTTATTTTGTGTGCGTGGAGGGAATGTGGGCAAATACTACAGTTGCCATGTGGAGGTCAGAAGACAACTTATCAGAGTTGCTCTATCTCTTTATCTAAGTCCTGGGGATTGAACTCTTTTTGTCAGGTGCCTTTATCTGCTGAGCCATCTCACTGGCCTTTTAAAAATACTACCTTTTGTTTTGTTTTTTTGAGACTGGTTTCTCTATATAGCCTTCGGTCATCTCCTTGGCCTGTTATCTTTTGAGACTGTTTTTATCTGTATTACCTTGGGCTATCTCACTGGACTTTTAAAAATAGTCTTGACTTTTTTTTTTCTTCTTCCTTTTGGAGAGAATTTCTCTGTATAGCCTTGAGCCATCTCACTGGCCTCTTGAAATAGTTTTGTTTTCGAGGTGGGATTTCTCTGTACAGCCTTGGGCTGTCCTAGCTCTGTAGACCAGGCTGGCTTTGAACTCACAGAGATCTGCTTGCCTCTGCCTTCCAAATGCTAGTATCAAAGGCATGATCCACTACATTCAGCTTATTATTGTCATTATTATTTTAAGCCTGGTGCAGTTGTGCACACCTGTAATCCTAGCACTCAGGGAGGCAGAGGCACGTGGATCTCTGAGTTCGAGAGCCAGCCTGGTCTGTAAAGTGAGTCCAGGACAGTGAAGGGTACACAAAGAAACCCTGTCTCCAGAAACAAAACAAAACAAAACAAAAAAGATTTATTTTATGTTGAATTATGTGTATATGTGTATAAAATGCCTTCAAAATTGATAAGAGGGTGCTCTAGGGGTACAGCTGGATATTGATGCTGGGAGCAGTGAGAGCTTTTAACTGCTGATCCCCACCTAGTAAACAATGTACTATTATTATCTAATAATTTCTTATTTAATAATAATAATTTAATAATTAAAAGTTTGGCATTTGACAGTTACTAAAATGATGCCTCATCCTTCTGGTGGTGGGGATTCAAGCTAGGCCTCATGCTTGGTAGGCAAGCACTATACCACCAAACAACATGCCAAAATCCACAAATGGTTTAGTAACAACAAAGATTTTACATAAGATAATGAAACTTTTGTGTTCTTCAGAATCAGTCCTACGTTTGCTGATGCTTATTCTAATATGGGAAACACTCTAAAGGAGATGCAGGATGTTCAGGGAGCCTTGCAGTGTTACACTCGTGCCATTCAGATTAATCCTGCTTTTGCAGATGCACACAGCAATCTGGCTTCCATTCATAAGGTACTGCTCTTTATTCTAACATGGCCACTTTAACATTTTAGTTTCATTGTAGGAAATTCCTTATAAGATTTTTTTTTTCTTTCCAGGATTCAGGGAATATCCCAGAAGCAATAGCTTCTTACCGCACAGCTCTGAAACTTAAGCCCGACTTTCCTGATGCATACTGTAACTTAGCTCATTGCCTACAGGTAAAGAATTTCAGTGATTTTCTTTGATTTCAATGATTTTCTTTCTGTATTATTGTATGCCATAATAATCCAAGCCTGGCTGGAGACAGTTTTTGTTTGTTTAAGTGGAGAGCAGCTTTCAGGAGTCATGGGTAGCAGGCATTGACAGGGCCTTTAATTACTGAGCCAGCCGCAAGACCATGTTTTTAGTAGGTTATCTAATACTATTTTAGGAGCTCAAATATTATTTGTAAAAAAAAATCCTTAGGTAAGTTTTCTGGATGATAAATTTTTTTTGCTTCTTCTAGATTGTCTGTGATTGGACAGACTATGATGAGCGAATGAAGAAATTGGTTAGTATTGTAGCTGAGCAGCTAGAGAAGAATAGGCTGCCTTCTGTACATCCTCATCATAGTATGCTGTACCCTCTTTCCCATGGCTTCAGGAAGGCTATTGCAGAGAGGCACGGGAATCTCTGCTTGGATAAGGTAATCCTTGTTTTAATCTTTTTGTTATAAACTAAAATGCAGATAAAAACATTTATATAAATCAAATGTATATCTTCACCCAAGTTGAGAAATGAAACTTTCCTAGCTACCTCAGAAGCCACTCTTCACTGTGTCAGCTGAACTCTCTTCACTCCAAAGGATAGAGACCTCCATTTCATTTATTTATTTATTTGTTTGTTTGTCTATCTGTCTATCTATATCTATCTATCTATCTATCTATCTATCTATCTATCTATCTATCTATCATATTTTGTTGTTGTTCTTTTCTGAGTGAAGGTTTCTCTATGTAGCCTTGGCTGTCATGGACTCACTTTGTAAAACAGGCTGGCCTCAAACTCACAGAGATCAGTCTGCCTCTGTCTCCCCTAGTGCTGGGATTACAAGTATGTGCCACTACACCTGGCTGAGACCTTCATTTCTAATGGTAAGATTTTCCTTTAAGGTGGAAATCTAGGCTAGACATGGTGGTCCAAAGCTGTAATCTTAGTACTTCTGTAATCACAACACTTAAGAGTCAGAGGATGGTGAACTGAGGCCAGCCTGGGCTACATAGCAAGCTCCTGCCTCAACCAAACACAGGCAAAACCTGTCCACCTAATAAATCTAAAAAGCAAACTGAAGACAACAGCAACAAAAATAAAAGCCCTATGGGGTGTTTAAATAGAGCATGTGGTATTGTATATTCAACTTTGAGAATTAGAACATGATTTGATTGAGTTTGGAATCTGCTCCAGGGAATGGAGTGGTAGATATAAATTTCTTCTTTTTTTTTTTCTTTCAAAATTACTTCTCTGTAGAATTCCCTAAAATACCATTTGGTTTATCATACTCTATTCACATTTTTTTTTTCATTCCTAGAAGTTTGAGAATTGTGTAGGCTGTTTTATATGTCTGTGAACAGGTTAGGTATGAATCATGAACATTGTGCAACCATCACATAACTGCTGATCTAAACTGCAAAGATGGCATCAAACTGGCCACATGAATTAAATGAAGTTTGCTGTCCAAATTTTTTTTCATAGATTTCTAGCTTCATTTCTTGGTTTTTTTTTTTTTTTGTTTTGTTTTGTTTTGAAACATGTTTCATGTATCCTAGGTGTAGCTGTGCATCACCTTGAACCTCTTGTTCTTTTATGCTTCCACCTCCCAGTTACAGGGATCATAGAGGTGCATCAACATGCCCGTTTACTTTTGTTGTTTGTTCTGTTTCACTCTGTCACACTGGCTGGTCAGTAACCTGGTGTGTAGACCAGGCTGGCCTCAAACTTACAGATCCATATGCCTTGTCTTCCTGAGGATTGAGATTAAAGAAGGGCACCATCATGCCTAGTTTTTCTGTAGTTCTGGGGACAGAACCCTTCAGGTTTTATATGTGCTAGCAAAGCATACTACCCATTGAGCTTCATCACCAATCTCTGTTTTGAGTTTTTTTTTGTTTTGTTTTTTTTTGGTAAAAATTTACATGACTTGAATTTACTAATGAGCATTGCATTCTGTTGGTAGATTAATGTCCTTCATAAACCACCATATGAACATCCAAAAGACTTGAAGCTCAGTGATGGACGATTGCGTGTAGGATATGTAAGTTCTGACTTTGGAAATCACCCTACTTCGCACCTCATGCAGTCTATTCCAGGAATGCACAATCCTGATAAATTTGAGGTAAGAATAGTTTTTGGCAGCTTTCCTCTGTCATTTTGAATGTTAAGGTCACTGTCTTTTGAGAAGTTGGAGTCAGGTTATTAAGTACACCCCACCCCCACCCCTGCCCTGCCTTTCAGGTATTCTGCTATGCCTTGAGCCCAGATGATGGTACAAACTTCCGAGTGAAGGTGATGGCAGAGGCAAATCATTTCATTGATCTTTCTCAGGTATGTAAAACTCTGATCCTTTTCATTTAAAAAAAAGTGTATTTAATGATATGTATGTGTTTGTGTATGCATATGTGCATGTATAAGGGCAGGTGCCCTAGGAGGTCAGAAGAGAGTGTCTGGTCTCCAAGGCTTGGAGTTACAGGTGGTTACATGGGTCCTGGGAGCAAATTCAGGTTCAGCAAATGAGCAAGTACCTTAAATTCTCTAGTTTTAAATTTTCAAGCAAATTTGAAAACAAAAAACTATTGATACAAAGTGGGTTTATTTGTATGAGGAGTTGAACCAAGGGCCTCATGTGTAAGATAGTTTGTAGTTTTTTATGATGGGTATTAAACAGGAGGACCTACTGTATATGGGCAGTTTGTTCTTATTTCTTTGGTCATTTACACTTATAAGTGGCATGACATTTGATGAAGTAGCACATAAAATAGAAATATATAACTGTGTTTGCCGTATAACTATTCTAAACAGTGAGCTTGCACTCGAGGCAGAGGACACTTTTAATACATGCTAAACGAAGAAAAGAAGGGTAAATAGTTTAAAGAACATACATCTTGTTTTTTTTTAAAGCAGCCTTAGCTAACCAGCTAGTTTAAGGATAGTCTAGGCTATGTGAGGTCCCATCTCATTAAAGAAGCAGAAGCAGCAGCAGCAGCAGCCACTTATCTGTTTCTGAGTTTTCATGTGTGTGTTATTTCTGAGTTTGCGTGTGTGTGTGTGTGTGTGTAATTCTTTTGCAGGAGTCCCAAGGGAGTGTTGAGACAGTACATAGCTATGTAGACCAGGTTGGCTTTGAACTTGTGGTAATCCTGATTTAACCTTCTCTAAGGTCTAAGATTGTGGACATATGGCACTACTGGTTGGTGTCTTTTAGTTTTTTTTTTGTTTGTTTGTTTGTTTGTTTGTTTGTTTTGTTTTTAGATACAGGGATTCTCTGTAGCCTTGGCTGTCCTGGACTTAACTTTGTAGACCAGGCCGGCCTGGAACTCACATTAGTCTCTGCCTTCCTCTGCCTCCTTTAAGTGCTGGGATTACAGACGTGTGCCACTGTGCCCAACCTGGTTGGTTGTCTTTATTTCTGTATTTGGCTCTATTCTTTTCTCTATAAATTTTATGATGAATTAAAGTTGAAACCTATGGGAGAATTAAATTTGCTAAATATATAGAATTTTCCTGTAGGTTCTATTAGTCATATGGGTTACTATTAAATAAATATACATTTAGACATGAATACACATAAATATGTGTATATTTGCATGTAAATACACATGTATAAATATAAATCATTGGATTGAGGACATAATTCAGTTGGTATAGTGCTTCCCTATTATACACAAAACCCTGGGTCTGATTCCTAGCACTGCACAAACTGTGTGCCGTGCCTCACACCTATAATCTCAGAATTTTGGAGGTGGAGGCAGAGACAGTAGGATCAGGGTTGAAGGTCATCCTTGGCTACATAGAGTTCAAGCTCTGCCTGAGCTAGAGACCCTGTCTCAAAAATACTTAAGGCTAAGCACAGTGGCACATAGTTTTTGTCCTACTAGGCAGATCTCTGGGAGTTTGAGGCCAGCCTGGTCTGCTTAGCAGTTCTATGCCAGCCAGAGCTACATAGGAATACTCTGTTTAAAATAACTAATCAATAACAAATAAATAATTGAGTAAGTAATTGAAGTTTTGGTGAGAATCATGTTATTTAATAAGGTTTATACACTAGTATCTTTTATAGTATAGTCACTACTTTAAAAATATGCCTGGTTTTCTGGGTTTTATTTTTGAGACAGTGTTTAAAGTGGCCCAGGCTGGCCTTAATCATGAGCAGTTTATGCAATTCTGGTCATTAAATCCAGGGCTTTGTGCATACTTGGCCAACATTCTGCCAACTGAGCTACATTTCCAGCTTTGATTTTTTTTTTTTTTTTGAGGCAGAACCTCAACCATGTAACCAGAACTGCCTGTGAACTCCAGTGTAGCCTCACTAGCCTTGATCTCAGCCTTTTTAGTGCCAGAATTACAGATGTGAAGCACCCTAGATGGTTTCATCTTTGTTTATTTATAGGCTCACCATGTGTCCATTCCATGGTTGCCTTAGAACTCTGTGTAGACAAGGCTGGCCTCATACATAGACATTTACCTCCTTCTGCCTTCCAAGTGCTCATCCTGAAGGCATGTACCACCATGCTTCCTCCCTGCCTTAAATTTTTTTGATTGATTTATTTGTATGAGTGTTAAATGCATGTGTTTAGTAAATCGTGTGTACATCATGTATGTGCTTGGTGCTTTGGATGTCAGAAGGAGTTGAATTCGCTGGAACTGGAGTTACAGATGGTTATTAACCACCAAGTGCTGAGTTCTACATATAGTCCTGCAAGAACAACAAGTGCTACTGACCACCAAGTCATCTCTAAGCCTGCCACCCATTGTTTGCTTGTTTGTTTTTGTTTTTGTTTTTCCATGACAGGGTTTCTCTGTGTAACCTTGGCTGTCCTGAACTCTCTTTGTAGACAGGCTGGCTTCAAACTCACAGAGATCTGCCTGCCTCTGCCTCCTGAGTGCTAGGATTACAGGTGTGTACCACTACGCCCAGCTACCTTTTTGTTTTTTTTTGTTTGTTTGTTTTTGTTTTTGTTTTTGTTTTATGATAGATTGACTAGGTAGTCAATCTGGTCTTCAGGTGCTAGGAATATAGGCACATGTCACCCTAGTTTTTTTTTCTATTTTCGTCATATGGTACATACGTATATGTGAATGTGGTATATGTGACACATGCACATGCGGGTACACATGCAGGTTCATATAACGATCAGAGTAGGACTTTGGATATCTTTGGGGTTTTTTGTTTATTTGAGACGGGGTATCTCTACATAGCCATGGCTGTTCTGGAATACAACTCACTGTGTAGACCAATCTTTTTTTTTAATTTAAATTTAAATTTTATTAATTAGAGTTTATTCACTTTGTATTCCTCTCAATCCCACTCTCTTTCCCTCTTCTTCTCCTTTGCCCCTCCCCCAGTCCAATAATAGGAGAGGTCCTCCTCCCCTTCCATCTGACCCTAGTCTATCAGGTCTTATAAGGACTGGCTTCATTGTCTTCCTCTGTGGACTGGTAAGGCTGATTTCTAGTTCACAGAGATCTACCTGCCTCTGCTTCCTAAATTGTGGAATTAAAGGTGTGTGCCACCATGCCCAGCTAACTGTGGAGACCTTGCTCTTACACTCTTGGGCCTTATTTTGGCTGGAGCTGGCAAATCCTTCATCCTCCTATCTCCAACCTCCACAGACCTAAGGTTACAGGGGCACATGTGTGGCCACACTTAGCTTTTGATATGGATGGTGGAATCTAAACTCAGGTCCTCTTGCTAGCATAGCTGGCCCTTGTACTCACAGAGTCATCTCTAGTCCTCTGTTTATAACATTTTCCATTGAGATTATATTATGTCAAGCTTCTGGTCTTTTTTTTTTTTTTTTTTTTTTTTTGTTATGTGATCTTGCTTTCTTTCTTTTGACAGAGTCTAAGTATTTAGCTCTGGCTTGTTGCAAATCCCTGATTTTGCCTCAAGTTTCCTGAATGCTTAGAGCTTCCAGGCTTGTAACAATGTGCTTGGCCTGTTCATCTTTGAAGGCACATTTCAAATACTGGCTCCTTCTGAACTCTGTTACTAATCCATTCAATTTAGAAGGAAACTCTGTTTCCTTTATTTTCTATTTCTGTAATGCTTTGATGTTATTTTAGTGGTGTTAAACCCTATGTTGTCTCCATTAACTTAGTTCATTGATGTGTTTCTCATCTCCTTTTTATTGTTTGCTTGTTTGAGACAGGGTCTCATGTACCTGAGGCTGGTATTTTACTCCTGATCTTCTTCTACCTCCCAAGTGCTGGGATTACAAGAGTGAGCCACTGTACCCAACTTTCCCATCTCGGTCTCTGAATTCTGTTTAATGTCATTAAAACAAATGGAATTAATCTAAGGTTCTACAAGTTCTTACTGTCTATTCCATAGATACCGTGTAATGGAAAAGCAGCTGACCGCATCCACCAAGATGGAATTCATATCCTTGTAAATATGAATGGGTACACAAAGGGTGCTCGAAATGAGCTCTTTGCTCTCAGGCCAGCTCCTATTCAGGTAAAAGAATAATCACTCACAATATCTATTGGACTAAAAAGACAGTGGTATTTGGTATATCTCCATCTGGCTAACTGCTCTTGAAAACAACAGGGTAGACATTCTTGATTTTAAAGAGTGTTCTTAGAATGCATGTGGATGGATTTTTGGGTTGTAGACACATTCAGTGCCTACCAGTAAAATGTCAGTGGAGACAGGCATTTCATGGTTTCATATAAACAGCTCCTATATCTAATTAATTTGAAGAACACCTTAACACTTACAAGGTTAGTTTGAAAGGCTGCTGGCTTGTTCTTGGCTAAAGAAGCCAACCTCTCTTATTTGTTATTTGCATACATGATTTGGGAGCCTTTTGATGACAATCCTCTCTTGAAAAAAAACTTCTTTGGGAGATGATTGCTACAAACACACACACACACACACACACACACACACACACACACACACACACACAC
>NW_026596277.1:0-43125 GCF_907164565.1 Psammomys obesus | reverse complement strand
CACACACACACACACACACACACACACACACACACACACACACACACCTGCAGTAAATTGGTGGGTTTACAAATAGATAAGTTCTTAGATTTCTTTTTCCTTTTTTTTTTTAAGGCTATGTGGCTAGGATACCCTGGAACTAGCGGTGCCCTATTCATGGATTATATAATCACGGATCAGGAAACTTCCCCAGCTGAAGTTGCAGAGCAGTATTCTGAGAAACTGGCGTATATGCCCCATACTTTTTTTATTGGCGATCATGCTAATATGTTCCCTCACCTGAAGGTAGGCAGAAAAAAATACTATGGGTTGGGGGAGGGATTCAGAGGACCGTGTTTGTTTTTCCCTTCGTTATTGTCCACATGCACTAAAAGAAGTATTTCAAACTTTTTCCATTAGAAAAAAGCAGTCATCGATTTTAAATCCAATGGGCACATTTATGACAATCGGATAGTTCTGAATGGCATCGATCTCAAAGCATTTCTTGATAGTCTACCAGATGTGAAGATTGTTAAGGTCAGAACCTACTCAGCATTTGTCATTGAAGCCAACTTAATTTGGGATGTGTTTTTCTTATAATGCATTTTGTCTTACTGATTTTTTTTTTTCAGATGAAATGTCCTGATGGAGGTGACAATGCAGACAGCAGTAACACAGCTCTTAATATGCCTGTCATTCCCATGAACACGATTGCAGAAGCAGTTATTGAAATGATTAACAGAGGACAGATTCAGATAACAATTAATGGATTCAGTATTAGCAATGGACTAGCAACTACACAGGTGGAATAAACCGTAATTATGTATCACATACATGCAACCTTTCCTTTTAAGTCTTACAGCCACTCCATTTTATAGAGGAGATGAGTTGTTAGAAACTAGCTCTTTTGTAGCTGTGTCTGGTTTTAAAAGTTATCTGGCTTCAGCCATCAGGTTTCTTAGCACCTGTGCTAATGCTTTGTTTTTGCCTGTCTGTGCCGTTACTCTCTTATTATCACTAGGTACTGCATGGTTTGTAAACTCACCCTTTCCCTGGCTAAATCCTGTACAGCCTTTTAGTTCAGATAGTTCTTAAAGGAACCAGTTTCTTTATTAATCTATAGTCTCTTTTTCCATATTCATTGGTACCTGTTTGCTGTGCTTCTGTAATATTGGGGCTACATCGTTACATTCAGCACAGTGCAGTGTAATTCCCTGTATTTTTATCTGTCAGTAAATCGAATTACTTTAGTGCTCATTTCTTAGCCACAATGATATAGTATGTATTCCACGAGTATATATTGCATACTTGCATTGGTAAATATATGTAGCTCTATCCATAAGAGTGTAAAAAGGCAGGGATCTTAGACCTCTAAGGTGTTAACAACTTTATTGAGATGTCCATATGCATGTGAGAGTGTAAGACAGTACTCAAATGTATGGAATTTGGAAATAAATCCTGTAGTTAAAGTTGACCATCAGTATGAGGGGAGTCTTAGGAGAAGAGGCCCTTTGGAGAGAAGTAATTGAAATTTGCCTTGGAGAGTGGATATGATTTGAAGAAGGGCATTTTATCCATGAAGAACAGAGTAAAAAAGTAAAAGCTTACTATTGGTTAGAGGGTTTTAAGTATTTCTGGGTTTTTTTGTTGTTGTTGTTGTTTGTTTGGTTTTGGTTTTTTGAGACAGGGTTTCTCTGTGTAACCCTGGCTGTTCTGGAACTCGCTCTGTAGACCAGGCTGGCCTTGAGATCTACCTTCCTCTGCCTCCTAAGTGCTGGGATTACAGGCCACCATTGCTGGCCCTGTTTGTTTGAGACAGGATCTGGTTTAGCTCAGGCTGTTCTCAAACTTTGCAGCCCTCCTATCTTTTCACTATCTTAACAAAAGCAAGAATTTTCTTAGGGTGGTTAGTTCTTCCTAAACCCAAAATAATGGTATAACATTTTTACTTCTTAAAAATGAACTAAATGAGAAACATTTTCTCATTATAGTTCAGGGACAGGACTTGAAATGCATTTACCATTTTGTGTCTTATGAATTCATTCTTTTTCTGAAAAGTACTTATTTATTTTTATTTTATGTGTACGGATGTTGCCTGAATGTATGTCTGTGTACTATGTACATACCTGGTGCCTAGGGCGGCCAGAAGATGGCATTAGGTCTCCTGGAACCAGAATTAAAGATGGTTGTGAGCTGCCATGTGGTTGCTGAAACTCAAACCCAGGTCCTCTGGAAGAGCAGCCAATGCTCTTAACTGCTGTGTCATCCCTCCAGCGAGCTCACTTGTTCTTGTACTATTTCCATTCTTGTTCTTTGTCTCTTTGTTTTTGTTTCTGTCTGTCTGTCTGTCTGTCTGTCTGTCTGTCTGTCTCTCTCTCTCTCTGTATGTGTGTTGTGTGTTGACCTTCTAGCCCAAGGTCATAAGAGATTTACCTGCCTACAAGTTTGAGGCCAGCCTAATTTATATAGCAAGTTCCAGGCCACCCAAAGCTTCATAATGAGACCCTATCTTAAATAAGAAAAGCCAAGCCAGGCATTGTGGCACACCACTGTAATCCTAGCACTTGGGAAGCCTGACTGTTGACACAGTTTGAGGCCAGACTGGTTTACATAGTTTGAGGCTATCCTAGATTATATTTATAATAAGAGAAAGAGGAACTGTGTGTTGTGTGTGTGTACGTGCATGTGCATGCATGATGTTGAATCAAACCCAGAACCTAGAGAAGCGTATTGCTATATAGATATACCCCCCATCCCTTAGCCTATCCCTTTCTTTTTTTCTTTCTTTCTTTCTTTCTTTCTTTCTTTCTTTCTTTCTTTCTTTCTTTCTTTCTTTCTTTCTTTCTTTCTTTCTTTCTTTTATTTTTTTCTTTTTTGAAAGGCTTTTGCTGGGTAGGGGTCTCATATAGCTCAGGTTAGCCCCAAACCTCGATCTTTGATCTTCTTGCCTCCATCTCCTGAGTGCTAGAATTTAGATGTATACCGCCATTCTTTTTAAATACACTTTAAAAAAACCAGGGCTTCTTGCATGCTCGGCAAGCCCTATACCAACTGAACTACATCTGCACCTCCCTTGGCCTGTATTAACTCTAAATTTAATCATGTTCTTTTCATTATTCTAGATCAATAATAAGGCTGCAACTGGAGAGGAGGTTCCCCGTACCATTATTGTAACCACCCGTTCCCAGTACGGGCTGCCAGAAGATGCCATTGTGTATTGTAACTTTAATCAGTTATATAAAATTGACCCTTCTACCCTGCAGATGTGGGCAAATGTGAGTATGTGTAGATTTGTTATTAATGCCCATTGATGAGTAAAGATTATGTATATAGGCCATCTTGCTGAAGCTGGACCTCCTCTGTTTTTTTGTTTATGGAATGTGTACTCATTTCTAATCTTCAAGAATTGTGAATTTTTCATTTCTTTTAAATCATTGTGTTTTTTTTTATTTTTTGAGATTATAATTAATATCATTTCCCCGTTTGTTCCTTCCAAAATCTCCCATGTGCACTCCCTTTTCTCTCTTTGAAAGTCATGGCTCTTTATTTATTTATTTATTTATTTATTTATTTATTTATTTATTTATTTATTTATTTATTTAGGTGGTTGTTGTTACTTTTGTATTTTTTTTTCTTTAGTAGTAGTTGTTGTTAGTGGGGTGTGTGTGCGCATGTGTGTGTATGTTGTGTGTTCTTAAATGCATAAATACAACCCACTCAGTCTGCATCATGTTACTTGTATTGTTGGTTTTGAGATGAGGTCTCATGTATTCCAGGCTGGCCTTGTTACATACCAGAAGATAACTTTGAACTTCTGTTCATTCTGCCTCTATGTCCCAAGTGCTGGGATTACAGAGGTTTGCTACCACACCTGTTTAATATGGTGCTTGTATTTAATTATGATAGAAAATTAACCCTACCAACTGAGCTATGTCCACAGCCATTTTCAATTTGGATCTTACCTTCGCATGTTGTCTTCTTTTCCCCCAATGTTTGGGTATCAAGCTCAGGGTATGATACACAATAGACAAGCCCTGTGCCAATAAGCTATATCCATGGTCTTTTGTTGTTTATTTTCATTTTTTAAGACAGAATCTTTCTACATAGCCCTGGCTATCCTAGAACTCCCTGAGATAAGGTGTGTACCACCATTCTTCATTTCATACTATTAAAACATTTATTTATTGAAAGTGTTTTGTCCAAACCAGACATCAACAAAGTTTTTTTTAAAGATTTGTTTATTTTTTATGTGCACTGATGTTTTACCTGCATGCATATCTGTATGTGGCTGCCAGATCCTCTGGAAGTAGAGTTACAGACAGTTGTGAGTTGCCATGTGGGTGCTGAGAATTGAACCTGGAACTTTGAAAGAGCAGCTAATAACCACTGAGCCATCTCTCAGCTCTTTTTTGAGAATGGGTTTCTCTGTGTATCTCTGGCTGTCCTGGAACTCACTCTGTAGACCAGGCTGTCCTTAAACGCAGAGATCCACCTTCCTCTGCCTTCCAAATGCTGGGATTAAAAGTGTTCTCTATCACTACCTGGCCAATTTTTTTTTCTTCTTAAAGGGTTAGATAGTAAATGAAATTTTCAGTTTTGTAATCTAGTTTCAGTTTAGTAATCTAGTCATCTCTCCTATTCATCCTATTCATCATGGAAATACTTTAGATATTATGTAAATCAATCCAGGGCCTCGTGCTTCGCTCACAGGACAAAGTTTGCCAACCCCTGACCTAACCTGAGAGCAAACCTGCTGTGTGTACACCCCTCTTGTAACAGTCTTGCAATACTACAAAGTTAAACCAGGGAAGAGTTGGTCGATGACTGTATTCCCCAGTCAGCTCATGAGCCTGGTTTGCAGAAGCACAACACTGAATATATGGAGCTAGCTGGCCCTGGATCTATAGCACTGAAATGATGGATTATTACCTTAAGGTTGTTAGAAAGAAATAATTTCTTGCTTAATCTACCCCCTCAGTGTTTATTTTGTCTTAAAGGGAAGGGTCATGTAGAAAGAGAAGTGGGTGAGTAAACCTCTATTATCCATGAATCCTCACTATTGCCAAAATTCTGAAAGCAAAATTTTCCAAACATTCGTCTAATTTTAGTTTTTTTTTTAATTCTGTTTATAAACATTTCTGCATCTCAATATAGAGATACTAATGTGCTTTAAAAAAAGAATACAACAAGAAGTTGCTTCCAAGAGTGTAAGATAAATGTATGTACATTGTGCAACATTTAAAAATGTGAAATAGTCTGAATTTGGAAATTTGTCTATTCCTCACATTTTTCAGAGAAGGAAGTGTGAAGTTCTGTGATATGTTGAATGAATGCACTTCTGAATCAAGAGTAGGTAAACTAGTCTGGAGGCCAAATCCACTGGTTGGTTTATGGGTTGATTCTTTTTGATGCTGGGGTAGAATCCAGGTCCTTGGACATGCTAGGCAAGTACTCTACATTTGAGCTACATCCCTAGCCCCACACTATTTCTTTTTATAAACAAAACTTTGACACATGGCCACACACATGTATCACTTACTATATATGACTGCTTTGAAGCTACAAAATGGGCAGTTATGAAAGAGTTCATATGGCTAAAAAGCCAGTAATATTTTCTCTGTCATCATTTATAGAAGTCTGCTGCTTCCTGATCTAGATTAGGCAACTTGGACAAATACAAGTTACTATGCCTCATGTGGTGTGTGGGATTTAAAATGTGAGGTACAGGCTGTAATCAAATATGCCAGCATTTCAAGCTACTCTGGAGGCAGAGGTAGGAGAATTGCTTGAGTCCATGAGTTTGTGGCCAGCCTGGAAAACTTAATGAGACCCTGTCCCTTAAAAACAAAAATATGGGAGAGGCCTATACAGCTCCACCCTTCCTTTAGGAACTATTGGCAGTAATAGTTACTAGGGGAAGAAGAGTCATTTTCTGTAGTAGTAATTTGGCCATACCCCAGTATATCACCCATTCTTCTGTAAGCAATCTCAATTAAACACACAAAATAACAAGAAACATCAAGATAAGAGGAGTTCAGTTAAAATGGGGAGGGTATGAGTAATGAAGAGTGAAAATGACATTTATCTATCTATACACAAATACATAATACATACATGGAATTGTTAAAAGATTTTTTAAATGGAAATTAAGAAAGCAAACACAAAGATACCCCAAATTCCCATCTCTAAGAAAGACCACTGCCTATATTAGTTCTTCCCTGATATAGTTGCCTAAAATTGTACCAGTTAGTAAGTCATCTTTGTCTTCTAATTAATATTATTTTTTCTGTCTTCAAACTGTGGGGACAGCTAAGAGAAAAGGAGTAATTCAAATGATTTGATTTACCTCTTTAATGGAAAGACCTAGGTGCCAAGTAGTCTTTTCCACTTGTTTGAGACAGGGTCTCCTAGAACTTAGGAACCTCCTGCCTCAGCTCAGGATTTTGTGGTGTTGTGGATCAAACTCAGGACTTTGTGAGTGCTAGGCAAGTTCTCCCAGCTGAGCTACATCAGCAGATGCCAATACACTTCTCGGTGGAAAGAATAAAGTGAAATAGAACGATTTTGGGAAAAGGTAGATGTACTATTAATCCTCTCATTTTTCCTTTTTCTCCCTTTGTTCCTTCCTTCCTTCCTTCGTTCCTTCCTTCCTTTCTTTCTTTTTCTTCCTTTCTTCCTTTCTTTTTTTAAGATTCTGAAACGTGTACCTAATAGTGTGCTTTGGCTGCTGCGATTTCCAGCAGTAGGAGAACCCAACATTCAACAATATGCACAAAATATGGGCCTTCCCCAGAACCGTATCATTTTTTCACCGGTGGCTCCTAAAGAGGAGCATGTCAGGAGAGGTCAACTGGCTGATGTCTGCTTGGACACACCCTTGTGTAATGGGCACACCACAGGAATGGATGTTCTCTGGGCAGGAACACCCATGGTGACTATGCCAGGTAAGTGGCTGTTATATCACCTCATTTTTCTTTATTCATTAAAACTTTTCTTTTGGGTCAAGAGGGAGTACTTGAAGGTGAAATTGCATGTAGTAAAAGTATTAAGGCAGGATGATAGAAAATGGCATCTACTCAAACCTGAACACTTGGCACCACTCTCCGTATGTACTGTGTGGATACTTAAATGCAATTAACAGTGAAGGATGTGACTTACAGTTCTAAGATGTGCAATTACTGTCTTTACCTTCTAGGAGAGACTCTAGCCTCTCGAGTTGCAGCTTCTCAACTCACTTGTCTAGGATGTCTTGAGCTCATTGCTAAAAGCAGACAAGAATATGAAGACATAGCAGTGAAACTGGGAACTGATCTAGAATAGTAAGTAAACTGCCAGGAATAAACTATATTTAAGAATGTGGCTAAAATGAAGCCATAAATTAAGGATCTATAAAATGGATAAATTAAGTTGTGTCTCTGAATGGGAGGACATGATTGCAACTCTCAGGTAATCACTAGATTTTAATAAAGAACTTTCCAAAGTGTCAGGTGTTTGAGCCTAATATTTTACTTTTTCACACAGTAAGATAATTTAAAAATAAAAAACAACAACAACAACAAAACACCAAAACTCAGTTGCCTGAGAATAAGTGTGAAGTAGAAGGATCATGCTAACACAAATGGAGCTTCACTCATTCAATGAAATAGCGGCTGTTTGTTTCATGGCGCACACCTTTAATCCTAGCACTGGATAGGCAGAGGCAGGCAGATCTGTGTGAATTTGAGGCCAGCCTGATTTACCTAGGGAGTCCAGGACAGTTAAAGGCTTTGTTAACAAAGAAATCCTGTCTAGAAAAAAAAATGTGTGTGTGTGTGGTTTAAAATGTATTCTCTCATACAATGCAACCTGACTGCAGTTTCCCTTCCCCCAACTCATTCCAGTTTCTCCCCATCCCTGTCCCTGATCTGTTTCCCTTCAGAAAAGAGCAAGGCCTCCCAGGGATATCAACTGAACATAGCATATTAAGTTACAGTAAGACTAGACACAGATACTCATATCAAGTCTGGATGAGGCAACACATTAGGAGGAAAAGAGTTCCCAGAGCAGACAAAAGAGAGACATCTTTCATTTCCACTCTTAGGAGTCCCACAAGAACACTGAATTATACAACCTGAACATATATGCTGAGGACCTAGCATATACAGGTTCCTGGTTGTCACTACAGTTTCTGTGAGCCCCTGTAAGTCCAGCTTAGTTGATTTTGTGGGCTATGTCTTCAACCCCTCTGATTCCTACAATTTCCAGATGAAGTCAGGCAGAGAGCAGGAGACCCCGCTGAAGGGAGGGATTTCTGCCTTTAGTACCAATCTCATAATGGCTCTCTGGTCTAAGAAAGAACTACAATCTCACCCAGCAGGATACTTCCAACATGGCTCATGCTGTTAACCTCTGAGCCATCTCTCTAACCCCATAATGTAGTTGTTTTGTTTTGGTTTTGTTTTACATTTTATTATATATATAAATAATTCTGTCTACATGTATACCTGCTTGCCAGAAAAGGGCATCAGATCACATTATAGATGGTTGTGAGCCACCATGTGGGTGCTGGGAATTGAACTCAGGACCTCTGGAAGAGCAGGCAGTGCTCTTAACCTCTTGAGTCATCTCCCTAGCCCCATAATGTAGTTTTTTTTTTTTTTTTTTTTTTTTTTTTTTAAGTCAAGGTTTTACTAGGCAGTTCAGCTTGGCCTTGAACTTGATCCTCCTTGCCTTCGCTTCCTAAATTTGGGGATTATGACTGTACCACCATATTAAGATAAAATTATGCTTTGCTTTGAGGACTGGCTTTCTTTTCTTTTGGCCTTTCGAGATAAGGTTTCTTGTGTAGCCCTGGCTGTCCTGGAAATCACTCTGTAGACTATGTTGGCCTCCAACTCAGATATTCTCCTGCCTCTGCCTCCCAAGTGCTGGAATTAAGGGTATCTGTCACCATTCTGGCTCCATAAAATACTTTTATCCCAACATTCGAGTCATGAAAAATTCCAATTTTATAATAAACATTATTATATCTACTACTTAGATCATGCCATTATATATAATTTTATTTGGTCTATTATAACATTTTCTGCTTGTTCTCAATGAGCCACCCATTTTGCTTAATGCATTTTTACGTAAATGGTAGACATAAGGATGCAATATTTCAGAACAAGTATCATTAATTAGAATTTAATTAATTTAATTTTGGAGGTGATGGGAATTAAACCTAGTACTTTCTATATAGTAGACAAACATTTTGCCAGAGTGGGCCATTTATCTAACCCTTGGCTTGTATGTGTGGGTACACATGCACATGTCATCTTACAGACACACACAAACCGTAAATCAGGGGACAGATTTCAGGAGTTGGTTATCTCCTATCACTTGGGTTCCTAGCATGGAGCTCCAATTTTAAGGTTTGTCTGCAAACACCCTTATTCACTGAGCCATCTTGCCATCCCAATACTTTATATTTGAGACAGAATTTTGATATCTAAATATCTAGATACAGATATGGAGAGCCAGGCTTGATGGCACACACTTAAAATCTCAGCATTTGGGAGATTGAGGCAAGAAGATTGCTTTAAATTTTAGGCAAGCCTGGACTATAGAATATTAGATCCTGTTTCAACTAAAAAGAAGAAAAAAATAATACACAGTGAAGTCCACAAATTTCAAGTGTTCAGTGAATTTAAAGAATTACCTTGGTAATCTAAACTTCTATCAAGATAAAGAATTTAATCATCACTCCAGAAAAGAAAGTTCATTCATGTTTTCAGATGTTCCTCTCACCAACTGCCAGAGACAACTATTGGTCTGGATTTTTTTTTTTTTACGTTGAAAATTAGTTTATCTTTTTAGAACTTTACGCCAGTGGAATTGAATTGTACAGTGTGAAGTTTTTTTTGTTGTTGTTGTTGTTTTGTTGTTGTTGTTGTTTGGTTTTTAAAACAGGGTTTGGCTGTCTTGGACTTGCTTCGTAGACTAGGCTGGCCTCAAAGTCACAGAGATCCACCTGCCTATGCTTCCTTGAACAGTTCTGGGATTAAAATGTGTACCACTGCACCTGGCAGTATGCAGTTTCATTAGGTGAATAAGTAGGTAGTTTTTATTTCGCAAATTAATTTTTTTCTATGTGAATATATCTTAATTCTTTTTTATTTTAGTCATTTTATTTACTTACTTTACATCCTGACCACAGTTTGCCCTACTTTCTCTCCTCCCAGTTTTTACCCACCTCTTCAACCCCTCATCCACTCCTCCCTTTCTTTTTTGGGAGGCCTCCTGTGGATATCAACAACTCCCCTCCCCAACATTTTAAGGCACAGTAAGATTAAGCGCATCTTTTTCTGTTGAGGCTAGATAAGGCAGCCCTTAGGGGGAAAAGGGTCCCAAAGGCAGGCAGCAAGAGTCAGAGATAGCCCTTGTTCCTGCTGAAGACCAAGACACAACTAAGTGCAGAGGGCCTGAGTCAGTCCCATGCATGCTCAGTTGGCAGTTTAGTCTCTGAGAGACCCTATGGGCCCAGGTTAGTTAAGTCTATAGCTATTTTTTGTATGTGTTGTCATTGACCCTTCTGCCTCCTTCAATCCTTCCTCCCCTCTTTCACAGGATTCCCCAAGCCTAGTGTTTGGCTTGTGTCTCTTCATTGGTTTCTATTAGTTGATGGATGAAACCTCTCTGGTGATGATTATATTAGGCTCCTCTCTGCAGATATAGCAAAATATCATTAATAATGTCAGGAGTGGACTTTGTCTCATGGCATGGGGCTCAAGCTGGGTCAGTCATTGGTTGGCCATTCCCTCAAATTCTGCTCCATCTTTTGTCCCTGCATATTTTATAGGCATGAAAAATTGTGGGTCAAAGGTTTTATTATTTTTTTTTCTCTCTTTTTAAAGATTGTATGGCGTGAAGGTTTTGTGGCTGCGTTGGTGTCCCAATCCCTCTATTGGAAGTCTTGCCTGGTTATGGGAGACAACCAGTTCAGGCTCCAAATCCCCCATTGCTAGGAGTCTTAGCTAGGGTCACCCTCATTCTTTTTCTTGCTATGTACTATTTAACTGTATAGGTGTATTACAGTATAGCCACTCTTGTAGACACAGAATTTTAAAGACTTAGAGCACAGCTGGGGAGATAGCTCAAGTGGCCAAAGTGCTTTCAAAGAAGACATGAATTTTATCCCTGGGTACTGTGTTGTTTTTCTTCTTTTTTATTTTTGCTTTTTAAAAGACTGGGCCTAGTGGTGCATGCTTATAATCCCAGCACAGGAAGTAGGAGACTGGCAGATCGCTAGTACTAGTTAGTGTATATGTGTGTGTGTGTGTGTGTGTGTGTGTGTGTGTGTGTGTGTGTGTGTACACACTAATCGAATATCTATCTGTAACCAGCCTAGCCTTCTTGGAGTGATCTGTCTCAAAAAATAAAATAAAAATAAATAAAAGAAAAAGAAAGAAAGTTGAAGGTACCTGAAGAATGACACTCAAGGTTGTCCTCTGGTCTGTACACACACACACACACACCCTTATGTATCCAAATAGACAGATAGAGCCCATACGATCTTTTTCTTAGAAAGCAAGCATTAGTAAGAATATAGCTGTGTTGAGTGCAACCATACTCATATTTCTAATGCTATGACGACAAACCCCGTGACCAAAATCAACTTGGAGAACAAAGGGTTTATTTGGCTTATATATCCATATTATAGTCTACCATGAAGGGATGCCAAGGGAGGAACCTGGAAGCAAGAACTGAAGCAGAACAATGGGGGAACATTACTTGTTGGCTTGCTCCCCATGTGTTGCTCAGCCTGCATGGTTCCTTACACAACAAAGGAGTACCTTTCTAGGGGTGTCACTGCCTACATTGGTCAGGGTCCTCCCACAATAATCACTAATGAAGAAATTGTCTCACAGATATGCCCACAGACCAATCTGATGGATACAATTTCTCACTTGATGTCCCGTCTTCTCAGGTGACTTTAGTTTGTGTTAAGTCAACAGGCCAATTGGAAAAAGTGTAAACTTTGGTGAAATTATTTTTTCATAAACGTGACTAAGTGTTTATTGGGTCTAGTTCTGAATTTTTGTTTTGATGTGTAAAATTGGTTCTCTTTGTTTTTATTACCTAGCCTGAAGAAAATTCGTGGCAAGGTCTGGAAGCAGAGAATATCTAGCCCTCTGTTCAACACCAAACAATACACAATGGAATTAGAGCGGCTCTATCTGCAAATGTGGGAGCATTATGCAGCTGGCAACAAACCTGACCACATGATTAAGCCTGTTGAAGTCACCGAGTCAGCCTGAATAAAGACTGCACACAGGAGAATTACCCCTGTACCTGAGCCTCAACCTTTTGGGGGAAAGGGAACTAGATTAATATGCTTTGTGCGTATCTGTACAGTACTGTGTTGCAGATGGGTGATATTATTGATAATAGAATAGCACAGCCAGACTTGCTTCCTGCATGATAGGGAGAGACAAGAGATAAGAAACTGCTATTCCACAAGGAATGTCTGTAGAGTTTTGCAGCAACCAGGTGGTACAGAGGTCTGGAAGGTCTGGTCTCCCTTGGTCTTCCATGGGATGCTTAATGTGGAGGAAGATAGAGCTTGACCAGCCATTTTGTGGTTCCATGGATTGATCAAGTCTTCTGATCCTTTATTTTTTTTTCTTTATATTTTGGGTATTGGAACTAAGAATGTCTGCTTTTGGGTATTTTTACTTATGTGAAGTGGTCTTGATTCTTCTGAGATAAGGTTTTAAACTGAAATGTTGCTTCCTGTTTTAGTGTCTGAACTCTTGACAGGGTGACAGGAACCTTGCTGGTGTAGTCTTTTTATAGGTTTTATAAACCACTTGAGCCTATATCAGTCATTTTAGAGTCTGACCTAGCTTGGCGCTGTCAGTGCTTTTTTGATTTAGATGATGACTCGAGATTTTCAGCCTGTTTTCCATTTCTTTCCCCCCAGCCTCCCTTTAAATTCTCCTGTGACTGCTAAGAAAACCAAGTCTGGTTTCAGACATCCCAGAGTGTTTCTGTCAAACACGCCATCTGGTGCCAAATGAAAATTCTTAGGAGTGAATATTAATCATGAAGGTCACAGTTGTGGTACTGTTCTTGATAATAATGTAGATTTTTTGCCTAAGTTTTACCTATTTCACGAGTGTTTAAGCCCTTTGATTGCCCCTCCTATGTTGCTTCCAAAAGTGATAGTGTGTGATAAGATTTTTACCTTCCTTTCTAAAGTTTGTTGTTTTTTTTTAAAGTGAGTCCTGTTCTTCCTATTTCTTTCAGCAGAAATGAAATCCCAGGTAAGTATAAGTATTCAAATATTTGACTAGCAAGTTGCAGTTCTCTCCAGTACATTAAATAATGGTCACTGACAGATTTAAAGGTAAAAGCTGTGATGGATCATCTCTCTATACAGGCAGTTATTTTTCAGACTGTGTTTGGTTATATCTTCTGGACTTAATCTCCAAGTCTATGGATTCAGCCTGGGTAGTAGTGAATTTATACTACTTGGGTTGGAGTACACATTAGACTTTGGCCCTTGGGGAGCTTGAATTCTTGGTGGTTAAAAAAAATTGCATTTCAGTAAAGGGTAGAGGGCTGGAGGGGTACACAAACAAGCCAACATATGAATATGTTTGTACTGCTTTACTGCACTTATACTCTCCAGTCACAGATGAGTTTTCTCTGTTAGTAGTGCTGTAGATTATGTCTTTCCAAAGCACGTAGGCAGTGCACCTATTCTCTAGTTGCAGCTATTGCCTGAATGTACCTTAGCTGAAAATTATTGATAATTAAGAATTTGAATTTGTAATTCTTACTGCTAGTTAAAACTGAAGCAAGGAGTCTCATGTAATTCTGATAGCAGAATTATATTGAAATGAATTGTATACCTTTAATAATGTAAATCAAAGAATATCAGTTAAAGGGTTTCTTAATTTATTTTTTAACTGAATAAATATCAGTTAAAGATTACCAGCATGGCTACAGGTAAACTGATTTTCAAATTTCACTGAACTAAATGTGGGATTGGATAAAAAGACTTTCAGTGCCACTGAGTCTGTGACCTGTGGCCATTTACATAGCACATCATTCCTCCTATAGGGATGAATTTTATCCAGGCACGAAAAGCAGCTGCTCCAGTTGAAGCTTTGCTTATTGTAAAAGGCTTTTATTTCCAGGTAACATGTCTGTGGAAGACTTAATTCTGAACAGAGTTATAGATATTACTGGAAACTAATTTTTTTTTCTATTATATTCTGCTTTATTGAAAAAGTAAAGCATTTAAAATTGTGCTCCAGAAATTCAGATGTTGTCTTGTGATCTTTAAACAATAAATGGATGATTTCCCCTTAATGTGGCTTGGTGTATTTTGTCTTGTTATGATAACCATATTCTTGAATAGGTCAAAATAGCACAACCAGAAGTGTTTCCTTGTTTTATGTTGATGCTAGGAATTAACTTTGTTTTCTTTCTGATTGGAGATTTGGAGTTGGCAAATAATCCATTAACGGGACAACAGAGCTCCATATAGGCTTTTGTGGGTCTTTTTTTTTTTTTTTTTTTTTTTCGCCTTTCATTCTGGGGATTGAGCCAGAGGGTCTTTTTTTTTTATTAATATATTTTTTAAATTTTTTTGCTGGGGCCTGCCAGCAGAGTCAAACAGTTCTTGAGTCGGGAGTGAGGATTAAAATAAATAAACTAACACACAACACATGGGACCTTTCTGAGAGGCTCTAGTGGAGAGTAGACTCGACCAACAGCCTGGCTTTATTGCCGACTGCTTTTAAACTAGAGTAAAAACAGCTCAGAACAATGGGTTAAATTTACAAGGAGGTGAAACAAGAGGTGTGATTTTGACAAGCTCTCCCACTTGCTGTCACAAACAAAAGGAGATGGACTTGGAAATTCTTCCCTGGCTTCAGTGAAGGCCTGGTAAAACCAGTCTTTCTACTGAGATTTATATATCAAAGCAGCTGCTATAGAACAGTGGCTCCCAACAGGTCTCCCTTTTTTATTTTTTTTTTTAAATTTGACCATAACTTAAGAGTTATGGAGCAGAAGGTTTTGCCTGTCTTAGGTTGTTTCTCTCGTAAGATATATTCTTACCTATCATTGGTACATGAATTCCATCATTCATGCCCTGTCTTGGGTTGAATGTATCCCAGAGAAACATTACCCGTCTATGACTACCAACCTCTGCTAGGGTAGACACTGGGGTTTGATCTTATGCAGCTCAGCTTTAACATTCTAAATGGCCTTCAGGCAGGTTTTCATTGTCGCCGATAGGAACGCATCTCCTATCACAAGCCAAGTCCAAAATAACACTCCATAAAAGTGGCTTAATAAATGACTCCTTGTGTAAATTACCAAGTCTGAGAAACATTCACAGGAACCATAGTAAAAGGCTGTTGAACAATCAGAACCATTTGAAAGCTTACATATACAGTTTGTTAGTTTACATTGAAGGCAAGAAACATTAAAGTTTGAATCTTATTAACATTTCGAAACAACAAAGCAAAAGGAGAATTTACATAGGCAGTTACAGGGCCTCCCAAGAGTTTCTGAAGCAAGCTTGTTTTGGTCTGCTGAAAACCAGTAAGACCAAAGGTTCACATTTGGTCCTCTTTTTCATTCTTTCTGATTTTGTTGAGAATTATCCTTATTAACAGAACAATCAAGTCCAGTCCATTGTATAAGAAGTTTCTCTGCATGAGGTCTTCTCCCAGGAGCAGAATGAAACAAAAGTTAGGTCAGGAGCTTAAGTCCAATGCGGCTTTTTGGTCTCAGTCAGGGCAGAATTTACAATTGTCTGTAGCAGGAACATCCTCCTGGGGAACAACTCCTGCAAATTGCACCAGCCTTTAATAGGATCCACCTGGCTCCTTCTGCGTCCTGTGGGAAAACACAAAAAAGCCTTCTTCCCCATATTAATACAGGGTCAGGGCCCTGCCATATTCCAGTAATCAGATCTTTCCATTTTACTTGGGCATAATTATCTTTGGTATTAGGATGCCACAATCAATCAGCCGCAGAACGGCCTCGTATATCCACGTTCAAAAATTTTAAAATAAAGAGAGAACATGATTAAGATTTGGGGATATGAGTCCCCCTTTTTTATTTTTTTTGCAATTGGTTTTTAAGAGATCCATATGGGCAGGCTCCATAGGTTTTTAGCCTTGAGGATTATATGGCATACCTGCTTTATGACTTTTTAAAAATGTTGAGAAGCTTGACTAATATATGTAGTACCATTATTAATCTTTATAATGGAAGAAATACCAATTATAGCAAAACATTTTAGATTTTAAAATTTTGGGATATGAGTAATGTCTGTTTGTTGTTCAGAATGGTTTTAACCCTAGGTTTTAAGTAAGTTAACTTTGTTACAAATTTTAAACAGCCAATGACCAATAATGTATAACCAAGACCTACTGAAAATGGTAAACATATCTTCAAGACAGACATACAAAACATCTTGTTATTTGTTGGATCTAATTTTTTATGACCATTGAAGCTTTGTAGCAGAATTAATTATTAGCTTTCTTACTGGAAAAACTGAGAGGCTGCCTCTTTAATAGTTTTTCCTTGTAGGGTGGCAGCCATAGCTACTCCTTGAGTATAAGATGGCCCGATGTCTGAACATAACCTCATATATTCAGAAACATCTCCTTTCTTTATAAAGGGTCTCAAAGCTGTTTGGCAAGCACTGTTAGCATTCTCATAAGCCAAATGTTATACTAATAATAATCCAGACTTTTCATCGCTTATAAGTCTGCTGCTTGCTTTAATCTTGTCACAAAATCTTGAAATAACTTATCAGGTCCCTGACAGATTTTAGACAAATGACAGATTTTAGACAAATCCTCCACCTGTCTACCTGCTTGTGGAAGTTTATTCCAGGCCCTCTGGCCAGCAGCATTTACCTGAGCATAAACGGCCACATCGAAATCCAATTGTTGTCCTATTTCCCTGTAGAATTCTTCTCCAGCAAGCATGTCATAAGTTATAGGAATTCCCTGAGCTCGAGTAAGTTCAGCTGTAACTTGACAATGCTCTGCAAATTCTGACTTCCATAATAAATGATCTCCTCCTAATAAGCACATTCTTGTTAACTGTTTCCAGTCCCCTGGGCAGAGGGCCTCATTAGACAAGGACTCCAACAGAGTTTGAGTGAAAGGCCTGTAGTACCATGTTGAGAGCATGCAGCTTTTAATTGTTTAAAAGGTATAGGAGCATGGACTCTCGCCATATTACCCTGTCCATCAGGTTGCTCTAGAACTGGAAAACCATAAAACTCAGTTATATTTTCTCCATTCTGCCTAGCTTCTTGTAAAGAAGCTTGTAAGGGAGATACAGTTGCACATACAGTGGACAAAGGAAAAGATCCTCTTGTCTTTTGGGCCACTGCAACTGTAGCAGTCCCAGGAGGAGGGTCCAAACCGGCAACCAATGATGGATATGGAGTGGGAGATTGAGCCTCATTTTCCCTAGTAGTTAATTCTATAATTTTTTCTGTTTATTTCCTCCAAGCTCCATTCCAATTTTTTAATTTCTTTTTGCCAAGGTTTACGCTTTTTAAGGTGCATAGCCTGAATTGGAGGGTATCAGAATAATACTGATCTGGTTCTTCCTCCAACTCTGCAACCTCATTAGGATCCAAGTCTTCCTCAAAGTCTCCTTCTGGCAAGAAATTACTGTCATCAGGAGGGAAATACAACTCCTCTGGAGGAGCTGATATTCTAATATCATTTTTCTTGAAGCCTGCCATCTTTCTAACCTCCTTCTCTCTGAGCCTGAAAGTTTAACTTTCTCAGTTTCCTGCTGCATATACACACTACCTTTAATTAAGTTTCATACAAAAAACACTAGGCTACTGCCTTGGCCCATCTTTATTCCCAGATTTACTCATTGCGCCCTTTCTACTTAATGATGCGAGCTCGCCAAAAACCGCGGTGTCCTTCAATGATTCCCTGTATTTCAAGTCCCACGTCTGGGCACCAATCTTCCAGGGCCTGCCAGGAACGGTTCTTGAGTCGGGAGTAAGGATTAAAATAAACTAACACACAACACATGGGACCTTTCTGAGAGGCTCTAGTGGAGAGTAGACTCGACCAGCAGCCTGGCTTTATTGCCCACTGCTTTTAAGCCAGAGTAAAAACAGCTCAGAACAATGGGTTAAATTTACAAAGAGGTGAAACACAAGGTGTCATTTTGACAAGCTCTCCTACCTGCTGTCATAAACAAAAGGAGATGGACTTGGAAATTCTTCCCTGGCTTCAGTGAAGGCCTGGTAAAACCAGTCTTTCTGCTGAGATTTAAATATCAAAGCAGCTGCTAGAACAGTGGTTCCCAACAATTTTTAAATAATTTTATATATTCACTTTTATCCCAGCTGTAGTAGCACTCTCCCGCTTTCCCTTCCAAACCTCCCCTCCCTCCCTTATCTCCTCCCTGCCCCCTTCCAAGTCCACTGAGAGGGGGTGTCCTCCTCTCCTTCCATCTGGCCCTAACTTATCAGGTATCTTCAGGATGGTTGCAATGTCCTTATCTGTGGCCTAGCAAGGCTGCGCCTCCCTCAGGGGGGAGGGAATGCTCAATAAGCCAGACATTGAGTTCATGTCAGAAATAATTCCTGTCCCCTTTACTAGGGAACACACTTGGATACTGAGCTACCATGGGCTAACCCTACCAGTGTATCAAAGCAGATGCTGAGACCCATAACCAAGCCTTTGGCAGAGTGTAGGGAATCATATGAAGGAAGGAGGAATTAGTATTACCTAGAGGGGACAGGGAGCCCCACAAGATCCAAATATATCTGGACACAGGGGTCTTCTCTGAGACTGTTTATCCAACCAAGGACCATGCATGGATATAACCTACAACCCCTGCTGAGCAGAGAGTCTTATGCATATCAAGTAAGCACATTAACACTGAGCTACAACTCCAGCCCATAGAGTCTGACTTTATATGTGGACTACTCTTGTCTAGTATTTATAGACAGAACTATTTTCCCTCCACTGTGTACAATGGTTGAACTCAGCCACAAGTTTGCCCTCCAATTTTTTTCAGAGATATAAAAGGGAAACATTTGGAGCTGAAAAGATGACTTGGTAGTTGAATGCCCTGGGTGCATTTCCAGAGGCCCCAGTTTTGATTCCCAGTATCTACTTGGCAATTTGTAACTCCAGATTCAGAGAATCTGGCATTCTTTTGGCCTCCAGCATGGATGGAGGAAGCAGCCCAGATAAGAGACTATACAAGTATTTATGGAATTATGGATGGGAGGTAAAGGTAGTTTAGAGAGTTAATATCTGCCTTGCCCCAGGTAATATGAGGTTATTCTAAAATCTATCAGGTGTGTGTGTGTCTTTTATTGATTGTGATAGTGGGTTAGATACACTGTCAAAATAATTACAGGTTTAATAATACATGTTATGAGTCCATACCATTATTTTAACCACAACACAAAAGGGAAACATTTGGAGCTGGAGAGAGAACTTAACACTTCCAGAGGCCCCAAGTGTCAGGCACTATTCTGTTAAAGGAGTTCATTAGGCAGGTTGCCCTTCTGGAAGGGGATCTGGTATTTTGCAAGGTCTGTACCATGATATACCCCAGAATTGCTTTCAATCTCTGGCACTCATTCCTTGTGCACTGCTTCATCTCTATTACCTGGTATGGTGTGAATTGTCACTTTTTGGGTTTTTACACACTTTGATTGAACAAACTTCCTATGGGATCTTATTAAAGATCCATCTGATGTGCAGATGAATTCCTAATTATGGAATTCCTGACTTGATACAAACAATTTTAAAAGTTAAATTGTTTTAGAACTTCTAAAACAACTTTGTAAAGTTTATGGCTGCAATAAATAACTGTGTGGACCTCCAGATACCTCATTAGGAGACAGTCTTAAGGCAGATTTGTAGCCTCAGAGAGCCTTCACTCATGAATCCCGATATACACCATAAATAGAGGTAAGTTGGTTTAAACTTTCTATGAACCCAAAAATTTAATGGGTCTACCGAGCAATATCTAAGTACAAACCTTGATTTCAAAATATATGCTAACTCTTCTATTGTAATTCCTTATACCTTGTCACCTTATGGCATTAAATACTGTCATTTTAAATTTACTTTTTCTCTTAGAATGAAAGACAGATATAATTATTGTCCTGAACTCACTATAAAGTTAGAGACAGCTGGAATTTACAAGACATACATTCTTGTAACTTTTAGGCCCTATTAACCTTTAGGCTTTGTCAACCTTTGTCACTCTGAACTCATGTATACATAGATAAGAAATGTTTAGTTTTAAAACATGTACCCTGTTGTATTTTAGAATTCATCTGTTTCTGTGATTAATTACCTTTTTGACTATGAGGCTATTCTGTTTCTAGGAGCTTTGTCTCAGAGGTATAAAGCTATGAATACACAATAAAGTTGGCAGAACCCTGTTGACAGAAGCCCAGTGGTATAAGCCCATTGAATGATAGCCCACCGGAATTTAATTCATCCAAATATCTACATCTAAACATTTGCATCCACATATCTACATGTGGATATTTCATCTTGTACATATGTTACATGAGTATACATACATCAATTGTCTGTTTGTAAGGAGCTCCTTTTGTATTGTCCATTGAATGTGTATATGAATATATACAGGACTATATGTCTGATTGATTGTCTATATACCTATGGGGTGATGCTATGGAACAGGCAGCCTAAACTTGCTGCAATTTCTGCAGAGGGAATGCTAAGTTAAACTTCTTAACTTCATCCACCTTTTCCCTTCAGCATGTGTTCATGAATGATCATTGCTTACTTTTTCTCCTCTATCCTTTTCCTATTGATTCACAAATAAGTGAAAAGATTCAGGATCTATCAACCTAAGATAAGCAGGAAAAAGTTTAGCCTGTGTAGGCATCTCCTGACTCAAGTTTGTGTAAACATGCTATGATTTATTCTCTGTATTGCCAATCAACACCATTAGTCAATGACAAGCAATTGGTGGGACATCCTGGTCCAGAGGGGAGGACAAAGAAGTAGGAGGAGAGATCTGAGAGGAGAGGACCAGGAAACATCAGAAGAAATGAACTGGGCCTAAAAACATGACTTAAAAGCAAGTATACTGTGGGAAATCTGAATGGGAAGAAGCTATGCAGGCTTCGAGGTTTCAGATAGAGTAATTATTGCCCAGCATTGTGCTCTAGGCTAATTAATTATTTCCTAGTCTGTGTGGTGATTTGTGTATACAGCTGGTTTAGGAATAACTGCTGTTTAACTAAAAGATAATATTAAATATTAATAATCATAAACATGTGTGCCTGGTGCATGAAGAGGTTGGAAGAAGGCATTGGATTCTCTGGAACTGGAGTTATTGTGAGCCACTCTTTGGGTCCTGGGAATTGAACCCAGGTCCTCAATGAGAACATGTGTTGTTTTTTTTTTTTATTTTTATTTTTTGTTGAGACAGTGTTTCTCTGTAGCCTTGGCTGTCCTGGGTTCACTTTCTAGAACAGGCTGGCCTCAAACTCAGAGATCCACCTGCCTCCATGTCCCCATGTGCTAGAATTACAGGCATGCACCACCATGTCCAGCCTAACATTTAATTTATAATTGTTAAGAAACAAGATTGTACTTTGTTGTCCATGTTTTCACCTAGGCTTGCAGACAAAAGGGATTCTTTGTTTTGAGCTTCCTGAGTATCTGGGACTAGGGAGGCATACTAGTGTTCTTTGTGTCTAGCCCAAGGACTTTTTTTTTTTTTTAGATTTTAATTTTTTAAAATTTAGATTTGTGTTACTTGTATGAGGTTTTGACTGCATTTGTGTCTATGTACCATGTGTGTTCCTAGTGCCAGAAGAGTTTAGAAGAAGGCATTGGATTCCCAGAAGTAGAATTATTGGTGTTTGTATGGATTCTGGGTATTGAACCGAGGTCTTCTGTAAGAAAAATAACTTTATTGATTTGTTTATTTGTTTTGAAGCAGGGTTTCTCTGTAGGCTTGACTATCCTGGGCTCACTTTGTAGACCAGGCTGGCCATAAAATCACAGAGATCCTCTTTCCTCTGTCTCCCTGAGTGCTGGGATTACAGGCATGTGTCACCGTTTCCAGCCTAAGACTGAACTTTGTTAGGAAACATAGTTTTACCTTGTTGTCCAAGTGGTCTCCTGGTCTCCCAGACAGAAGGCATTTAGCCTTAGCTTCCTCTGTAGCTGGCACTAGGGAGGCACATAGGGAAGAGGCATGCCCTTTGTGTCTGGCTCAAGTTTTTTTGTTTTTTGTTCTTCGATTTTAATATTTTATTTATATTTGTGTTATATGTATGAGAATTTGCTTGCATTTTTGTCTGTGAACCATGTGTGTGCCTGGTGCCTAAAGAGATTACAAGAGGGCTTGGATTTCTTGGACCTGGAGTTATCGGTCATTGTGAGCCACAGTATGGGTGCTGGGAATTGAATTAAGGTCCTGTATACAAACAAGTGCTTTTGTAAAAAATTTTCATTTTATTTTTGAGATAGGGTTTCTTTATAGCTTTAGCTGTCCTGGGCTCACTTTGTAGACCAGGCTGGCCTTGAACTCACAGAGACCTACCTGCCTCTGCCTCCCTGAGTACTGGAATTATAGACATGTGTCACCATTCCCAGCCTAACACTGATTTTTTTAATTGTTTAAAAACAAGATTTTACTTTGTTTTCTAAGTGGGTCTGGGCTCTCAGACTCAATTGATTTCTTGGTCTGAGCTTCTGGTGTAGCAGGGAATATGAAGGCATACCCGTGCCCTTTGTGTCTCTAAGAAGTAGGGTTTTCGTTTGTTTGTTTGTTTGTTTGGTGTTTTTTTTAGATTTTAATTTTTTATTTAGATTTGTGTTACACATGTGTGGTTTTTCTTGCATTTGTGTCTGTTTACCATGTACGTGCCTAGAGCCTGAAGAGGTTAGAAGTAGGCATTGGATTTCCTGGCACTGGAATTATTGGTGGTTGTATGGGTTCTGTGATTTGAACCCAGGTTCTCTATAAAAAAAAGTGCTTTATTTATATGTTTCTTTTTATTTAGTTATTTATTTATGTAAGTATATGTATTTCTTTATTCTATTTATATGTTTATTTGAGACAGAGTTTCCCTGTATAGCTTTTGCTGTCCTAGGCTCACTTTGTAGAACAAGCTAGCCTCAAACTCATAGAGATCCACCTGCTTCTGCCTTCCTGAGTGTGTGCCTGGTGTCTGAAGTAGTTGGAAGAAGGCATTGGATTCTCTGGAACTGGAATTGGTGATTGTGAGTCACTATATGGGTGCTTGGAATTGAACTCATGTCCTCTATATGAACAAGGTCTTATTTATTTATTTATTCATTAATTTATTTATTATTTTGAAGCAGGGTTTCTCTGTAACCTTGGTTGTCTGGGCTCACTTTTTAGACCAGAGATCCCCCTGCCTCTGCTTCCCGAGTGCTGGGATTACAGGCGTGTGCCACCATTCCCAGCATAACACTGTACTTTAACTGTTTAGAAACAGGGTTTTATTTTGTTGTCCAGGTGGTCTCCTGGGCTCCCAGACAGAAGGCATACTTTAGCCTTAGCTTCCCATGTGGCTGGCATTAGGTAGGCATATGAGTGCCCTTTGTGTCTGGCTCAAGTTCTTTTTCTTTATTTTAAAATTTTTTATTTAGATTTGTGTTATATGTATGAGGATTTGCTTGCATTTGTGTCTGTCCACCATGTGTACACAGTGCCTTAAGAGGTTGGAAGAAGGCATTGGATTCCCTGGAAGTGGAGTTATTGTTAGTTGTGAGCCACTGTGTGGATGCTGGGAATTGCACCCAGGTACTCTATAAGAACAAGTGATTTTTAAAATAATTTTTATTTTATTTTTGCAATAGGTTTTCTCTGTTTCTTTGCCTGTTCTTGGCTTACTTTGTAGTCTAAGCTGGCCTGGAACTCACAGAGATCAGTCTGATGCGCTACCTTCCTGAGTGCTGGGAATACAGGCATGTGCCACCATGCCCAGCCTAACATTGAATTTTCAGTTTTCAGAAAGTAGGTTTTACTTTGTTGTCCAGATAGTCTCCTTGGCTCCCAGGGTCAAGGTTTTCTTTTGTCTGAGCTTCCCAAGTTTCTGGGACTAGGGAGGCATACCAGTGTCCTTTGTGTCTGGCTCAAGGACTTTTTTTTAGATTCAAATTTTTTCATTTAGTTATGAGTTACATGTATGGGGTTGTGCTTGCAATGTGTGTGTGTGTGTGTGTGTATACCATGTGTGTGCCTGGTGCCTGAAGAGTTTACAAGAAAGCATTGATTTCCCTGGAACTGGATTTATTGATGGTTGTGAGCCACTGTATGGATGTTGGGAATTGAATCCTGGTCCTCTTCAAGAAAAAGTGTTTGTTTATATGTTTGTTTATTTTGATACAGGCTTTCCCTGGCCCAGAACTCACAGAGATCCCCCTTCCTCTGACTCTCAGAGTGCCAAGATTACAGGTGTGAGCCACAACTCCTATGTCAGGTTTGTATTTTTTTCTTCTTGTTTTTTTGAGACGTTTTCTCTACATAGCCTGGCCATTCTGGAATTTATAGAGATTGGGCCTTTGCCTACCAAGTGCTGCGATTAAAGCTTGCGCCACTATGTCCAGCTTTTAAAAATGTTTTATTTTGACATTATTTCCAATTTCTTTAAATATAAGTAAAGATGATGATTTGGAAGTACAGCTACACATATTTTATCAGCATTACCAAGAGATCAGGCAGTGAGGTGTCTTAAGCTATCTTAGTTTTGTAGTAGATAAATCTATCTGGTACCAGCATGTTTATATAGAATTATAGGCTAGCACTCCTTCCTCTTTTAAAATTTTTAAAATTTTTATTTTTTTCAATTAATTCATTTTATGTCCTGGTTGTAGCCCCCTCCATCATCTCCTGTTTCCTTCTTCTTACTCCCATCCCCCCTTTCCCTAGTCCACTGAAAGGAGGAGCTCTCCTCCTTTGCCATCTAACCCATATCTTATCAAGTCTCACCAAGACTGCCTGAATCCTCTTCCTCTGTGGCTTGATAAGGCCACATCGCCAGGGGCAAGTGACCAAAGAGCAGACAACCTAAGTTATGACATAGGCAGCCCCTGCTCCCCTAACTTTGGGACCCACATGGAGACTGAAGTGCCTGTGGGTTGCTTTTCTTTTCAAGGTAGGGTTTCACTATGTGGCTGTTCAGTAACTCATTATGTAGACCAGACTGGCTTCTAAGTCAGAGTTCTGCCTGCCTCTACTTTTCAAATCCTTGGATTAAAGGTTTAAAGGCCTGCAAATCTACGTCCACCCTTGAACTTTTTAAGGTGCCAGTTTTAAGCCCACACAAAACTCCTGGAATAATGCTCACCATAAAAAAAGCAAATGCATCGGAAGTACACTGAAGTCTGCAAGAGAAAGGTACAGTGTAACTGCTTGTTTTTGTTTTTGTTTTTTTTTTTTTTTCCTTGTGTTTGGAACAGGCACCAGAAAGCTTACAGTACCCAACTCCCCCACCCCAGGATCTGAAAAGTTTTGATGCCAGCGCCACTGTTCAGTATTGCTAGATGTTTTGCGGTTGCACCCCCTTTCTCTTCTGTAGGGGACTAAATGGTCTTCTGCCAGGGCTCAGTGTAGCTGGAACACCATGAAGACGAACTTTTTAAAACATTCTGGCAGTTCAAGAAAGGTAGAAGCCTTCAGGTTCTCATATAGATAGATTTTTTTTTTAAAGAATTTAGTTTGAGCCAGATATAGGTGGCACATATTTTTAATCCCAGCACGGTGGAGGCAGAGGCAGGTGGATCTCTGAGTATGTTGCCAATCTGGTCTACAGAGTGAATTCCAGAAAACCCAGGGTTATGCAGATATACCCTGTCTCGAAAAACAAAAAACAAACAAACAAAAAATAACATAAAAAATAAATGTAAAGACTTTTTTTTTTTTTTTTTTCTGTGAACTCAGAAAGTTGTTAGAAACCGGGCATGGTCCGGGCTCCAAAGTTAAAGGTGGAACTATGTCCAGTTCCAGGCCAGCCTGGGCTTACAAGGACCATGTAAAAAACTAAAGGACCAGTTCTTAAAACTAAACGGAGAAGGGGTTTGTTAGAGAGGGTTAGCCGCAATATCCGGCTTGGGTACACCTCTCTATTGAAACGGTGCCCTTCTGTGAGAAATAGCATCACAACAGGGATGTCCAATTCTAGAAGCACTGGAGCAGGTATCTCAAACTCATGGTTAGAAAATTCAGAAACTTCGTTACGGTCATTCTTGAGAGGTGGGAGCCCAAAAAGGCGGGAATATATCCTCTACTCCCATGGTGCCTAGGGGCTTGGCCCTATTAAAGGCGCTGCCCGCACACATCCGTTGCTGGCTCGCCAGAGGAACGGAGGAGCGGGGGGTGGCTGGGTCCTGCGCCAGACACGCACACAAGCAGGTGTGTATACGGTGGGCTAAGGGGGCCCCGGTCTCCTTTGAGTGTCGGAGGTTTAAGTAGAGACACCACTTTGGAGTAGCCGGGATCCGTGTTGGCACCTGGGATCAGGAGGACTGAGATCCGGTAAGACACTTCCCCTTACAGAGAAACAGGGCCGTGGGGGCCGGGATCAGGGCCGAGGCCTTCAGCAACCATGCAGAAGGCCCTGGGATGGATGCAGGCGCTGCCGAAAAGAACAAATGGCCAGGATTCTATGGGGTTAGGGGCGGGACATGGACGCCACAGAGGACCATAGAAGCAGAGGGGGTGATGACGAGGAGAAGGGAGCGGCGGGGAACATGGCGGCTGTGACCCCTGAACCCAGGGACTGGCTGTTTAGAAGGTTCCAATGTTTGGCCGTTACCAGTGTAACCAGGCCGTTTCAGGCAGTGCTGGTCCACACACACGGAGCACAGGGCACGGGTAGGGTAGTGGTAAGTGGGGGTAGGGTCCAGGACAGGGGACAAGGGCAGACAGGGGCCTAGCCTTCGGCCTAGGCTTCACGGGCTGTGGGAGAATGGTCTGCACGTCTGTGGGAAGCCACAACTTGGAGATGTCCCAAGGGGGTAGGAGAAGGTTGCTGTGCTGGGAGGACTAACTAGTAACCTGGGGCTTAGGATTGCTAAAAAGGGGCGCTTGTCTGGCCAAGCGGAGACTAATGGCCACCATGGGCAAGATATTAACTTACGGCCCAGCAGGAGGGATGGGGTCTCAAAGCCTGCCTGGTGGAAGCGCCTATACGCCAAAAAGGCAAAGCTCCAGTTTTGTTTGTAGAAGATGCCAGGAACCTTAGACAGTACTTGAAGGGGGCGGGGTTGGGCAGGCTGACAGAAAGGGCAGGTTGGTCAGGAGAATGGGTGGTGGGGCATGGCGGGGCCAGGTAGGGTGGGCAGGGCTGACAGCTGGGGCTGTGGAGCCAGGCCTGGGCTAATGGTTGGGGTCGGGGTGAGCGTGAGGACAGGACAATGGTGGGAGAGGGTGGAGCCAGGCAGGGTAGGTGGGAGAAGGGTGGGGGCTTGTGGGGAGGGGTGGCCTGAGGTGGGAAATATCACTGGACTCTTGTGAGAGCCCCTGGCTGAGCAGCCAATGGGAGCGTGAGGGGACTTTTGCTTAGTGGAAGGATTTGGTAAGGCCAGCAGCCTCCTGTGTTGAGGCCTGGTGTAGCTCATTCCAAAGGACTAGGCCAGACTAGGCCACCGGTCCTGGCAGCTGGAACTGCAGGGAGAGTTTGTCTGTGGCTGCAAGGCTGGGAGAGCAGCTTTCAAGAGAATAAGGGTTGAACAATTAATAATTAAACACTAGTCCATGTCGAAAGAAAGCTGGAGGTTAAATTGAGGGCTGTACTTGTCTTTACACCTCACTAATGTGACACTTGAAGTAGATAAAGGGTCCACTACATGCTTTTGGCTTTTTTTTTTTTTAATATTTTCTAGATAAAGTTTTCCTGTGTAGCTCAGGCTTAGAACTCACTCTATAGACAAGGCTATCCTCGAACTCAGAGATTGCCCTGTCTCTGCCTTCTGATTCATTCATTTATTCTTTCTTTCTTTCATTTAATTGATTTATTAGGGTTTTTTTTTTTTCAGACAGGGTTTCTCTGTTTAGCCTTGTCTGTCCTGGAACTCATTCTGTAGACCAGGCTGGCTTCAAACTCAGAGATCTACCTGCCCCTACCTCCTGAGTGCTGGTATTAAAGTTGTAAACCAATACCGGGAATATTGTTTTGTGAAACTAAGACTTGATTTGTAGCCCAGGCTGGCCTTGAACTTGGGATCCTTCTGCTTTTACCTTCTGTGTATTGGGGTTTCAGGTCTGAACCACTATGCCATACTTTCTCAGTTAATTAAAATATATATATATATATTACATATACATATATATATTGTTATATATATGTATATATATAGGGTACATTTGTTTATTTTTTTGTGTTTGGACATGCAAGTGCCATGGTAGGTGTATAGAGATCAGAGATTAGACAGCTTGCATTAATTGTTTTCTCCTTTTACTACGTAGGTCCCTGGGATAAAATTCAGATTGTTAGGTTTGCTGGCAAACACATCTTACTGATGAGCCATTTCAACTGTATTGATTTGGTTAGTCTTAAATATGAATTATAAAGAAACAAGAATCTTAGGTTCCAGAATTCCAGACTCCTATACATCTCTATTAGTAGGCAGAAGCTCATAATTACATGAAGCACACAATACCTTATTAAGTATGAGTAATTTCTAAAAAGTCACTCTGATGAAATTCATGCCTACTGTTATATGACTTCCACTCCATTCTTGATAGCACTTAGCTCCTATCAAGACATATATCTATATATATGCGCTCATATATGTAGACATATATAGACAGCCAGACAGATAGAATTAAAAACAAAAATTATTTTTCAAAGAGAAGTACATATAGGGGCTGAGATGTCGCTCAGTTGGTAGAGTATTTGCCTAGCCTGCATCAAACTTGGCTCAGACACCAACACGGCATAAATCAATGGCAGACACACTGCTGTGAATCCCAGCCCTCAAGTGGGAGAGTGAGGATAATAAAAACTTCAAGGTCACATTCCACTACATAGGGGATTAAAGCCAGCCCAGAATCTAATCTAAGACACTATTCTTAGTTTTGAGGTAGGGTCTTGCTATTGAGACCAAACTGGACACACATGAGCACGTAAAGGTACTTCTGACCTTGCATTTTGGAAACTGGTTATTGCCGGCATTTATTTGAGAATGTGGATATCTTATTGCCTGTGTTGTTGGTAGGCCTTAGTTTAAAATCCTCTTTTTTTTCCAGTTGTATTATTAACATGGATATAAGCAGCGGCAGTGAAGAGTTTGAGGACTGTAAGTAGAGCCTTCATTTGATTGGAGGGTGCATATATTAAATGTCTTTGTAGAGATGACTGATATGAAATTTGGGATACTTGGCTTGATCTGGTCCTATGTTTGGCCCCTTCTAGTGTTCTTTCTGGCTTGTTGAAATTTATTTCTCTGCTTTCAAGAGCAGGGGAATATATTCATTTTTTAAATGTGTGCTTTACCCCTTTTTGGTTCCTGGGTCTTTCATTTCCTCTCTATCTTTCATAGGAAACATAGATTATTTTGGCTCTTACCTCTGTCTTTCTTTGTCCTTCCTTTCTTTGTCTTTCTCTTTGTTGCTGGACATTGAGTCCAAGGTATTCTAATCAAGTACTCTACACCTGACCTATGTCACTAGTCTTGGGTAAATGTAAATTTTACTAGCCGTAATTTATAAGCTAGTTTTCTGGAGTAAAAGACATGAGCTACTAGATTTTATGATGCTTCCTAACGCTCTTTCTTTCTTTGATTTAGATAAGTCTCCAGTGCCGGAGCAGGAAGAGTCCAGGTAAGCAGGAGATTTGTTGGAACTTGACTTCTCTTTTTTTTTTCACCCATTGTCCTAGGCAAAAGATTTAAGAGTAAACATCACATTTTCTCAACAGCATCATGTTGGATGTCTGACTTTATTACCAGTTTAAAGTATCTGATTCTTGTCTTGGGCCATTCTTTAACTCTTCCGCTGTTGGTTCATTTTTATAGGGGTGTGTGTGTGTGTGTGTGTGTGTGTGTGTGTGTGTGTGTGTATTCTTTTTTTAGGTGGAGTCTCACTGTATAGGTCTGGCCATCCTGGAAATCACTCTATAGACCAGGCCGGCCTCTAACTCATAGAGATCTGCCTGCTTCTTCCTCCTTAGTGCTGGGATTAAAGATGTGTGTCAACATGATTGACTAGTTTTTGGCTTTTAGAGACAGGGTCTCACTATGTAGTCCTGGCTGTCCTAGAACTCATTGTATAGATAAAGGCTGGCTTTGAACTTGTGGCCTCTGCTCTTAACTTCTAGAATTCATACTCAACTAGTTTGTTTTTTTAAAAATGTCTTTGAACTGTCTAGTCTAAATCAGTGCTGCATCTTGCCTCCTGGTGATCTTATAAGTGTACTGTGATCATATTTATAACCAATACAAATAACTCATCATATAAATATCAGCGTGCTTACCCTAGCTTTTAGAGCTTTTAGAGATCTGTAAGATGTGGTAAAAGTGATGATCAGATAGAAATGGAGTGAGAACCAAAAGATAACCATGTGCTAGAAATTAAGAGAAGCTTTTTCCTTCCCTTCCCTTCCCTTCCCTTCCCTTCCCTTCCCTTCCCTTCCCTTCCCTTCCCTTCCCTTCCCTTCCCTTTCCCTTTCCCTTTCCCTTTTTCCCTTTCCCTTCCTATTCCCTTTTCCCTTCCCTTCCCTTTTCCCTTTCCCTTCCCTTTTCCCTTTCCCTTTCCCATCCCTTTTTTCCCTTCCCTTTTTCCCTTCCCTTTTTTTCCCTTCCCTTTCCTTCTTTCCTTCTTTCCTTTCCTTTTCCTCTTTCCTTTCCTTTTCTTTCCTTTCCTTTCCTTTTTCCTTTCCTTTACCTTCCTTTCCTTTCCCTTCCTTTCCCTTCCCTTCCTTTCCCTTCCTTCCTTTCCCTTTTTCTTTCCTTTTCTTTTCAGACAGAGTCTCTTTGTAGCCCTGGCCATCCCATAACTCACTACATACACAAGGCTGGACTCGAACTGAGTTCTGGGATTAAAGGCATGTGCCATCATTCTCAACAAGAAGATTCTGTTTTTTTAAAAAAATAGTTGTCTTTCTTTTATGTGTAGAAACATTTGCCTGCTTGTATACATATGTGCCTAGTACCCATGATGCCTAGAAGAGGTGTTAGACCCCCTAGAACCAGTTAAAACCAGTTGTAATCTGCTGTGTGGGTGCTGAGAATCAGACCAGGGTCTGCTGCAAGAGCAGCCAGTGTCAGGGGCTGGAGAGATGGCTTGGTGATCTTCCAGAAGACAAAAGTTTGATTCCTAGCACTGACATGGTGGCTTACAACTGTCTGTAATTCCAGTCCCAAAGATCTGCTGTCCTCTTCTGGATTCCAAATACACTGTATGCACATAGTACATGCACATTCACATGGGCAAAATACCTATAAACATGAAGAAAATAAAAATGAAAAATCATGACATATGTGGTGGTGTACATGGCCTTTTATCCCAGTGCTGGAGAGGCAGAGGCAGGCAGACCTCTCTGAGTTCAAGAACAGCCTGGCCTATAGGGTGAGTTTTCAGAATAGCCAGAGTTGTTACACAGAGAAACCCTGCCTTGAAGGAAAAAAATAAAATAAAAAAGGAAAATCTTTTTCAAAAAGAACACCATGTATTCTTACTTGCTGAGCCTTCTCTGCAGCCCCTCGAAGACAATAATTTTGTTTGTATGTGTCTAAGGCAGGTCCTCTCTAAGTAGCTTTGGGTGTCCTGGGCTTACTATGTTAACGCTGGCCTTGAATTCACAGAGATCTGCCCGCCTCTGCTTCCTAGGTGCTGGAATTGAATGCATGTGCCACACACCCAGCCTAGAAAGGTTCTTTAAGGCTAGGATAGTAAGTAGGAGAGCAAAGGTTCATCAAATTGGCAGCTTAAAAGACAACATGCATCGTAGAAGTAGATTAACATTGGTGTCTATAGTGGATGCAGAAAAAATTGTAACAAGTATTTGGAGTGTTTTTCTTTTTTTAATTTTTTTATTAATTACACTTTATTCATTTTGTATCCCCCCATAAGCCTCTCCCTCCTCCCCTCCCGATCCCACCCTCCCTCCCCTTTCTGCATGCATGCCACTCCCCAAGTCCACTGATAGGGGAGGTTCTCCTCTCCTTTCTGATCTTAGTCTATCAGTTCTCATCAAAAGTGGCTGCATTGTCCTCTACTGTGGCCTGGTAAGGCTGCTCCCCCCTCAGGGGGAAGTGATCAACGAGCAGGCCAATCAGATTATGTCAGAGGCAGTCCCTCTTCCCATTACTATGTAATCCACTTGGACACTGAACTGCCATGGGCTACATCTGTGCAGGGGTTCTAGGTTATCTCCACAAATAGTCTTTGGTTGGAGTATGAGTCAGGAGTGTTTTTCTTCTATAGTAAAAGTGTTTCATGTCCAGAGATGGATCACTGGGTTGAGGTACTTGCCACACAAGTCTAATAACTTGATTTTCATCCCCAGAACCCGTGTAAAGGTGAAAGTAGACACTTGACTTCATAAAGTTGTGCTATAACTTCCACATATGTGTTGTGGTGCATGCATAATTATACACACTATACACCTCCGTCAACAATGATAATTTTAAAAGGTACATCTTACAGGGATGCATGCCTGTAAACCTAGACCTTGGAAGCCTGATGAAAAATTTCTGTGACTTCCAGTATATCTTGGGCTAAAGAGTAGCTGCTGGTGAGCTTCATGGCACATTGATACAGGCTAGAATCGTTTTAGAATAGGGAGGTCTCTGTTGAGAAAATGCCTCCATAAGATCAGGCGGTATGCAAGCCTGTAGATTTTTCTTAATTAGTGATTGAAGTGAGGGGCCCAGCCTATGGTGGGTGTGCTTATCCCTGGGCTGGTAGTCCTGGGTTCTGTAAGAAAGCAGCCTGAGCATGCCAGTGGGTAAGCAGGCTCTGCTTCAGTTCCTGTCTACAGCTTTTAGCCTTTTCCTATTCTACTTCTCTCAGTGATAAGCACTGATAAGGAAGTGCAACCCAAATAAACTCCTTTCTCCTCAAGTTGCTTTTGGTCATGATGTTTCTTCCCAGCAATAGTAACCCTAAATAAGACAGAAATTGGTACCCAGGGTGGTTACCACTATATCAGACCTGACCGTGTCACTTTGTGGAGGATTTTGAAAGTACTTTGGAACGTTGGGAGCTAGAAAATCTATTGAGTGTTCAAAGCTTGGTGAGCTCTTCCCTGGGAACATGGAAGGTTAGTGTTGAGAAAAATGCAGATGATGTAGGCCTGGTTTGAGAAGTTCCAGAGGGAAGATTGGAAGTCACTTAAGGACTCTATTTGGACTGTTTCATATTTTGAGTTAGGAATCTGTGGTTGTGGGTAGCTGGGGCTGAAGAACTGGCTGTGATTAACAAGATACTAGCCTAACTAACTTAAATCCTTTCCTTTGCTGGGATAATTGAAGTTGGACAGCTGGAGCTGAGAAATTAGCCATAACTAAGAAGAGACCAGCAGTACTGAGGTGAAATATTCTGGAAAATGTTTACTCAGAATAGGCACACAGAAGTGGTGATCCAGAGACTGTTGTCTGGTTTGTAGCTTGTGCTGGCAGCAGAATCTGGTAGTCTCTAAGAGTCACCAATTGGTACTGTTTATGAAATCATGAATGTGTCATGAAGAACAGCGGAGGCCTGGCACTGTGAGGCAGAGCTGCAGTTCCCAAAGAGACCCCAGGAGAGGCTACTAGTAGGAGTGCATCCCAGGTGAAGCAAGAGACTCCAGCCATTTGGAGATGCCAGTGTCATGGAACAAGCACCAAGAAGAGCGGCAGTCATGGAGTGGAGCCATCCTGATCTTAGGAGACAAGCTGGGCATGCTACAGAGGGTAAAGCTGGAGAAGATCATGACAGGATACCAGACATGAGACATTGAGTTACTTGCTCAATTGGAGTTTGGTTTTGCTTTGTTCATATTGTGACTTCTGTAAGATGCCTCCTTTTGTAAGAGCAGTGGAAAGGTTTATAGAAAGATGGAAAATGAGGACTAATTGAAAGATTTAACAAATATAATGAAGGGGAACAGAGTTGGTATAAGAAACACCCAAAATTTAACAAGTGATCATGCTTATTGTAGAAAGTAGGGGAAATGTCCTGAAGAGAAGAATACTCTGCTCATATTTTCTTGGTTTGTTTTGTTTTGTTTTTCTACCTTACAACTTAGCTGTGTGGTGATTGACTCAGACTCTGACACTCGATCTTCCATTGAAGAACAGAGGGCTGAGATCTGTGAAATAAGCAACAAAGGGAAGTATCATTTCTGCTTAGAGAAACAGCTGGGCTCTGAAGCCTTGGCACATGTGGCTGTTTTAGGATCTGCCTCTGCAAACCTTAAGTTTGTGATGACTTTGTAGCCAGTGCCACCATTTCTTTCTCCATCGTGTACTGGTTTCCTACCCTGCTGTTTATTTCCTAACACACCTGCAACTTCCTGTTGCCTTAGATTTGGGTAGAGTTCTATCTTCCTAGAGCTCTGCTCCTCCCTCTTCTCTTTTCATCCTTTATGGACAAGAAAGAGGAGAGGGTTAGAAGCATGACACTACCTTCTTTCCAGCTGGGTGGAAACTGGGGTTAGGAGAGGTTAACAGTGAAAACTGTTAAAGATCTACTATCTACTTCATACCTTATTGCATAAGACAGCAAGCACCAAAAGTCCAGCTGGACCACAGTGACTAAATAAAGAACTTTTCTAAGCTAGAGAACTTTAACTTGATTTAGATGAAATATTGCTTTATTGAAGCAAGTGCCCTTATTTGGCTATGGCCCACAAGGCATCAGATTTGTGTTAAGGAACAACTGAGCAAGTACCTCATGCTGTCTAGACAGTAGGATTTCAAAGTGGGAATCATATTTTCATTGCTAGTTTATGGGTCACTTCTCTCAGGAAAATACAAAATAAAGGGAACATTCTACAACTATGATTTTTAACTATGATTCAGAATGTCCAAGCATTCAACTATTTAAGCTTAGTTTGTGTTCAATATCCTGCTGATGTCTGTATGTACAGAGTGGGTAGAAGGAGTGTATTTACATATGTCTCTTGAATTTCAGATGATTCCCGTGATGAGGGCCAAATACTTGAGTATGAAAAAGAAGTGGTTCAAAGTATTGATTCTACTCCCAGTTCAGCTGATGGTTGTGACCTGTGGGATCTTTGTGGAAATTCCAACCAGCCATCAAGTGAGTCTAACCCAGAGCCAGAGCCAGAGCCAGAGCCAGAGCTGGAGCCAGAGCCGGAACTGCAACCTCAGCCAGAGACCGAGTCCCAGGCTGAGCCCAAGCCAAAACCTGAGCCCAAAGCACAGCCAGAGCCAGAGCCAGAGCCAGAGCCAGAGCCAGTGCCAGAGGGGGAGCTGCATCCAGAGAAGGAGCCCAAGCCACAGCCTGAGTCCAAGCCCCAGCTGGAGCCTGAGCTAAAGCAGGTGCCTGAGTGTCAATCTGAGCAAAATATCACCAACAAGGAGGCTGGGGAGAGGCGGGCTGCATATCTGCTGGCCAAACAAAGGAAAAAGAGAAAAAACAGATTTATATGTATGTCACAGGGTAAGCCACGTAAGGAAACGTTATAGGGTTGAGCCTAAGCCCCTGCCTGAGCTAGATCCCCAGCCAGAGCAGGAGCCTGAGCCTGGGCCTGAGCCTGACCCTGAGCCTGACCCTGAGCCTGAGCCCAAGGCAGAGGCAGAGGCCAAGGCCCAGCCACAGCTGGAGCCTGCACCTGAGCCGGAGCCTGATTCTGAATCTGAGCAAAATATTACCGACAAAAAGGCCAAGGAGAGTCGGGCTGCGTATCTGCTGGCCCAACGAAGGAAAAAGAGAAAAAATAGATTCATATGTATGTCACAGGGTAAGCCACGTAGGAAACGCCGTAGGCTATTCTCACAGAATGAGCCCAGCCTGCCAAGTGCATCTGCAAAGCCTAGGTCCCCTGATGTGTCCATGTCATCGGGCCAACCTCTTCATGCTGCTGAAAACACCGCATTAAGTAAGGGGAGAGGGAAAGGAGCAAAACCACGAAAGTGAAAAGTGTCTCAAGTGGACGTGGGGGCTCCCATGTCCATTTTCCTTATGCCTCAATATGCATTTAGAGTTCAGTTCCACTGGAGTGCTTTTTTTTGTATTCCCTCTCCTGATGATATTCTGGGTCATTGCCCATCCCCTCTGGATAATTGTGAATCCCTCTATGCAGCCATGAGTTAGAGTGGCTCCTCCCTCCGACATGTTGCAACATGTTGCTGAATGTGTCCCCTCATAAGAGGACTGTTCATGATTTACTCTCTGAGGGTCTAGCCTCATGAGTGGCCTGTAACATGTTTAAGTTTAATAAATAAATAAATGATACTCTTGGTGCCTAAGTCTCTGGCTAGAGTTATTGGCACTATGGGTTCTGGAAGAAGGCAAAAGGCAAGGTGTGACTTGCAAATTGGGTGAAGGTGCTGCTGGGGACATGTGCTAATACCATACCAATCCATAGACTATACTAGTCTTAGTTGCTCATGCAACCAAGCCTCCAAGGACCCTCGTGGTAGTTCTGTGTACCTGTGACACTGTTTACTCAGCTAACTCAGCTGGTGGTTGATGGCCCTAAATAGAGTCACTCAAAAAGTAGCAATATGCAGCCTGCCCACACAGTCTTGATTGGTGCTGCCCTGTGCTAGCCTTTGAGAGCTCTTCTTGAGCTTCCGTTTCTCTCAGTTGCTGCATGGAATCATTTTCCATTTTACAAATCAACTATTAACCTTTCAGCTGATAGTGGACAAAAACTTGAGGGCCTTCCCAGAAGAAACCCATTGCACCAAAAGTTGAAAAATGCAAGACTGGGTACATGTTGCTCATTTGCATGGGACATGATTGCACATTTATTGCATGTTCATCAGTCCAGTGGATACTAGAAACTCCAAGGGGATGAAGGAGTCTGGTTGGATGAAAGTTTCTGACCCTAAGGAGGTATGCACATGATGAGGTCACCTGCTGGTTCCCCTTCTTTCTGTCCTAGCCATCCAGGTAAAGGACCAGGCCTGTGTGCTCTACTCAAATCCTAGCAGTTAACTGGCAGAGTACTTCCTTCAACCTCACAACAGCTCTGACCTCTGAAGTTTTCTTTGTCCTTAAATTCAGGTCAAAGATGCATATGTGGCCCAGGCACTTTTTAGGTGGACACAGCTGATGGCCATCAGTTTACACTGAAGCAAGCCAACAGAGTTGAATGTGATGGCACATTAATCCCAGGACTCAGCAGGCAGAGGCAGGGCAATTAGGAGTCCAAGGCTACCTTTGACAAATCTAGTACAAGGCCAGACTCATCTGCATGGTACTCTTACCTCAAAAATCATCTAGCAGGACAATTACAGAGGAGAAGGTAGAACTAGGTGTTCTGATCTGGGATGGGAGGGAGGGTAGTTAAAAATGTCTTCAGGGTTTTTCTAATGCTTTGCATGATCACATTTCCCCTTAATATTGTATGTATTTTTGTGCTTTGCTTTGTTTGGAAGGTTTGTGTTTACAACCCATTGGCCTTGGACATGCTGCCAAGCACTCTGCCACTGAGCCACATCTGTGCTATCCTATGAATTTTCAAAGCATCACTGACTCAGGAAAAAAAAAAAAAACATTGGAGTGAGGTAGATTGCTTGTAGTTTAATTATTATTCTTATTAAGATATAGGAGCTATCAGAAACAAGTATTGCCTAAGCCAAAGGCATGCTAGTACTGAAGCTAGAAGTCCCATTTAGGTTTTAAAATTTCACTTTCCCCTTGCAATATGGATTTCAATTTTATCACAGGTTTTACTTCCATTCAGGAGTAATGACCTCTTACAAGAGAAAGAATACATTTGAAGAAGCATATTTGTGTGCGTGTGGGAGTATTTTGATTTTTTGGTGTCTTTTTTGTGTTTGTTTTGTGGTGCTGGGGCTGGAACTGAGGCCTCATGCATACCATACAAGTATTCAACCACTGAACTTCTTCAGTGTAGTGATACTTTTAAGCCTGTGTTTTGGGAGAAAAAAAAATGACATTCAGGGAGGGGAAGGGAAAAAGAGTGGTGTGTCAGGCGTGGGACAGGGGAGATCAGCTTTGGTCTGAAAGAGGCTCTGTGTCCCTGTGCTCTTTACCTAGCTGATATGATTGAGTCAGCTCATCATGTATCAGTAAGGGATTATCTCTAGAGTCTATTCATATTTAAGCTGTTGCCTATAGGGATGCTTCTCTTGACAATATCCAGGTTGCTTTGCTAGACAGAGACTGACAGAAGAAAGGAGGAGCTGCCTCTGAGTATCCTTCTCATGACCCTTTATCTGAAGGTGACCAGCCAGTTTGAACTTTTACCTCTGTCTTGTACTTCATTGCTCTGGGAGCCTCCTATGGTGCTTCATATGGTTCCTGTGTAGGCTGCTTGCTGGTCATAGTGTTGAATATACCAATCTGGAGGTCTTCTTAGTTCTCTTGTTGTGCGGTACACAAGCTCTGAGGCAAAGTTTTCTAAGCCTTAAGGCTAGCTTTCTCTGAGTATACAATGAGATCCCATTCTCTGCTGGATCTGGCAGATGGCACAGGCTTTCATCTGCTGCCTCTGCTGATATGTACCTGCTTTCAACACTAGGTGATTGAAAGCAGAAATGTTTGATGTCAATTGAATTGAGCTTTGGCTCTTGAGAGTGTGTTTGGGGCTTCTAGAAGTATAGTGCAGCTACATATATACACTTGCTGAGAAAGCTCCTCCTCTACTAGGGAAGGTCATTCTCTACTGAGGAACGTTATTGTCTTCAATCAAGTGCAGCCTTAGGATTAAAACCTGTCTAGCCATCCTTGCATTAGCTTCCTTTTGTTTTGTTTTGTTTTGTTTTGTTTTGTTTTGTTTTGTTTGGAGACCTGTCTGTCTAGCCCTGACTGTCCTGGCCCTGCTTTGTAGACCAGGCTGACCTCCAACTCACAGAAATACATCTGCCTCTGCCTCCTGAGTGGTGGGATTAAGGTGTGTGCCATAGCACCCAGCAGCTTCCTTTGTTTTATTTATTACTTTGCTTTCTCCCCACTCCAAGTTCTTTACACAGGCTTTTATTCCACAATTCAGTACTTAATAAATGCTCTGGAAAATTTTCCATCTCAGGAACCTGTGAAGTCAGAAACTCCCCATGTGGTCATTTCTTTTATTATCTCTGTGGGCTCGTTTCTCTGACCCAGTTGATCTAGCCATGATTTTTAAAAAGCCTCCAGCTATGGTGGCATATCTGATAAATCCCAGCAACAGGAAAGATAAGGCAGAATGATTGCCACGAGTTTAGGGCTAGCCATACCTATGTGTCAAGACCTAGCTCATAAAAAACTGCTTCCACTGAAATCAGTGGAAGATTAGCATTAGCCCTTTGTATGTTCAGCATTATTCTTTGTTCTAATTAAGATACACCTTGACATATGGTGCAGAGATCATGGTTTAATAGACAGACTGAGAGATTTGGGTCTGAAGGCCTATCTCTGATCTTTGGGCCAGATACCTCTGAGCTTCAGTGTCCTCATTTTCAAGATGAGGTTCTTTGCAAATGTTAAAATACCATTGGTGGTTCTCAGTAAAGTTAGAGATGGGGTCACTCTGTGTCCTGGGAAAGAGTTGATGCTGAATACAAAAATGGGAAATCACAGTTTACTCCAGGGATTGTTTGAGTTGCCCACGTTGGGCACAGGAGAAGTGCTAGCTAGAAACAGTGGTTTAGATCAACATTGATTCAGGCCTTCAATACCAGACCAACTGGGAATGTAAAATCCCGAAAGAAACAAAATTCATCTGGAGGTGAGTGAGTAGTTGGATTTGAATGAAAAGAACCTGGTAGTAAAGAACAAAATTACTGCTTTTGTATAAAGGGGAAGACAGGGATGTGATTAGCGAGGTGACCCTGACTTGCAAAGGAGATGCTGGCTGGATGAGCCCATAGTGAGGAGGTAGCAGTCCACATTACAGTTGAACACAGGGTAAGGGAGAAATGAACTTCAAAAGTCAGTTGTGATAGAATTTTAATTATGGAGCCTGTTATGCTAAATATAGCTTTATAAATCTGTTCAAAATTTGCATTGAATAACTGCAAAATCAGAAATACAGTGGCCTGACCTTAGCACCCTGTCCTTCTGATAAAAAAAAAACCTGTTAAATTACTCTAACCTGGCAGCCTATGTCACAGCTTTGAACTGTCATTTACGGATGGACAGACCTTCTGTGTGTTGCTTAGAGGACATTATTATTGGATGTCTCACCATTCCAATGAATCCAACATATCAGATTAGTTTTTAGGCCCATCTGCACACTTTTCTTTTCTAAAGCCAGCATCTCCATTCTCTCAGTATCTAAGTGTCAATATGTCCTCTCGAGACAGTCATGAACCTGTCCTCCAGCTTCACATTTGCCAGTGTCTAGATACTCATCCCCGCCCTCTTCTCCACACTGCACTCAATTTATTGTGAGCTTTCCTGCTCAGAATCTGGTTGTCCAGGACATTGTAATCTGCTCCTTCTTCACATCTCCTATCTAGCTCTCACTACTATACTTCTAGCACAGGCTTCAACCATTCTTTTCCCTCTGGGTCTCTAGATCCAATCATGACTCACGTTTTTGACATTTTTCATGTGCCCCCAACATATTAGGAAACAGAGCCTCACATATGCTCTATATGCTCACATATGCACTATAAGTGCTTTGTCATTGAATAGCAGCTACAACCCTCATTAATTCTTAGAAATCAAGGATTTTTGTCTTGTTTCTAATCTGGGGTCTTACAATGTTGTCCAGCCTTTTTTTTGAACCCCTGGGCTCAAGCAGAGCTCATATCTCAGCTTCCTGAGTAGCAGGAACTATATTTAAGTGCTGCCACCAACCCAGCTTTGAATGACCTTCTTTTGGTAGGGAGGGCTATGCTACAGGTTGACATAGGGGGCTCTCAATCTGTAGAGCAGGCTGGTCTCATACTCTCCATTTAGCTCAAGGTGACCTTGAATTGTGTAGTGTTCCTGCCTGAGCCTTTCAGTGCTGGGATTATGTAAACTGCTGAGATTTTGTTGTTGGTTTTAATTTAAAAAATAATTTTTTTCATGTAATACATTTTGATCATTTTCTTTCCCCTCTCCCAGATCCTCCCTAATGACCAAGATTATGTGTGTTTGCTTGTGCACCAACTCAAAAAAAAAAAGTAGAAAAACAAAAAACTAAATCAAAACAGAAAAAGACCTCAAAAAAGCAGAAAGACAAAAATACTAAAGCAAACAAAACAATGTTATTGTTGTTTTGAGATGAGAGCTCACTATGGAAAGATCTCAGTCTGATCTCTAACTCAGGGCCATCTTCCTGGTTTAGCCTCTCAAGGACTGCAATTATAGGTTAAATGGCCTTTCTAATTCTAAACTCAGTCAGTTGTTAAGAGTCCAGCTAAGCCAGGCAGTGGTAGGACATGCCTTTAATCCCAGCACTGTGGAGGCAGAGGCAGGCGGATCACTGTGAATTCAAGGCCAGCCTGCTCTAAAGAGATGTCCAGGAAAATCAAGGCTACACAGAGAAACCCTGTCTTGGAAAAAAAAGTGTCCATCTCAGGGTGGGTGAGATTGCTTACTCCTACCAAATAAGCTAGTCTGAATTCGATCCCTGGGACCTGCATGGTAAGCAGAAAGAAAATGTATGCTATGTCATGTGCATATGTACACACACACATAATAAACAAACAAACAAATAAATAAATTTAATTAGGCTGCTTTTCATAATAGAGCCCAGTTCAGATCTTTATTTTACCCCAACCTTCTGCTGACCAAATCTCTTGGCCACAGATACCCCCTGAGCCCACTTTTGTCCATAGAAGGAACAAACCAAGCCATGCCCAGGTGAATTTCTAGCGATGCCCACAAAAAGATGAATATGCTGGAGCTGCTCCCCCAAAAGCTGACCTCTTAAGGTTCAGCTAAAACCCAAACCAGCTTGTCAAGGGTGGAAGTTCAGCTCTCAGAATCCTGGTAAGGCAACCCTTATGGCTGCCTGTATATGCTTCTGTGAGAATATGCTGTGTTTGGTGGGGGTAAAAGTCAAGGGGTTGCTGGGCAGTAGAACAGAAGAAAATACATTTTAGTGCTCACAGTTCCTTTTATTCCTCTTTCAAGATCGCTTCCAGGACACCTTGATCCCTGAGCATGCCATGCAGCCTCTTGGCTGCTTGATGGCATCCAGGGTTCTCATGGTGCCTCTTGGCAGTATTATGCTCAAAAATGCAATATAGTACACCTGGTGCTGCCTACTGTCACCCATTGCCATAACTACATAATTACCTACAGGATCTATTATGAATGTATTCTGTGCAAATACAGGTAAGAGCTTTCTCAGACTTTGTCCAATTACTTTGTCATTCTAGCCCTCATTACCTGTTTGGTTTTGTTTATTTGTTTTTCTGGTGTGGTGTATCGAACTGAGGGCTTCATGTGTGCCAGGCAACACTGCATTACACCCTGCCTGAGCAATATCACCAGTCTTCTTTTTCTGGTTTTTGTCTTTGAAAGAGGGTGCCAGCAAGTTTTCCATTCTTGTGTTAAGCTAGCTGTATAGCTCAGGCAGGCCTTGAACTTGTGACCCTCTTGCTTCATCCTCCCAAGTGGCAGGACCAAGTAGCCACTGTAAGCCTATGGACTGTCTAACTTGAGGACTGAATTACACTGCTTCTGTGTCCTCTTTCTTTATTATTCCTCCCATCCTGCCTCCTAATTTGAGCAGGTTTGGCCCTGCTGCTGCCTGGGGATCCTCAGAACCCAGGGAAATTGTTTTGGGCACAAGGCTAAGGAGCTGGAGCTCATGTTGAGGTATCATGATTGATTTTCTTTTATGGTGTTGTGTCTCCTTCCTTACCAGGGTCAGCTGCTATAGCAGATTGTTGAATACTGAATGCTTCTGTGCCAGATGCAAACAGCGTCTGGTGTTGCTGCCATTATTTCTGAAGGATGGATCCTCCACAGTGTCCTATGTGAGACCATTTGCCAAATATGTGCAGAAAAGTTATAGAGCAGCGCCTTATGGGACAGTAGGTATCAGACATGGGGATGTGATTAAAA